>NC_091285.1:371590710-371906210 GCF_032444005.1 Ranitomeya imitator
CAACAACAAAAAAACAAATCACCATCAGGATTTTGTGCTTCAAACAAAGGCCAAGTATGTAAAGGTACTTTAATGCAAATTAAATCCTTCTTGTAGAAATCTATTTTGCCATTTTAGAAAAATCCATTGTTGAAAGTGTATGCTAGTGAGTTGTAAGTGGGTGGGGGGCCCCGGTGGGTGGGCCCTGCACATACATCTCTCCTACTTCTCTGCCTTTTCCCCTCTCAAGGCCTCCTGTCTCTGATTGAGTGACCTGCCTTTATTTACATGGATAGTTTGTGGTATAAAGCCTTGGTGACGGGTTCTCTTTTAAAGGGTTAAAGTTAGAGCTATACATTTTAAAAATAATTATTTTTCGAATATTGTTAATTTTAGTTACCCAATATCTTTATTTAGTTAATTATATTCCAACATACTCTGAGTCCAAAGTTCAGCTCCATAGGTTCCAAATGTAGAAATGTTAAATGACCCCCTCTCTGTGACTTCTAGTGTTAATAAAGAATGTATCAGAGCTTATTTAGTTTAAAGTGTGTGATCTCGCAATAGCATGTAAAATCTCTTTAATTCACTCAACGCCCATGGGAGTGGAGAGCAGTGAATATTCATTTCTCTCTAATAGCAGATGAATATTCACTTCACCCATAGTCCCGGCATAGAGAGCAGTGAGTATTCTAGCAGCTGTCCTCTGCTTGGCAGCAGCACATGATGTCACTGCCATGCACTGCTTACAAGCATAAATCAGCTACTGGCATCAGAACTGGATGCTGCGAGGGACCGCTGGAAAGGTAAGTAGGATTTTTAAAAAAATGTTTTTCTGATTGAGGCCATGCATACCAGGATGGGAATGAGGATGACTGTGCCATGCATACTAAGATATGGATGAGGGGGCCAGGCATACCAGGATGGGGATGAGGAGGCCATGCATACCAGGATAGGTATGAGGGGACCATGCATACCAGTATAGGGATGAGGGGGTCATGCATACCAGGATAGGGATGAAGAGGCCATGCATACTAGCATAGGGATGAGAGTGCCATGAACAGCAGGATGAGGATGATGAGGCCATGCATACCAGGATAGGGATGAGGTCTGGAAAGCTAAGCAAAATTTCAGTGAGAGCTGCTCGTAGGATTGATAGAGAGGCAAATCAGAATCCCAACTTCACTGCCAAAGACCTTCAGAAAGATAAGGCACACTCTGGAGTTGTGGTACATTATTTTAATGTTGAGAGACACTTGATAAGGATGGGTTCTACAAATGGATAATGATTAGTGATAATAATAATAATTTTTATTTATATAGCGCCAACATATTCCGCAGCGCTTTACAAATTATAGAGGGGACTTGCACAGACAATAGACATTACAGCATAACAGAAATACAGTTCAAAACAGATACCAGGAGGAGTGAGGGCCCTGCTCGCAAGCTTACAGACTATGAGGAAAAGGGGAGACACGAGAGGTGGATGGTAACAATTGCTTTAGTTATTCGGACCAGCCATAGTGTAAGGCTCGGGTGTTCATGTAAAGCTGCATGAACCAGTTATCAGCCTAAGTATGTAGCAGTACAGACACAGAGGGCTATTAACTGCATAAAGTGAATGAGAACATGATGCGAAGAACCTGTTTTTTTTTTTTATATAAAGAGTGATGAGCGAATAAACTCGTTACTCGAGATTTCTCGAGCATGCTCGGGGGTCCTCCGAGTATTTTTTAGTGCTCGGAGATTTAGTTTTTCTTGCCACAGCTGAATGATTTACATCTGTTAGCCAGCATAAGTACATGTGGGGATTCCATAGCAACCAGGCAACCCCCACATGTACTTATGCTGGCTAACAGATGTAAATCATTCAGCTGTGGCAAGAAAAACTAAATCTCCGAGCACTAAAAAACACTCAGAGGACCCCCGAGCATGCTCGAGAAACCTCGAGTAACGAGTATATTCACTCATCACTAATAATGATGCTAAAGACATGTCAAAATCCACAAAAAGCTGCAATACTTTCAAAATGGGGTGCTACTAACCATGCAGGGTGCCCAAACTTTTGCATTGGTCCAGTTTCCTTTTTGTAATCTTTAAAATGTACAAAATGCCAGTATTTTTTCCCTAAAATACAAAGGAAATTTGTCATCTTTAACTTTAGGCTTTTAGAGATCATTTCATCTTCAACTTGCTGTTCACAATAATAGTAATTTTGACCAAGGGTGCCCAAACTTTTACATGCCACTGTATATACTTCTATGAGTGTGTGTGTGTGTATGCAACATTATATGTGCAACATCTGCACTTATAAATACCGGCACTGTAGACAATAGTTTGATGGTAACCACCAAATTAGTGAATTTGGCTCCATTATTGGGTGATTGGATAGTTTATACTAGAAAATCCTTTATCTTGGCAGCACATCGCCTGTACAAACAGGTGATGTGCTGCCATTAGCATGATATGTATTGGGACAGAACGGTCTATTAGTGATTGTTCTATCCCCATTATTATTCATCAGCCTGAGTAAAGAGGTTGGTAACTAAATATCGAACAACTTGAATAAAGTCAATAGTCGCTCGCTAAAAGGTCTGAAATTGGCTCATGTGGAAGTACCCTAAATATTTCTATATTATGGTGCAATATGTTAGCATTTGTGACCCCAATTTTATTTTTGCCCAAAGCCAAACTTTGTCTAAAACCAGCCCTGCCTGTAATTTGTCGTGCACTGGTTTCACATAGTGTCAACAACGCCACCTATATTATTCCGATTTAAAAAAATATATACAAAAATAACAAACCTGCATGTATTAAATTGACAGAGAAAGAGATGTTATAAATATTTATTAATTTGACTGGATTACAACCTTTTGTACATCACAATTTGCATAAATTCTCAAATTACATCCTGTGTACAACCACAAAAAACTATGACATGGATTTTTACATAAAATGAAAACATTAATAGATTTACAGGCATTTTCTATACAGTTTTAACTTTTTTTTTTTACATCTTTATTTTCTTAAACAAAATAATCGTAAAGGGATTTAAAACAACAAAGTAAAAGGTAAAAAAAAATACACAAACAAAAAAAGAGCAGACCTCCATCAATGCATGCAACATTCAATATGAAAACGTTTAGTGTAGGACAATACAGAATTTATGTAATTTCTTTATATTTTTTTTTTACACTTTTCTTTATATCTCTTAAATATCGGACTCTCTGTACAGATTCTCAATGGTTGTCGACAAACACACGGATCAGCCACCGCTGGTTTATCATCTGACCACATCACAGAACACTTCTAGAGTTACAATTGAACAGAATGCTCACATTTACATGCTGAATGCCTAAGGGAAGTCGAACCCGTCAATTCATTTCATCTACAAAATGTATACTTATTTACACAATAACAAAATAAAGGAACTTGCATCTTACGACCTTTGCATTCAGAATTCATTAGACTAGCAGAGCATAGAACGGTAATTATGATATATAGCTAAAGACAGAATATTTACTTTTAATGGACGGTTTTGCTTCATATTTCATGATAGCAGGGTGTTTTTCCTGCAATGTAAGAAGTAAAATAAAATCTGTTTTAGCCTTTTCTAAATGAAAAAAAAAAAACAATTGTATTCAAAATACCTGAAAATATGCAACTTAAATCTATCTGAGAAGTTAACAAAACATCAGGCACTAGTAATGTCTGCAACATTAAGAACTGGGAAGAGTTTGGTTTTGAGGGCACATGCAATGCGTATGTTGCGTTGTGCCGTACCATGGTGTTGGCTTCTTGAACATAGCTGTTTACATTTTATTGTTATGTGTGCTTAACAAAGGCTATGCTTCAAGAATTGGCCACCTTAAAATATTAAAGAATGGATACTGTCTCCTCAATCTGCAGAAACTGACCATTAAGCCAGCTGAAGCTTAATATCTATACGTTACCACTTCCAGACTTGAGAACCTAAAGTAATAAAAGCAATATAAGTCTCATTCACATGTAAACACTCACACTGTGCTTTTTACGTAATCTTTTCAATTCCCGTGGACTCAATTGAATTGCAAAATTTGCTTCATTTGCATATAAATAATCATAACTATCTATGATTTTATCTTGGCTCTCTATACATAAACTGAATCTTAATGAATAAGGATTTAATGCATATTAAGATTTATGTAGATACTTCTAGGAGAAGCAAAAAGCCATAAACACCATTATTGTGTTGTTTTAAATATATGTGCAACGAAAAATACTAATACTTGCTTCTTACATCCTTTTTTTTTTCAGTGATTTTGTTTTACAACTTTTTTTTAAATTATTTTTTCACTTACAGAAAAAGCATTGAGACATCAATGTTGCATAGAATACTTCCATAATAACTCAAGAATTTGGTTTAACACATTGTTGGCACAATTCGGAAGCAAATAGTGCACTAATAATAAGTCAAAGATGCACCAAAAAAGATGTCACTCACTCTATACGACAGATGAAGAATGCATCTGTAAGATTTCATTTGTTCAAGAGGTACTAATTCTAGGAATTAGGAATGCACTAAGGAAACAGATTTATGCCTACTTGCAGATTCTATATATACAATTTATGACCCAGAAAGACAGAAACAAGATATTTTATGGTTGTTTGGAACGATAATACAGTTCTATCAATGGAATGTATTGCGAGAATAAAGGCAAACCAATGTTAGCCCTGCTAATTTAGTGCTGATTAGAGGTTTCCTAGCAAAAATCGTATTTGTGCTATCATTTTGACTTGACATTTCTATAGCAACCATTCGCATGCTTTGCAGTCTTTTACAGTAAGCATAAAAGAATTACAGTTTAAAGAAGAAATGCACACTTTTCACTCGCATAGCTTGAGGAACCTTTTAGAACAAAATAAATGCAGAAAACCAACACAAATTTCTATCCATTTTAATTGGCATTAAATTTGCTTGATTTTGCTAGAAACCACTTACTGCATCATATGATAGTCCATAGTGATTGTAGCATTTATCAGTGACAATACGTTCTCAGCATACCCATAATCTCAGTCATTCACCTGAGTTTCTAAGAGAAGATGCAGAACGGCATCTAAATCATTGCTCTTCAAATTCCTTTCCTAATTCTAGGTTGGCATGATAGACAAGCCCATACCTTCGCTTCGTATCTTTTGTAAATCACCATGTTACTGAAAGCCTCAGTCTGTATTGTAGCACAAATGTTTTAACTCTTACATGTGCCTAAAATGATAAGTAGTCAACGCATACACCAGCATTTGCCAGATGTCATAACCGACGCACTTCTTTAGGAAGTATTAACTCATCATCAGCATTTTGCTACTTGCATTACAGAAGAAGAGATTGGCACTACATGTTTACTCTACTGATACTGTACATGTGTCATAGTGAGAAAATCAGCTGAAACTGATAGGAATCAAATATACTGTTGTAAATATTCCATAATTCAGTAGACGTACAGTACAAAACTGCAATTTTATAGTAGCTATAGCTGAGAAACATCAAAGGTGCACACTAGATAGAATACTTACTAGGATGTGATACTAATATACTTTTTTCTTGCTGTGAACTGTGGTGCCTGATATTGCCTTAGTTTATAATGCTGCTAAGATTGCTCCATGAAATAAAACATCAAGAAAAGACACTTCTAGATGCTAAACTGGAATCACTAACATTCTTATAGACACTAGAGGCCATGTTTTCGTTAGCCTCTGGAATGCATTTGAGCAGACTCCTTGTTCTCCAATCAACTGCAAAACATGTCAAGAAATACTTCCCGATGTAGTCTGTAACATATTCTGCTTCCTGCACGACCTTAATTTAAACTCTATCCTGACATTATGCCTCCAGCAAAGTCAGTTGATCAATGTGTCTGAGTAGAGCTGGCTAAAAGTTTGTGCCAATTTACTATCCGTTTTCTAAGGTCCACTTTGTCCAGCCAGATGTAAGCTTCACCAATCAGTGTTTTCTTCATAAATTTTCCTCCATTTGAGGCAAGTAGAATCTAAGATGAATGCAATATAAAATAATAGTATTAAACAGATATTACTTAAGTAAAAAGCAAGTAATGTATATGCAGTAGTGTGCATCATTCAATGCATTTAATTTTGTCTACACCAAATGTATGCATGTGTCAACTATCTAAAGAAAAAGTGAGACAATTATGTAAAGATGTGAGTGCAAGCCCCTTCATCACTAATACATATGTATAATCCCCCTCAAGAAGAGTAAAAAAGGCAACACTACAAAATCTATGTACTGAGGATATTATATAGTCCAAAAATGCAACATTTCACACCTACACTCGTAAGGCCACATCCTGAATATAGGATCCAGTTTTGGGCTCCACATTTTATTATGCTATTAAAAAGTTAGTCAGTTCAAAGGTGGGAAACAAGATTATTATATGGGATGGAAGGTTTCTACTATGATGAGAGGTTTGAGCAATTTGTTTAGTTTAGGAAAAAGATGATGAACAATGATATTTAATGATATTATGTTGATTACACATTGCCCAGGCCAGCCTTTTTGTTGACTTGCAAAATAGAGGAGGAAAAACATGCAACTAGATTAAATCAAATCCATGGATACATTTGGGGTAGTCAGGATTTGGACCTGAATGGAATGGAACTGCCCATTGCCGGGCTCCATGGAGATGTTCAGAGAAGCCAGTTTGTTACCCTCCGGCCACCTGGCCTTGTACCTCAATGGACTGTCATCTTCCTAAGTTTGTCATTACCATATTTTTGTATGCATGCCAAAGGTGGGGTAGTTCGCTTTGGCAGCTCTGAAGATGCACCTAGCGGAAGGGTGAGACTCTGTAACGTGCACTATCTTGGTTATTTTTGCTGAGACTGTTCTATGTGTTATTTGCCTGCTTTGTGGTTCAAAAAAGTATTGCCACACTGTTTTACCCCTACTCTGTGTTGTCTGAGTGGTAAAAGGAGAGCGGACGTTCGTTGGGATGATTGTTGTGAATTCTGTGGCAGAGCTCCCTCCTGTGGTCACGAGTGGTACTGCGGCTTCTGAGTTTCCTTCCTCAGGTGATGTGGTGAAGTCGTTAGGTGCTGCTCTATTTAACTCCACCTAGTGCTTTGCTCCTGGCCTCCAGTCAATGTTCTAGTATTGGTCTTGCTTCCTCCTGGATCGTTCCTGTGGCCTGTCTGCTCTGCTAAGTTTTGCTTGTGTTATTTTTGTTTGCTATTTTTTCTGTCCAGCTTGCTTTATTGGTTTTTCTGGCTTGCTGGAAGCTCTGGGACGCAGAGGGAGCACCTCCGTCCCGTTAGTCGGTGCGGAGGGTCTTTTTGCCCCCTCTGCGTGGTTGTTTGTAGGGTTTTGTGTTGACCGCAAAGTTATCTTTCCTATCTTTGGTCTGTTCAGTAAGTTGGGCCTCACTTTGCTAAATCTATTTCATCTCTGTGTTTGTATTTTCATCTCTACTCACAGTCATTATATGTGGGGGGCTGCCTTTTCCATTGGGGTATTTCTCTGAGGCAAGGTAGGCTTATTTTTCTATCTTAGGCCTAGCTAGTTTATCAGGCTGTGCCGAGTTGCATAGGGAGCGTTAGGCGCAATCCACGGCTGCCTCTAGTGTGGTTGGATAGGATTAGGGATTGCGGTCAGCAGAGTTCCCACGTCTCAGAGCTCGTCCTATGTCTTTTGGTTATTGTCAGGTCACTTTGTGTGCTCTGAACTTCAAGGTCCATTGTGGTTCTGAATTACCTAATCATAACAGATGATCCCTGGTCCATGTGGTTTCGGCTAGCGGAATGGAGCACCCACTGACCCCCGTGTCTCCACACTATCTATCTACCTATCTCTCTATCCATATTCATCTCATATAGAGAAAATAGAAAGGAAGGACTCCAGGAAATTCAAAAGCAAAATGTAGAGATCTTATTTGCACAATGCAACATTTCTGTCCACATAGACAAAAGAAAGTCCAGACTATCTGTCAATTCAGTTATCTACCTATCTTTCCAGATAAAAGGGCATTTACACTGCAAGATAATCATGAATGAGTGTTGTTAAAACATTTGTTCCAAGATTATCTGGCAGTGTTAACAGACTGCCAATCAACAGATAAATGATCAAAATGCTCATCTATCTGGTGAAATGATCTCTTGTGCAGCATAAAGGATCATAGTTCTTGGCGGTGCATTGTCCTGTGCAAACAACACTTGCAATGCCAAGACCGCACTGAGCAATGTGGTATAGATAGCTCAGTGCACATTATTTACTTTGATCTACATGGTTAAGCAGGCATTCAAACAACTACTTATGCGTAAAATTATATCAATCATTGGTCGTATATTGGCATCAATCAATCCATGTAAACTGACCCTAAGTTTCGAAAGCCCATGACTTAAGATTGCTCAATCAATGGAGAGAAATTAAACATGCTTATCCACACTGTATGGAACTAAAAGTGGACAATGATTGGGATCAGTGAGGATTCAAACATAATGATTAATATTTTATTTCCTACAAAATAAAATATTGAGATATTGATACTAGAAATTTGATATTTTTTTTAATAACAAAAGACATTTGATTATAGCTTGCTATCATACTTATTTCTTCAGGTACTACAAAATATTTTGGCTATTAATGAAAATTGCTTGCCAGAAACCTAAAGAACTAGCAAAATTAGAATAACTGTCCCTACGGATCTACGAAATAGCAGGAAACAGGCAATATACACATTGGGGGATGAGGTATTTGCCTAACCTCAGGGCAAAATCACAGCTTTTACCTTTTTTTCAAAGGGTCCAGTGAAGAAAATACTATAAGGAGATGAAATCAATGGGAATTAAGTCTATTTTATAGTTATTATTGAATTTAAAATAAGCTTACTTGCAAAGAGTGTCCAGCAGGACTCATACTAAATCGAAATGTCTCATTGAATGAAGGTTCCCGATCATGTCTACAAACCCTTGTCTTCTTCTTTATTATTCGTTTCTGTGTTGCTATATTAATGACGTACAGCTTCACATAGAGATCTGTAAAATAATTTACAAGAATTTATTTTCTGAATTGGAAAAATGTAAAACTTAAATGGTCCTTTCAAAATAAAGGTATCCAAACAAAGTATTGGGTTTTCCTAGAATTCCTTGATATTTTAACAAAGGAAGTAGCTCAAAAACCTATGAGAGTTGGAAAATGCTACCTATGTTTTACATTTTGGATGGATTAGAATTTCAAATTCCAAATATGTGCACATAAATGCTTGCATTCCTAATAGAAGAAGACAATCTGTGTAGTCTGTCACCTTATCTGTGGTTTTGGATAAAAGAGCAGCCTAAAATAAAATGTGACAAAAGAAGGGTTAAAGTGCCAATCAGAATAATTAAGAACAACTCTGTCTCATTCCTATAAAATGTAGGATGTTTGAGATCATTTACTCAAACATCTCCTATGACGGTTAAAAAAAAATGATGTGAGCTTACAAATCCTAGCATTGCTCGGTTAGAGAATAATAAAGGAAAATCATTTTAAAGAAAGACATCATAAACCAGTTTTTTACTGATGATTTCTGATTTTTTTTTAGAAATCACTAAAGCACAGAAACAATTTCTCAGACAACCAAATTCACTTAAGACATAAGTTTTATTAAATATGCGAAAAAGGTCAAATATGAACCACAATAGGTTTAAAATTCAAAAGTGCATATAGACTTGTAGTTATCACATCAGAATAATATCACAAATGATTACCAGGTCCAGCAAGGAAACAGGCAAGTGACCTTACTTAGTTTTCTTGTTTTTGTAACCCAGAAGTAATGCACATTTTCAGAGGTTATCAGCATTTTTGTTGGTCAAATTCCAGAAGAGCACTTGCCTTTTTATGCTCTGTTAGATCCTAAAAATGATAGCACTCTTAACATCCCAGCTATTTAGAATCACATTATTTCTTTTATTTGTTTTTGTTGATGGTGCTGTCAACTTCATCAATGGGTTTTATATTGGATTGGAATCCATCAAAGTAAGAAATAAACACATAATCATAGTCACAATTAAAGGAACCATCAAGCATGTGCTTAGTGGGAAAAGACTGTGGTTGGTAAACCACTGGTACATACTGTAAATAATAATAATCTTAATAATCTTTTATTTTTATATAGCGCTAACATATTCCGCAGCGCTTTACAGTTTTCACACATTATCATCGCTGTCCCCAATGGGGCTCACAATCTAAATTCCCTATCCGTATGTCTTTGGAATGTGGGAGGAAACCGGAGTGCCTGGAGGAAACCCACGCAAACATGGAGAAAACATACAAACTCTTTGCAGATGTTGTCATTGGTGGGGTTTGAACCCAGGACTCCAGCGCTGCAAGGCTTCAGTGCTATCCACTGAGCCACCATTCTGCCCTAAAATAAATAGGTCATATATATAGAATAAATAGACCCACCCCTTAAAAAGATCAGAATCAAGTGAAGATGGGGTCAGTAGCTAATTTACTGAAAAAAAAACATGGAACTGGTCATCAGACCCATATATAATGTTGAGGTGATAAAATTGTAACTAATTAGAAACCATACCATATATTAGTAATTACTCTAGTCAAATACAAAAGTTGATAGAATATTATCTACAAACATACTAGGTGCCAAAAGGGACCTCCAATCATCATTCTACTTCATATCCAGATGGTAACTTGCTTTCAAGTGTATCTTTCCTTTTAAAAGAGTAGGTGCATGCATGTAACACCTCAGTATGTACTGTATGTAGGGCACACAATGAAATGATGAGCCACCAGAATATGCACAAATGTGTGCATGACCACAACACAGTGCTTGGGTTGAGTGCATGTGCGATAACAACCAACTTGCAAGCTCATAATGAAAATCAAAGGCAGAAAAAGAATACTCGCGAATTGGCATTTTCTACAAAAACTGATGCTGTACTTAATCATCCATAGTAAAAGAAGTACAATACTGACAGGCGTTTTGAAGGAAAGGCAGTGGTCTTACTTTCAAATAAGCATAAGTGCAAATCCATATAGGTAGTAACGAGCAAAAATACTCACCAAAGGATATAATCCATCTTGCTTATGAAATTACAAGTATATGATCAGCAGAAGGTAAGGAGGGTCAGAAGCATCACCCAACTATGGCCATTTTGCATTAAATTACACTTCTACACTCTAGAAATACACAGGCCCGTAGATGCATAATTGTGAAATGGCCATACCTGGCTCATACTTAACATCCCTTGGTTTCTGCTGATTTTATACTGTTTTTTAATAAAGAAGATTTTAGTCTTTGATGAGTGGCTTCACCATTACCTACTTTTATGGATTTACATAAAGATAATCATGTGTGCAACACAGGAGCAAACAACATACTCATGCCAAGAAGCAACAACCAGGTAAGCATTTGAGTGCATGACCTCATGAATATATCAATGAATTTAATTTCAATCAAAACAGAGAACAAAATTATCTATTACAGCTGTAAATGAAGCTAACCATGGTGCTGAGTAGGGATGAGCAAACATGAACTGTGAACATCAGGTTTCTTACCGGACACCTAGTGTCTATAGATGAAATCCTAGTGTAGTGACAATTGAGGTAAAAGTTTTTGGGGTTGATATCAGCTGTGTAATATCAGCTGGCATCAAGCCCAGGGAATAGTTATGGAGAGTTGTCTATTAGACGCCCACATTACTAGCCTCGTATTAAAAAACAAAAAGACACACAGGAAAAAAAGTGTATTTGAATAAAGACCCCATCACACATTCCCTGGTTCACCAATTTATTAATAAGAAAAAATATAGCAGTTCCGACATAATCCATTGTGGGTTCTCAAAACATCCAGCTCCTACAACAAATGGAGCGTCACTCTTAGAACGACACTCTATAGGTTACTAACGGTCATGTCTCACAAGTGTTGTTGTTAGTAACATTATCGCTAGCAAGACATGACCGGCAGTGACCTATGGAGCACTTTTCTAGAGGTTGCATAAGTGACTTGTGGTCATTTCGCAGCTGACATCCGGCACTATGTGCCAGGAGCGGTTACGGACCGCCCCCGGCACATTAACCCCCGGCACACTGCGATCAAACATGATCGCAGTGTTCCGGCAGTATAGGGAAGCATCGCGCAGGGAGGGGGCTCCCTGCGTGCTTCCCTGAGACCCCCGGAGCAACGCGATGTGATCGCATTGCTGCGAGGGTCTCTTACCTCCTCCTCCCTGCAGCAGGCCCAGATCCAAAATGGCCGTGGCATCCGGGTCCTGCAGGATCCATCAGCGATCTTACACTATAACATGATGCTCCCCCCTGGGGAAATGTTATAGCGTAAAAAAAAATATTCACATGTGTAAAAAAAAAAAAAAAAAAATCCTAAAAAAATTCCTAAAAAAATATATATTGCTCCTATAAATAAATTTCTTTATCTAAATAAAAAAACAATAAAAGTACACATATATAGTATCACCGCGTCCGTAACGACCCGACCTATAAAACTGTCCCACTAGTTAACCCCTTCAGTGAACACTGTAAAAAAAAAAGGAGGCAAAAAACACTTTATTATCATACCGCCAAACAAAAAGTGGAATAACACACGATCAAAAAGATGGATATAAATAACATGGTACCACTGAAAACATCATCTTGTCCCGCAAAAAATGAGCCACCATACAGCATCATCAAAGAAAAAAGAAAAAAGTTATAGTCCTCAGAAAAAAGCGATGCAAAAATAATTATTTTTTCTATAAAATAGTTTTTATTGTATAAAAGCGCCAAAACATAAAAAAATGATATAAATGAGGTATCGCTGTAATTGTACTAACCTGAGGAATAAAACTACTTTATCCATTTTACCAAGCGCGGAACGGTATAAACACCTTCCCCAAAAGAAATTCATGAATAGCTGGTTTTTGGTCATTGTGCCTCACAAAAATCGGAATAAAAAGCAATCAAAAAATGTCACATGCCCGAAAATGTGACCAAAAAACAAGACCTCACATAGTAACATAGTAACATAGTTAGTAAGGCCGAAAAAAGACATTTGTCCATCCAGTTCAGCCTATATTCCATCATAATAAATCCCCAGATCTACGTCCTTCTACAGAACCTAATTGTATGATACAATATTGTTCTGCTCCAGGAAGACATCCAGGCCTCTCTTGAACCCCTCGACTGAGTTCGCCATCACCACCTCCTCAGGCAAGCAATTCCAGATTCTCACTGCCCTAACAGTAAAGAATCCTCTTCTATGTTGGTGGAAAAACCTTCTCTCCTCCAGACGCAAAGAATGCCCCCTTGTGCCCGTCACCTTCCTTGGTATAAACAGATCCTCAGCGAGATATTTGTATTGTCCCCTTATATACTTATACATGGTTATTAGATCGCCCCTCAGTCGTCTTTTTTCTAGACTAAATAATCCTAATTTCGCTAATCTATCTGGGTATTGTAGTTCTCCCATCCCCTTTATTAATTTTGTTGCCCTCCTTTGTACTCTCTCTAGTTCCATTATATCCTTCCTGAGCACCGGTGCCCAAAACTGGACACAGTACTCCATGTGCGGTCTAACTAGGGATTTGTACAGAGGCAGTATAATGCTCTCATCATGTGTATCCAGACCTCTTTTAATGCACCCCATGATCCTGTTTGCCTTGGCAGCTGCTGCCTGGCACTGGCTGCTCCAGGTAAGTATATCATTAACTAGGATCCCCAAGTCCTTCTCCCTGTCAGATTTACCCAGTGGTTTCCCATTCAGTGTGTAATGGTGACATTGATTCCTTCTTCCCATGTGTATAACCTTACATTTATCATTGTTAAACCTCATCTGCCACCTTTCAGCCCAAGTTTCCAACTTATCCAGATCCATCTGTAGCAGAATACTATCTTCTCTTGTATTAACTGCTTTACATAGTTTTGTATCATCTGCAAATATCGATATTTTACTGTGTAAACCTTCTACCAGATCATTAATGAATATGTTGAAGAGAACAGGTCCCAATACTGACCCCTGCGGTACCCCACTGGTCACAGCAACCCAGTTAGAGACTATACCATTTATAACCACCCTCTGCTTTCTATCACTAAGCCAGTTACTCACCCATTTACACACATTTTCCCCCAGACCAAACATTCTCATTTTGTGTACCAACCTCTTGTGCGGCACGGTATCAAATGCTTTGGAAAAATCGAGATATACCACGTCCAATGACTCACCGTGGTCCAGCCTATAGCTTACCTCTTCATAAAAACTGATTAGATTGGTTTGACAGGAGCGATTTCTCATAAACCCATGCTGATATGGAGTTAAACAGTTATTCTCATTGAGATAATCCAGAATAACATCCCTCAGAAACCCTTCAAATATTTTACCAACAATAGAGGTTAGACTTACTGGCCTATAATTACCAGGTTCACTTTTAGAGCCCTTTTTGAATATTGGCACCACATTTGCTATGCGCCAATCCTGCGGAACAGACCCTGTCGCTATAGAGTCCCTAAAAATAAGAAATGACTCTGTGGACCCAAATATGGAAAAATTATAGCTCTCAAAATGTAGTAACGCAAAAAATATTTTTGCAATAAAAAGCGTTTTTCAGTGTGTGACGGCTGCCAATCATAAAAATCCGCTATAAAAGTAAATCAAACCCCCCTTCATCACCCCCTTAGTTAGGGAAAAATAAAAAAATTAAAAAAATGTATTTTTTTCCATTTTCCCATTAGGGTTAGGGCTAGGGTTAGGGCTAGGGTTAGGGCTAGGGTTAAGCAGACATCCTCCACACCCCTCCCTGCTAAGTCTGTCCATGTGCTGAATAAAGGATTGGATTTTACAAGATTGGTGAGTGCGTTCATTTCTCTCTTATTATGTATGGATATTGGTGAACTTGTCTTGGAAGAGCTACCACAAGTAGTTTTGGGTATGAAATCCTCCTGACAGATTCCCTATAAATTGCTATGTTTTTCTTTTAATCCTTTAGAATTAGCTATGTCCGCCTTCAGATTAGCCAGTTAGAAGCATCTGTATTCACCTACCTTAGCTTGGCTGTCAAATACACAGTAGATTTTAATGCATGGTTAATAAATAAGAATATTTAGCATTAAGTAAAATTCAGTGTCCTGATTGAAGGTGAGGCACTTTCTTGTCTGACTTGTGCTTTACTGGTTTGCTTCCCATTGGAATACATTAGTAAAATAATTTCCCATGTTTGTAAAACTGAATTTAGGAGAAATATACATTTTACAAGTCTTCTATGATATTCTATCAGAAGCCTGACAAAACAATGAAACTAGCAAATTTAAGAGTACACCCTGAATCTTGCAGATCTGAGCAGGAGGATCCATTTACCATTCAGATGCTGCTTAGAAGCTGCTCCCTCCTTTACAGTAGGTGTCTTCCAGAGAAAAGAAGCCAACCAGATTTTGAGCTCACTCAACTAAAATGAAAGTAAAATCTGTATCACTGTTATACTGAGTGATAATCATCTGATTTGCCAAAGACGTACTGTATATCTGAGAAAATTCTACTATCACAATTGCATTTTTATGATACAGTGCCTTGCAAAAGTGTACGGCCCCGTGGAACTTTTCAACCTTCTCCCACATTTCATGCTTCGAACATAAAGATACCAAATGTAAATTTTTGGTGAAGAATCAACAACAAGTGGAACACAATTGTGAAGTTGAACAAAATGTATTGGTAATTTTACATTTTTGTGGAAATTCAAAAACTGAAAAGTGGGGAGTGCAATATTATTTGGCCCCTTTAACTTAATACTTTGCTGCGCCACTTTTTGCTGCGATTACAGCTGCAAGTCACTTGGGGTACGTCTCTATCAGTTTTGTACATCGAGAGACGGAAATTCTTGCCCATTCTTCCCTGGCAAACAGCTCGAGCTCAGTGAGGTTTGATGGAGATCGTTTGTGAACAGCAGTTTTCAGCTCTTTCCACAGATTCTCGATTGGATTGAGGTCTGGACTTTGACTTGACCATTCTAACACCTTGTTAGGGCGGAACGCACCAAATAATTAGAGAAAAGGATTAAAGTGCATTCGCAGCCCCGGGTCCACCGTGCAGAGATGGTACCTGCTGCTAAGCAATGACGGACTATATGGAGGATACACACGGATTAGCTTCACCCTGTGTGAAAGAAGCGAACCCTGTTGCGTCACAGGGCCGCAGTACCGCACGTAACAAAACTAATAATTAAATAGCATGAGAGTGCATGCGATGCCGCACTGGCGGATGCCACTAACCACCCAGACTTGGGTTTGGAAAGCGCGGTGATAGCGCATGGCACCACACTGGCGGTCACAGCAATAGACGCTGTTTGTGTAGCAGTGTTGGTTACAAGTCGGGCGCTAGATTACAATCATCCTCCTTACGCGAGCATTCAAACACAAGGGAGGGGATGATTTAAAGAGCGACTTTCCCTCACAACATAAAAAAGTGTATACTAGCGCATGGCCGTGCGGCCATGCAAACCTTTTATAGCTGCAGCATGTACAGGACCTTCCCAGAAGGACCAATGGGAGGCTGCCACAGAAGTTGAGCACCTTCAGGACCTTCCTGGAGGACTAATGGGATCTGCTGCAGTATCTGAGCATGTGACCCTCGATCTCCAACAGGAGATCTTGCCCTGGGCATGCTCAGAAGGGGAAAAGCAGGACTTAGTCCCAAAAGCATCTGCTCGCCGCTGCCCAGCACTGGCTACAATGGCAGGAGCAGGAAAATCAGAAGAAACCCTTTGCACAGAGTGAGACTGAGCAATACGCTGGGACCGATGTTTCCACTGAGCAGGCTCCACTGCAGCTGATGCAGAATGAGAGACCGTAGCAGACATGGTTCGAGATTCCCCCTGTGCAGCGGTGGGAACTCGACTCCTAACACACCTGGATACGTTTATTTGTGAACCATTCCACTGTAGATTTTGCTTTATGTTTGGGATCATTGTCTTGTTGGAAGACAAATCTCTGTCCCAGTCTCAGGTCTTTTGCCGACTCAAACAGGTTTTCTTCAAGAATGGTCCTGTATTTGGCTCCATCCATCTTCCCATCAATTTTAACCATCTTCCCTGTTCCTGCTGAAGAAAAGCAGGCCCAAACCTTGATGCTGCTACCACCATGTTTGACAGTGGGGATGGTGTATTCAGGGTGATGAGCTGTGTTGCCTTTATGCCAAACATATCATTTGGCATTGTTGCCAAAAAGTTCGATTTTTGTTTCATCTGACCAGAGCACCTTCTTCCACATGTTTGGTGTGTCTTCCAGGTGGCTTGTTGCAAACTTTAATGGACACTTTTTAAGGACATCTTTCAGAAATGGCTTTCTTCTTGCCATTCTTCCATAAAAGCCAGATTTGTGCAATGTACGACTAATTGTTGTCCTATGGACAGACTGTCCCCCCTCAGTTATAGATCTCTGCAGATCATCCAGAGTGATCATGGGCCTCTTGGCTGCATCTCTGATCAGTCTTCTCCTTGTTTAGAGGGACGGCCAGGACTTGGTAGATTTGCAGTGGTATGATACTCCTTCCATTTCAATATGATCGCTTGCACAGTGCTCCTTGGGATGTTTAAAGTTTTGGAAATCATTTTGTATCCAAATCCGGCTTTAAACTTCTCCACAACAGTATCATGGACCTGCCAGGTTGTGTTCCTTGGTCTTCATGATGCTCTCTGTGCTTCAAACAGAACCCTGAGACTATCACAGAGCAGGTGCATTTATACGGAGACTTGATTACACACAGGTGGATTATATTTATCATTATTAGGCATTTAGGACAGCATTGGATCATTCAGAGATCCACAATGAACTTCTGGAGTGAGTTTGCTGCACTAAAAGTAAAGGGGCCGAACAATATTGCATGCCCCAATTTTCAGTTTTTGAATTTCCACAAAAATTTAAAATAACCAATACATTTCATTCAACTTCACAATTGTGTTCCACTTGTTGTTGATTCTTCACCAAAAATTTACATTTGGTATATTAATGTTTGAAGCATGATATGTGGGAAAAGGTTGAAAAGTTCCAGGGAACCGAATATTTTTGAAAGGCACTGTAGGTCTTTATTAATTAGTGTAGAACACCTAAGATACACTCAATGGTTTGGTCAGTATTTTACATAAGTATTCGAAAGTCAGAATCAGGTATGGGTGAAAAATGCAGAAGTGGTGACGTGTTTCTATTATACTTTTCCTCTGATTGTTCCATCCTGGTTTTGGCTTACAAATACTGATGTAAAATACTGACCAAATATTGAACTTGTGAACGTGGCCTATGGCCTGTCTCATTTCTGAAATCTTTCAATTATAGGCTGAAGTAAAACAACTCAATATCTCTTCCTTTCACAGTTCAAGCACCGAGTCTTTGCCACTATCCTCATCTCAGTTGTTTGGCTAACATTACTGCTAATCAATTAACTTAGTGGCTTTGTAGACAGCACAAGCTGCTGAGTTCACTGATTGCCTGAACCACTTTCCATGTCAGGGCTTCAGACAAACAATAGGGACTGTGGCAACATTATGTGCCAGACCAAAAAAAGAGAGCAGCCCTTTTAGAATTTCTTCACTTTACCTGGCAGATGATCCGGAGACTTAAATTTATATGTAATATTCCTGCATTGTAGAATCTCCACAATCAGCTGCTCTCCATCTGTCTTCATTTCTTTTTTCAGGGCAATTTTGATTTCACCCATGACTTGGGTTTTACCTGGAAAGGAATAAAATAAGATAACAATAAGAATATGTTTTAATTCTTTTCACGTGTTGCTTGAACCATAAAAAACTGTGCTACTTAACTGTGACCTATAATTTTCTGCAACTTTCTCCAATATATGAGATACGAATAAGCTTGGCTTAAAGCCTTGTGAAGAAAGTATGGTAAATGATTTGTTTATGGCCTATCTTGATGAAAAATTGCACAATAACTAAGAAACATTGCTCTGAGCTACAACGTGAAAAAATAAATCAAGCTGTTCAAATCCTCAACAAGCTTGAATGAATTAACGTTTCCATGGTGAGACATTTTCTATTTACTGCCACCATAAGCAGTAAACTACATAAGTGATAATATTCCTCATGCTGTGATAAAAGGGCAAAATATACTCTTGAATGCATTTGCATTTTTTTAACCCCAGTTTAAAGCTGTAATATTTAGATATGAAAAGCAACACAAAGTAAAGTATGTATAAGGTCATGTTTTTTGATTTTGTTCCATATTTGTTAAGTTATAATTGCGCCTTATGACACAAAGAAGCCTTCACCCCATCCTACCACCAGCACATGTTACAGGTGTTGTACATTACATTAAACCAAACAATATAGTTAGTGAAGCATTATGTCTGCAAAACAATGCACACATCTGTCATCAAAGCAAACTGGCTAATGTATGTCACACAGTACAACTGGATACAGTGCTTACTAGGGTTGAGCGAAACGGATCGTTCATTTTTAAAAGTCGCCGACTTTTGGCAAAGTCGGGTTTCATGAAACCCGACCCGATCCCTGTGTGGGGTCGGCAATGCGGTACGCGACTTTCGCGCCAAAGTCGCGTTTTAATGGCGCGAAAAGCGCCATTTCTCAGACAATGAAGGTGGACGCAGAGTGTTGGCAGCGTGATGACATAGGTCCTGGTCCCCACCATCTTAGAGAAGGGCATTGCAGTGATTGGCTTGCTGTCTGCGGCGTCACAGGGGCTATAAAGGGGCGTTCCCGCCGACCGCCATCTTACTGCTGCTGATCTGAGCCTAGGGAGAGGTTGCTGCCGCTTCGTCAGAAGCAGGGATAGCGTTGGGCAGGGTCCATTAACCACCAAACCGCTTGTGCTGTAGCGATTTCCACTGTCCAACACCACCTTTTGTTTGCAGGGACGGCTACATTTTTTTTTCCTCAGCGCTGTAGCTTATTAGGCTGCCTTATAAGGCTCCCTGATAGCTGCACTGCTGTGTGTACGCCGCTGTGCAAACCAACTGCTTTTTTCAAAGCACAAATCCTGCTGTTC
Source organism: Ranitomeya imitator (assembly GCF_032444005.1). NCBI lineage: Eukaryota > Metazoa > Chordata > Amphibia > Anura > Dendrobatidae > Ranitomeya > Ranitomeya imitator. The sequence goes on from NC_091285.1 coordinate 371,610,677, forward strand.
CTTCCTTTCTGCACAGCTATCTTGTTTGTTTGTCCACACTTTTTATTTAATTTGTGCATCAGTCCACTCCTTATTGCTGCCTGCCATACCTGGCTGAGATTACTGCAGGGAGATAGTAATTGTAGGACAGTCCCTGTTTTTTTTTTTTTTTTTTTGAATTCTCCCTAAAAAGATAAGTTGTGGGAGATTAAGATTGGCATTTCTGCTAGAGTGCCATCCCTGTGTGTGCCATCTCTCTCACATAGTGGGCCATAGAAAGCCTTTTCATTTTTCTGTTTTTTTTTGTGGGGTTTATAAATTCTCCCTGATAAAAAAAAAAAAAAAACAGTGGGAGATTAATATTGGCCTTTGGGCTTCTGTGCCAGTCCTGAGTGTGCCATCTCTCTCTCAAATAATGGGCCATAGAAAGCCTATTAATTTTTTTTTTATTGGGTTTCTAAATTCTCCCTGAAAAAAAAAAAAAAAAAATCAGTGGGAGATTAATATTGCCCTTTCTGCTTGTGTGCCACTCCTGACTCCTGGGTGTGCCATCTCTCTCTCTCAACTAGTGGGCCATAAAAAGCCTATTTTTATTTTTTTTATTGGGTTTCTAAATGCTCCCTGAAAAAATAAAAAAAAAATCAGTGGGAGATTAATATTGCCCTTTCTGCTTGTGTGCCACTCCTGGCTCCTGGGTGTGCCATCTCTCTCTCTCAAATAGTGGGCCATAGAAAGCCTATTTTTTTTTATTGGGTTTCTAAATTCTCCCTGAAAAAAAAAAAAAAATCAGTGGGAGATTAATATTGCCCTTTCTGCTTGTGTGCCACTCCTGGGTGTGCCATCTCTCTCTCAAATAGTGGGCCATAGAAAGCCTATTTTTTTTATTATTTGGTTTCTAAATTCTCCCTGAAAAAATCATTTTTTTTTTATTTGGTTTCTAAATTCTTCCTGAAAAAATCATTTTTTTTTATTTTGTTTCTAAAGTCTCCCTGAAAAAATGAAAAAAATCAGTGGGAGATTAATATTGCCCTTTCTGCTTGTGTGCCAGTCTTGACTCCTGGGTGTGCCATCTCTCTCTCTCAAATAGTGGGCACTGGGCCATAGAAAGCCTATTTATTTATTTTTTTATTGTGTTTCTAAATTCTCCCTTGAAAAAATCAAAAAGAAATCAGTGGGAGATTAATATTGCCCTTTCTGCTTGTGTGCCACTCCTGACTCCTGGGTGTGCCATCTCTCTCTCTCAAATAGTGGGCCATAGAAAGCCTATTTTTGTTTTTTTATTTGGTTTCTAAATTCTCCCTGAAAAAATCATTTTATTTTATTCGGTTTCTAAATTCTTCCTGAAAAAATCATTTTATTTTATTTTGTTTCTAAAGTCTCCCTGAAAAAATAAAAAAAAAATCAGTGGGAGATTAATATTGCCCTTTCTGCTTGTGTGCCAGTCTTGACTCCTGGGTGTGATATCTCTCTCTCTCAAATAGTGGGCACTGGGCCATAGAAAGCCTATTTTGTTTTTATTGTGTTTCTAAATTCTCCCTGAAAAAATCAAAAAGAAATCAGTGGGAGATTAATATTGCCCTTTCTGCTTTGTGTGCCACTCCTGACTCCTGGGTGTGCCATCTCTCTCTCTCAAATAGTGGGCCATAGAAAGCCTATTTTTTTTTAATTTGGTTTCTAAATTCTCCCTGAAAAAATATTTTTTTTTTATTTGGTTTCTAAATTGTTCCTGAAAAATTCATTTTTTTTAATTTTGTTTCTAAAGTCTCCCTGAAAAAATAAAAAAAATCAGTGGGAGATTAATATTGCCCTTTCTGCTTGTGTGCCAGTCTTGACTCCTGGGTGTGCCATCTCTCTCTCTCAAATAGTGGGCACTGGGCCATAGAAAGCCTATTTTTTTTTTATTGTGTTTCTAAATTCTCCCTGAAAAAATCAAAAAAAAATCAGTGGGAGATTAATATTGCCCTTTCTGCTTATGTGCCACTCCTGACTCCTGGGTGTGCCATCTCTCTGTTAGGGCTAGCGGAACGCACCAAATAATAAGACTGATAGTGTACGGTGCGTTCGTAGCCCGGGGTCCACCGTGCAGAGATGGAACTTGCTGCTGAGTAATGACGGACTATATGGCGGTACTCATAAGTATACTCGCGTGGGTTAAACTTCACCCAACGTGAAGGAAGCGATCCTGTTGCGTCACAGGATCGCGGTACCGCACATAGAAGGCGAGCAAGCAGTCAGCGAACTTAACCCCAACTAGGATTGAAGTCCGATTAGACCACTTGCTGGTACAACACCGCAACAGGGTGTGTTAGGCAACTCTTAAAATTAGAGCACCGAAGTGCGAACTGTGCCGTGCTGGCAGGCACCACTAAGCACCCAGACGTGGGTCAGGAAGCGCACTACTGGCGCGTGGCGCCGCATTGGCGGTCTCAGCAATAGACGCTGATACGTGTGTGACACGTTGAGTGATTTGTCGGGCGCTAGATAGCAGCCATACTCCATACGCGAACAGTCATACAATAGGGTAGGGGTATTTAATGAACGACTTGCACTCACAACAAACACACGTATTCAATTGTACACTAGCGCATGGCCGTGCGGTCATGCGCAGTTTATACAATTGCAGGACAGGAAGTGGCCACAGAAACTTTGCCCTTCCAGGGCCTGCCAAGAGGACCAATGGAATGCGCTGCAGAGCCAGAGCACATGACCCTCGATCTCCAACGGGAGATCTTGCTCTGGGCATGCTCAGTGTGCGCAAACAAGGACTTAGTCCCAGGGAAGTCCGCTCGCCGCTGACCAGCACTGACTTTAATGGCAGGAGCTGAAGAAGCAGCAGTAACTCTCTGTACAGAGTGAGAGCGAGCAAGACACTGGGAGCGACGTCCCTGCTGAGCAGACTCCACTGCGGCTGGAGGAGAATGGGAGACCGCAGCAGAGACGGATCGAGATTCCCACTGTGCAGCAGAGGAAACTTGACTCCTAACACTCTCTCTCTCAAATAGTGGGCCATAGAAAGCCTATTTTTTTTTATTGGGTTTCTAAATTCTCCCTGAAAAAATTAAAAAAAAAATCAGTGGGAGATTAATATTGCCCTTTCTGCTTGTGTGCCACTCCTGACTCCTGGGTGTGCCATCTCTCTCTCTCAAAGAGTGGGCCATAGAAAGCCTATTAATTTTTTTTTTATTGGGTTTCTAAATTCTCCCTGAAAAGATAAAAAAAAAATCAGTGGGAGATTATTATTGCCCTTTCTGCTTGTGTGCCACTCCTGACTCCTGGGTGTGCCATCTCTCTCTCTCAACTAGTGGGCCATAGAAAGCCTATTTTTATTTTTTTTATTGGGTTTCTAAATTCTCCCTGAAAAAATAAAAAAAAAATCAGTGGGAGATTAATATTGCCCTTTCTGCTTGTGTGCCACTCCTGACTCTTGGGTGTGCCATCTCTCTCTCTCAAATAGTGGGCCATAGAAAGCCTATTTTTTTTTTTATTGGGTTTCTAAATTCTCCCTGAAAAAATAAAAAAAAAATCAGTGGGAGATTAATATTGCCCTTTCTGCTTGTGTGCCACTCCTGACTCCTGGGTGTGCCATCTCTCTCTCAAATAGTGGGCCATAGAAAGCCTTTTTTTTTTATTTGGTTTCTAAATTCTCCCTGAAAAAATCATTTTTTTTAATTTGGTTTCTAAATTCTTCCTGAAAAAATCATTTTTTTAAAATCTTGTTTCCAAAGTCTCCCTGAAAAAATAAAAAAAAATCAGTGGGAGATTAATATTGCCCTTTCTGCTTGTGTGCCAGTCTTGACTCCTGGGTGTGATATCTCTCTCTCTCAAATAGTGGGCACTGGGCCATAGAAAGCCTATTTTGTTTTTATTGTGTTTCTAAATTCTCCCTGAAAAAATCAAAAAGAAATCAGTGGGAGATTAATATTGCCCTTTCTGCTTGTGTGCCACTCCTGACTCCTGGGTGTGCCATCTCTCTCTCTCAAATAGTGGGCCATAGAAAGCCTATTTTTTTTTATTTGGTTTCTAAATTCTCCCTGAAGAAATCATTTTATTTTATTTGGTTTCTAAATTCTTCCTGAAAAAATCATTTTATTTTGTTTCTAAAGTCTCCCTGAAAAAATTAAAAAAAAATCAGTGGGAGATTAATATTGCCCTTTCTGCTTGTGTGCCAGTCTTGACTCCTGGGTGTGCCAGCTCTTTCTCTCTCTCAAATAGTGGGCACTGGGCCATAGAAAGCCTATTTTTTTTTATTGGTTTTCTAAAGTCTCCTTGAAAAAATAAAAAAAAATCAGTGGGAGATTAATATTGCCCTTTCTGCTTGTGTGCCAGTCTTGACTCCTGGGTGTGCCATCTCTCTCTCTCAAATAGTGGGCACTGGGCCATAGAAAGCCAATTTTTTTTATTGGGTTTCTAAATTCTCCCTGAAAAATTAAAAAAAAAAAATCAGTGGGAGATTAATATTGCCCTTTCTGCTTGTGTGCCACTCCTGACTCTTGGGTGTGCCATCTTTCTCTCTCAAATAGTGGGCCATAGAAAGCCTATTTTTTTTAAATTTGGTTTCTAAATTCTCCCTGAAAAATTCATTTTATTTTATTTGGTTTCTAAATTCTTCCTGAAAAAATCATTTTATTTTATTTTGAATCTAAAGTCTCCCTGAAAAAATAAAAAAAAATCAGTGGGAGATTAATATTGCCCTTTCTGCTTGTGTGACAGTCTTGACTCCTGGGTGTGCCAACTCTCTCTCAAATATAGTGGGCCATAGAAAGCCTATTTTTTTTTTATTTGGTTTCTAAATTCTCCCTGAACAAATAAAACAAAAAAGTGGGAGATCAATATTGACATTTCTGCTTGAGTGACAGTCCTGCGTGTGTGGCATCTCTCTCATTTGGTGCCACCGAAAACAGAGTGTGTAACATTGTGCCTGATTTTCCTTGCGGTCTCACCCACCTGTAAAGGGATATCTAAATCATACTTAAGTTATAGCTCACCGTGTAAGTTGTTTGACAGCAACAAATACCGTTACTTTGGTTACGTTTTTAAAACAATGAGGAAGTCTGGTGGAAGAGGTCGTGGCCGTGGGCGTTCATTGTCAGCTGGTAATGATGGTAGTGGTAGTGGAGCACCAGGTGGTCGTGGGAAAAAAAATATTGCACCTAAGTCTGGAGCTGTGGAGCCAGGTTCATCGTCTGGCTACAGAAGGCCTCGAACGCTCCCTTTTCTGGGAGTAGGAAAACCGCTTTTAAAGCCGGAGCAGCAAGAGCAAGTTTTGGCTTACCTTGCTGACTCAGCCTCTAGCTCTTTTGCCTCCTCTTTTGAAACTGGTAAATGTAAAAGCAGCGCGTCGCTAGTGGATGTTCACGGTCAGGGACAAGTCGCTTCCTTGTCCTCTTCAGCAAAAACAACAACAGAGAAGGATGCAGCAGGCGACACAATGGGTTACTCCATGGAGCTCTTTACACATACCGTCCCTGGCTTAGAAAGTGAAGCAGTTAACAGACCATGCCCATTACAAGTTGAATCTGACATGGAGTGCACTGATGCACAGTCACAGCCAGACTACTATGCTGGTCCTTTGACTCAGACCACAACATTGCCCTCGCAGGGTACTGATCCAGAATCAGACCCTGATGAGACTATGTTGCCCCGTCACGAACGCTCTACCACCGACTTACACGGTGACACAGACGAAGTTGCGCACGAGCTAGAAGAGGAGGTTATAGATGACCCAGTTGTTGACCCCGATTGGCAGCCATTGGGGGAACAGGGTGCAGGCGGCAGTAGTTATGAAGCGGAGGAGGAGGGGCCGCAGCAGGCATCAACATCGCAACAGGTTCCATCTGCCGGGCCCGTAGATGGGACAAAACATGTGGCAAAGCCAAAAACTGTTGGAGGACAGCGTGTCCATCCGGTTAAAGCTCAGTCTGCAATGCCTGAAAAGGGATCCGAGGCTCAAAAGAGTGCAGTCTGGCATTTTTTTAAACAACATCCAATTGATCAGCACAAAGTCATCTGTCAAAAATGTTCAACTACCTTAAGCAGAGGTCAGAATCTGAAAAGTCTGAATACAAGTTGCATGCATAGACATTTAACCACCACGCATTTGCAAGCCTGGACTAACTACCAAACGTCCCTTAAGGTTGTAGCACCCTCGGCCAATGAAGCTACTCACCAACGCTACATCCCTGCCATCACTGTAAGGCCACCATTTTCCGCACCACCTGCAGTATCTGTGCAGGTTTCTTTGCCAAGCCAAAGCAGTCAGGGTTAGGGAATCACCAGTTTCGTAGTAGGAAACACTGCATCTAGGGCACAGGCGGAAACAATACCGTCTCCAACCGTCTCTCAGTCTGCCATGTCCACCGGCACACCTACTAGTTCCACGATCTCCAGCTCTCCAGTCCAGCACACCCTACATGAGACTCTGGTTAGAAAAAGGAAGTACTTATCCTCGCATCCGCGTACACAGGGTTTGAAAGCCCACATAGCTAGACTAATCTCGTTAGAGATGATGCCCTACCGGTTAGTTGAAAGTGAAGCTTTCAAAGCCCTGATGGACTACGCTGTACCACGCTACGAGCTACCCAGTCGACACTTCTTTTCAAGAAAAGCCATCCCAGCCCTCCACCAGCATGTTCAAGAGCGCATCGTCCATGCACTCAGGCAATCTGTGAGTACAAAGGTGCACCTGACAACAGATGCATGGACCAGTAGGCATGGCCAGGGACATTACGTGTCCATCACGGCACACTGGGTGAATGTGGTGGATGCAGGGTCCACAGGGGACAGCAATTTCAGGACAGTTCTGCCTAGCCCACGGTCTAGGAAACAGTTGGCTGTAGGCGTTCGCACCCCCTCCTCCTCCTCCTCGTCCTCCTGCAGAAGCGAGAGCTCGTCCACAGATCGCAGTCGCCCAATCACTCCATCCGCAGCTGCCACTGTTGCACACCAGTTGTCCCACTATGGGGCAGCTACTGGCAAGCGTCAGCAGGCTGTATTGGCTATGAAGTGTTTGGGCGACAACAGACACACCGCGGAAGTTCTGTCCGAGTTCTTGCAGAAAGAAACGCAGTCGTGGCTGGGCACAGTAGATCTTGAGGCAGGCAAGGTAGTGAGTGATAACGGAAGGAATTTCATGCCTGCCATCTCCCTTTCCCAACTGAAACACATTCCTTGCCTGGCTCACACCTTAAACCTGGTGGTGCAGTGCTTCCTGAAAACTTATCCGGGGTTATCCGACCTGCTCCTCAAAGTGCGCGGACTTTGCTCACATATCCGCCGTTCGCCCGTACACTCCAGCCGTATGCAGACCTATCAGCGGTCTTTGAAACTTCCCCAGCATCGCCTATTCATAGACGTTGCAACAAGGTGGAACTCAACACTGCACATGCTTCAGAGACTGTGCGAACAGAGGCGGGCTGTTATGTTTTTGTGGGAGGATACGCATACATGGGCAGGCAGTAGGATGGCAGACATGGAGTTGTCAGGTGTGCAGTGGTCGAAGATACAAGACATGTGTCAAGTCCTTCAGTGTTTTGAGGAATGCACATGGCTGGTTAGTGCAGACAACGCCATAATAAGCATGAGCATCCCCCTAATGCGTCTGCTGATGCAAAGTTTGACGCACATAAAAAATCAGGCGTCTGCAGCAGAGGAAGAGGAAAGCCTTGATGACAGTCAGCCATTGTCTGGTCAGGGCAGTGTACAGGACGAGGTAGCGGGCGAAGAGGAGGAGGACGAGGAGGATGATGGGGATGAGTATATTTTTAATGAGGAAGCTTTTCCGGGGCCACTGGAAATTGGTGGCGTGGCAAGGCCGGGTTCTGGTTTTTTGAGGGACACAAGTGACGTAGATTTGCCTGAAACTGCCCCTCAACCAAGCACAACCGCTGACTTGACAACTGGAAGTTTGGCCCACATGGCGGATTATGCCTTACGTATCCTCAAAAGCGACACACGCATTACTAAAATGATGAACGATGACGATTACTGGTTGGCCTGCCTCCTTGATCCTCGCTATAAAGGCAAATTGCAAAATATTATGCCACATGAGAACTTGGAACTAATATTAGCAACCAAACAATCAACTCTTGTTGACCGTTTGCTTCAGGCATTCCCAGCACACAGCGCCCGTGATCGTTCTCACACGAGCAGCAGGGGGCAGCAGAACAGAAGTGTTAGAGGTGCAGAAATCTGAAGTGGCATTGGACAGAGGGGTTTTCTGACCAGGTTGTGGAGTGATTTTGCTATGACCGCAGACAGGACAGGTACTGCTGCATCAATTCAAAGTGACAGGAGACAACATTTGTCCAGTATGGTTACTAACTACTTTTCATCACTTATCGATGTTCTACCTCAACCGTCATTCCCATTTGATTACTGGGCATCCAAATTAGACACCTGGCCAGAATTGGCAGAATATGCATTGCAGGAGCTTGCTTGCCCGGCAGCTAGTGTCCTATCAGAGAGTATTCAGTGCTGCAGGTTCAATATTAACCGAAAAAAGGACTCGTCTGGCCACCCAAAATGTTGATGATCTAACCTTCATTAAAATGAACCACAACTGGATTTCGAATTCTTTTGCCCCACCTTGCCCGGCCGAGACCTAGCTTTCCTATGAAAAGGTATTGCCTGTGGACTACTCTGAATGACTTTACCAATCTCGTAATTTGCAGCAGCTGATTGTCCAGCATACGACATGTTTACACATCCCTAAATGGCCAAACTCCCCACACGGGGCCGTGGTATCGCCACTTGGCGCAAGCACCCGTGAAAGTGCTGTTTGTCTGAAGAGGTGGGTGTGCCTGCTTTTGGTCTATGGCACTGCCACTGGGTCCCTCATAGTACAATAAAGTGTCTCTGGCGGTGGTGGTGCGCACCCAACATCAGACACACTGTTGTAACATGAGGGGCCCTGGGCATGTACCGCCGGCCACAAGAGAGTTCACCCACCCCCAGCTCAAACATTGCTCTACCACTTGCACAATTATCTCTCACAGTTACACCTATGTTTAGTCTATGCGCTGACATCCGTAAATTACTGCCACTGACAATACCATTGTGTTGACATGCTGATGGTACTTAACATAGTCAGGGGCAGTGTCCTATATTTACCCAAGTAAATACTTTGTGCCAAATTACTAGGTCTGAAACTACGCAGAGGAGACCAACCCTGTACCTAATGATTGCACCCTTTTGGTTTTTCTTTTTGTTGTAATGCGAGACATTAACATGTATTGATTTTTTGGGACTACTAACTGGCAGACACTCATTACAATCGGCCGCCGCTGACAACACCAATGGTGCCCACTGCCTGTGTACCCCTGCAAGAGAATTCAAAGTGCCTACAGCCCAATTTTATTATGTTAGGCCTTCGAAGCCTGTCTGCGGTCCCTCCTTCCACTAGGCCTCCACTGACCAGTCTACTGCTGCCCGTGTACCCCTAGAACCAATGTTAAAGTGCCTACAGCCCTAATTTATTATGTTAGGCCTTCGAAGCCTGTCTGCGGTCCCTCCTTCCACTAGGCCTCCACTGACCAGTCTACTGCTGCCCGTGTATCCCTGGAACCAATGTTAAAGTGCCCACAGCCCTAATTTATTATGTTAGGCCTTCGAAGCCTGTCTGCGGTCCCTCCTTCCACTAGGCCTCCACTGACCAGTCTACTGCTGCCCGTGTACCCCTAGAACCAATGTTAAAGTGCCTACAGCCCTAATTTATTATGTTAGGCCTTCGAAGCCTGTCTGCGGTCCCTCCTTCCACTAGGCCTCCACTGACCCGTCTACTGCTGCTCGTGTATCCCTGGAACCAATGTTAAAGTGCCCACAGCCCTAATTTATTATGTTAGGCCTTCGAAGCCTGTCTGCGCTCCCTCCTTCCACTAGGCCTTCACTGATCAGTCTACTGCTGCCCGTGTACCCCTGGAACCAATGTTAAAGTGCCTACAGCCCTAATTTATTATGTTAGGCCTTCGAAGCCTGTCTGCTGTCCCTCCTTCCACTAGGCCTCCACTGACCAGTCTACTGCTGCCCGTGTATCCCTGGAACCAATGTTAAAGTGCCCACAGCCCTAATTTATTATGTTAGGCCTTCGAAGCCTGTCTGCGGTCCCTTCTTCCACTAGGCCTCCACTGACCAGTCTACTGCTGCCCGTGTACCCCTAGAACCAATGTTAAAGTGCCTACAGCCCTAATTTATTATGTTAGGCCTTCGAAGCCTGTCTGCGGTCCCTCCTTCCACTAGGCCTCCACTGACCAGTCTACTGCTGCCCGTGTATCCCTGGAACCAATGTTAAAGTGCCCACAGCCCTAACTTATTATGTTAGGCCTTCGAAGCCTGTCTGCGCTCCCTCCTTCCACTAGGCCTTCACTGACCAGTCTACTGCTGCCCGTGTACCCCTGGAACCAATGTTAAAGTGCCTACAGCCCTAATTTATTATGTTAGGCCTTCGAAGCCTGTCTGCTGTCCCTCCTTCCACTAGGCCTCCACTGACCAGTCTACTGCTGCCCGTGTATCCCTGGAACCAATGTTAAAGTGCCCACAGCCCTAATTTATTATATTAGGCCTTCGAAGCCTGTCTGCGGTCCCTCCTTCCACTAGGCCTCCAATGACCAGTCTACTGCTGCCCGTGTACCCCTAGAACCAATGTTAAAGTGCCTACAGCCCTAATTTATTATGTTAGGCCTTCGAAGCCTGTCTGCGGTCCCTCCTTCCACTAGGCCTCCACTGACCAGTCTACTGCTGCCCGTGTACCCCTAGAACCAATGTTAAAGTGCCTACAGCCCTAATTTATTATGTTAGGCCTTCGAAGCCTGTCTGCGGTCCCTCCTTCCACTAGGCCTCCACTGACCAGTCTACTGCTGCCCGTGTACCCCTAGAACCAATGTTAAAGTGCCTACAGCCCTAATTTATTGTTAGGCCTTCGAAGCCTGTCTGCGGTCCCTCCTTCCACTAGGCCTCCACTGACCAGTCTACTGCTGCCCGTGTACCCCTAGAACCAATGTTAAAGTGCCTACAGCCCTAATTTATTATGTTAGGCCTTCGAAGCCTGGCTGCGGTCCCTCCTTCCACTAGGCCTCCACTGGCCAGTCTACTGCTGCCCGTGTACCCCTAGAACCAATGTTAAAGTGCCTACAGCCCTAATTTATTATGTTAGGCCTTTGAAGCCTGTCTGCGGTCCCTCCTTTCACTAGGCCTCCACTGACCAGTCTACTGCTGCCCGTGTACCCCTAGAACCAATGTTAAAGTGCCTACAGCCCTAATTTATTATGTTAGGCCTTCGAAGCCTGTCTTCGGTCCCTCCTTCCACTAGGCCTCCACTGACCCGTCTACTGCTGCCCGTGTACCCCTGGAACCAATGTTAAAGTGCCTACAGCCCTAATTTATTATGTTAGGCCTCCACTGACCAGTCTACTGCTGCCCGTGTACCCCTGGAACCAATGTTAAAGTGCCTACAGCCCTAATTTATTATGTTAGGCCTTCGAAGCCTGTCTGCGGTCCCTCCTTCCACTAGGCCTCCACTAACCAGACCAATGCTGGCCGTGTACCCCTGGAACCCAGCTGAAAGTGCATGGAGCCTCCTTTTTTTCTTTGTTTTATATTTAGAAAGCCCAGATGAACTACGATGTACCACGGTTCAAGCTACCCAGTCGACATTTCTTTTGCGAGAAAAACCATCCCAGCCCTCCACCGGCATGAAAAAGTCTGCATTATCATAGCACTCAGGCAATCAAACAGTAGAAAGGTGCACCTGACAAGAGACGCATGGACCAGTAGGCATGTCCACAAAAAGTTACGTGTCCATTACGGCGCACTGGGTTAATGTGTTGGATGCATGGTCCACAGGGGACAGCCTACAAAGTCTGTCTGCAGTCCTTAATTCAAATTGTCCTCCGCTGACCACACCACTGCTGCACGTGTACCCCTGGAACCAATTTTAAAGTGCCTACAACCTAATTTTGTTATGTTAGGCCTACTACGCCTGTCTGCGGTCCCTCCTTCCAATACTCGTCCACTGACCACACCACTGCTGCCCGTGGACCCCTGGAACCTATTTTTAATTGCATAGAGCATCCTTTTTTTAATAGTAGGTGTACAAAGTCTGTCTGCGGTCCACTATTGAAATTGTCCTCCACTGCCCAGAGCAATGCTGCCTGTGTACCCCTGTAACCTTTTTTAAACTGCAGTGAGCCACATTTTTGCTTTAAGGCCTACTACCTGTGTCTGTCTGCGCCACTCAATACAGCTGTCCTCCTTTGAAAAAAGCAGAGCGTCAATAGTCTTGTTTTCAGCCTCTAGGAATTTTAAAACTGCATTGGGGCTACTACTTTGGTAGGGCCTACTAACGGTGTCTGCCGCCCCAAGGTGTGCCCCAGGTTTCCTCTCCATTGCTTCGATCTTCCTACTCTCGTTTAGTAGTTGTTGAAAACTACACTGCATTAGGCCTACAAATTGGGTATGGGGTGTAGAGAGACTGTGTGTTACACTCCAAGGTGTTCCCCAGGTTTCCTCTCCATTGCTTGGGTCTTCCGACTCTCGTTTAGTAGTTGTTGAAAACTACACTGCATTAGGCCTACAAATTGGGTATGGGGTGTAGAGAGACGGTGTGTTACACTCCAAGGTGTTCCCCAGGTTTCGTCCACATTGCTTCGATCTTCCTACTCTCGTTTAGTACTTGTTGAAAACTACACTGCATTAGGCCTACAAATTGGGTATGGGGTGTAGAGAGACGGTGTGTTACACTCCAAGGTGTTCCCCAGGTTTCCTCTCCATTGCTTGGGTCTTCCGACTCTCGTTTAGTAGTTGTTGAAAACTACACTGCATTAGGCCTACAAATTGGGTATGGGGTGTAGAGAGACGGTGTGTTACACTCCAAGGTGTTCCCCAGGTTTCGTCCACATTGCTTCGATCTTCCTACTCTCGTTTAGTAGTTGTTGAAAACTACACTGCATTAGGCCTACAAATTGGGTATGGGGTGTAGAGAGACGGTGTGTTACACTCCAAGGTGTTCCCCAGGTTTCCTCTCCATTGCTTGGGTCTTCCGACTCTCGTTTAGTAGTTGTTGAAAACTACACTGCATTAGGCCTACAAATTGGGTATGGGGTGTAGAGAGATGGTCTGTTATACTCCAAGGTGTTCCCCAGGTTTCGTCCACATTGCTTCGATCTTCCTACTCTCGTTTAGTAGTTGTTGAAAACTACACTGCATTAGGCCTACAAATTGGGTATGGGGTGTAGAGAGACGGTGTGTTACACTCCAAGGTGTTCCCCAGGTTTCCTCTCCATTGCTTCGATCTTCCTACTCTCGTTTAGTAGTTGTTGAAAACTACACTGCATTAGGCCTACAAATTGGGTATGGGGTGTAGAGAGACAGTGTGTTACACTCCAAGGTGTTCCCCAGGTTTCGTCCACATTGCTTCGATCTTCCTACTCTCGTTTAGTACTTGTTGAAAACTACACTGCATTAGGCCTAAAAATTGGGTATGGGGTATAGAGAGACGGTGTGTTACACTCCAAGGTGTTCCCCAGGTTTCGTCCACATTGCTTCGTTCTTCCTACTCTCGTTTAGTAGTTGTTGAAAACTACACTGCATTAGGCCTACAAATTTGGTATGGGGTGTAGAGAGACGGTGTGTTACACTCCAAGGTGTTCCCCAGGTTTCGTCCACATTGCTTCGATCTTCCTACTCTTGTTTAGTAGTTGTTGAAAACTACACTGCATTAGGCCTACAAATTGGGTATGGGGTGTAGAGAGACGGTGTGTTACACTCCAAGGTGTTCCCCAGGTTTCGTCCACATTGCTTCGATCTTCCTACTCTCGTTTAGTACTTGTTGAAAACTACACTGCATTAGGCCTACAAGTTGGGTCTGGGTTGTAGAGACGGTGTCCTCCGCTCCAAGGTGTTCTCCAGGTTGCCTCTCCATTGCTTCAATCTTCATGCTCGTGTTAAGTAGTTGTTGAAACAACACTACATTATGCCTACAAGTTGGGTCTGGGTCATAGAGACGGTGTCTTCCGCTCCAAGGTGTTCTCCAGGTTGCCTCTCCATAGCTTAGATCTTCTAGCTCTCGTTAAGTAGTAACATAGTAACATAGTTAGTAAGGCCGAAAAAAGACATTTGTCCATCCAGTTCAGCCTATATTCCATAATAATAAATCCCCAGATCTACGTCCTTTTACAGAACCTAATAATTGTATGATACAATATTGTTCTGCTCCACGAAGACATCCAGGCCTCTTGTTGAAACAACACTGCATTAGGCCTACAAGTTGGGTCTGGGTTGTAGAGACGGTGTCTTCCGCTCCAAGGTGTTCTCCAGGTTGCCTTTCCTGAGCTTCTATCTTCAGGCTTTTGTTAAATAGTTGTTAAATGGAACAACTGCATTTGGCCTACTAGTTGGTTTGGGGCCTACTAACAGTGTCTGCCGCTCCTTGCTGTTCTCCTGGTTTCCTGTCCTGAAATTCCATTTTCAGGCTCTCGTTAAGTAGTTGTTAATGTTAGACTGCATTTGGCCTACTAGTTGGGTTAGGGCCTACTATCGGTGTCTGCCACTCCTTGCTGTTCTCCTCCACTTAACAAAGCTGTGCCGCCTGTTTACTACTGTTGCCAATTTTGAACTGCATTTCGACTACTTACTGATTTGGGCCTACTCTCTGTGTCAGCCTCTCATTACAGTTGTCCTCCACTGCAATGCCCCCTGGTTAGTCCTGTTACCAATTATGAACTGCATTTAGCCCACTTTATTCTTTGGGTCTATATCTGTGTTTCCTCCTCATCCTGCCCATTGCCCAGCCAGTGATAGATGAGTCTGCTGGTACATTGACCCATAATGCAACTTTCCCCGTGCACGCTACACAGCAAGATTGTGACCCTGCTGAAAGTCAGGTTCCTCTTCCCGCATACCATACCACCTTACACGGGGACAAAGAGGAAGGTGCAGATGAAAGTGCAGGTTCCTTCATCAGGTGGGGGGAGGAATACTCGTTGGCGACGTCACTGGCACAGGGCCTCTCATAGTACGCAAAAGTGTTGCTGCCGGTGGGAGGCGCCCCCGCCGTGCAAACACACCGCTGTACTTTGAGGGGCCCTGTGCCAGTGCCAATGCCAACGAGTGCCCCCCCCCTGCTTGCTCAGGATCACAGCACTTGCAAAGTTGAAATACTTACCTCTCCCTGCTCCACTGCCGTGACGTGGTCCAGATTTACTGGGCCCACTAATTACTTGAACCAGCCCTACCCCCCACAACTTTAGCCAAATGACCCCCAATTTCAAATGCCTTCCAATTATTATAAGCTAAATTACGATTGACAAGCTTCTGTAACAAGAATGGATGTTTTTGCCATTAAAATGGGCAGTGTAGGTGTTTTCCTGGCCTCCACTCACTGCCGACTATGCTCCCCCATTGACTTGCATTGGGTTTCGTGTTTCGGTCGATCCCCGACTTTTCGCGATAATCGGCCGATTCCACTCGACTCGACTTTTAAGATAGTCGGGTTTCGCGAAACACGGCTCGACTCTAAAAAGGTCAAGGTCGCTCAACCCTAGTGCTTACATCAACCTAGATAGGCTCATATAATATATTTATGTGACGTTAGTCTACAAGCTAGGGACCTATTTTAGTGGCTGACTGTTGACCATATGTGCATTAAGTTGGTTAACATCTTCCATAAACCCACAGAAATCAACATCAATAAATAAACTAATATTAGAGTAATATTATGACCACAATGATTTTGGTGCTAAGGATGTCTGAATGGTTTTATATTGAGTTTATGGTGCTGATTAAGAATATGACTTCAGTTTTGCCAGATTAGCTTTAGTTTCTGAGATATTAAATAGATAATTAATTATAGTAGAATTCTGGCTTCAAACTTCACTTTTATAGCATTGTAAGCCTGCAACCTGAAATTCCAAAAAATTATATGGAATATTTCATTACCTACAACACTGTTAAAGAGTCAAAAGACAGACCAAAAGACCAAAATCTATTGCATTTGTTATCACACACAAGTAGGCGAATGCATTGCTATCATGGATGAATTGTCTCAAAAACTAGAACCAATTCAGCAAAAGTAATGGGCTTTCTGAATTCAGCATCCTCAAAATACAATAAATACATTCAATAAACTTTTAGCACCTGAAAAAAATTTTTTTGTAGACATTTGTAATAGTTTGGGCTTACATGTTTCGAGCAGCTGGCCAAACTACATTTTCTAAAAACTTGTTGAAGACCATGCACCACAAATACACCTGCACAATTATAAATGTACTGTCAGCAGCTGAGCAGGAGAAGGCCTCGTGGTCAACAACAGATACCCTGAACAAAAGACACAAGGCAAAGTCAAATGGTGTGCAGAAAACCCATTGTCTTTTAATGGCATATGTTAAGGTTCGGTTGAAGTTTTGTAATCTAAAAATCAAGAAAAAATATTCTTGCTGCACTATTTCTGCTGTCATATGTGGCAGGAATGTCTGTGATGCAGCTGCAGTGCAGTGTAGCGCAACCTCCACCAGGGGATGCTGGCGAGGGAAGAGAGACCGCACACTCACAGTGCAACAACACTGAGCAGCCACACAGGTGTCACAGGTAACAAAAGAGTTGTCAGACGAGCTGAGTCAGAACCTGTCAGGAGCAGAAGTACCAAAAGTAACAACAATGCACATAGTCAGAGTCAAGCCAGAAGTCAGAGCCAAATGGGAGCGCGGTATCCAAAATGTGAGACTTAAGAAGAAGTCGGGGTACAAGCCAGAGAGTCAAAGTTGGTCGGGAAATGTGGTATCAGAGACGGAAAACAAGAGGTGGGGTTCAGAGATCAGGCCGAGTCATACACTGTAGGGAAACAACCAGATGAACACTAAATCAGGGATAGGGAACGGGTCTAATAAAAATACTGAAAGTCAGAGGCAGAAGGATCTCCAGGGTAAACTGGTCAGCTGCTCTAGCCTCGAAGCATGAACTATCACTGATGCTGGCCAGAAGACTGCAGAGGACTTAAAAAGCCCAGCCAGCTCCAAAACGAGGCCGAGGGGATTAACCCCCGCATGACCAGTCCAGAGAGATGATAGCAGAAAATAAACCCCAAACTGGATCATGACATTACCCCCCTCTCAAAGGGGGGCCACAGGAACCCCAGGCTTCCCTGGACAATTAGCGTGAAAGGCCTGGACCAACCGATCTGCATGGACTAAACATGCTGGCACCCAAGACCAGTCCTCAGAACTGTAACCTTAACAATGGACCAAGTACTGAAGTGAACAGAGGAACATATGAGAATCCACCACCTATTCCACCTCATACTCGGTCTGGCCATCCACCACAACAGGCGGCAGCTGCGAGGGCCATTCACCTGAGGAAGACACTGACGGCTTCAAAAGCACCTTATGGAACACATTGGGGATCCGCAACGAAAGAGGCAAGTGCAGGCGACAGGCCACAGGATTGACCACCTTTAAAATTTCATAAGGGCCAATAAACTTGCGACCCAACTTAGCAGAGGGAATCATCAATCTTACATTCTTGGTGGATAACCATACCTTATCCCCCACCTGATAAGCTGGCCCCGCAGAATGTTGGTTATCAGCAAAAATTTTATATTTGCCCTTAGCCTCCCCAATGTTTCTCTGAACCTCCCTCAAGACCTCCCCCAACAGCAGAAAGGCTGAATCAGCCCTTGGACATCCCGAATCCAGCTGGGAAAACTCGCCAAAGTGAGGGTGCAACCCATAGCTGCAGAAGAAAAGGGAAGCACCAGTGGACTGATTGACACGATTATTAAAAGCAAATTCCGCCATGGGTACCGCAGAGCAGTAATCATCCTGTCTAGATGTGGCAAGACACCGTAATATCTGCTCCAAAGACTGATTGGTCCTTTCAGTCTGACAGTTGGTCTCAGAATGGTAGGCCGATGAAAAGGTCAGACTGATACCCAGCCTTTTACAAAAAGCCCTCCAGAATTTTGCCACAAATTGCACCCCTCTATCAGACACCACACCATGCAATCAGACAACATACTAAATGAATAGTTTTGATAGAGTCTCAGCATTAGGGAGGCCCACCAATGGTACACAATGCGCCTTTTTACTGAACCTATCAACAACTACCCAGATCACAGTTTTGCCATTGGAGGGAGATAGGTGATAAAATCCATGGACAGATGAGTCCATAGTCTATCTGGAACTGGCAGTGGCACCAATTTCCCAGCCGGCCAGTTACAGGTCTTTTTGCGTGGGCACATGTTTCGCAGGAGAACACAAACCCAGTGGCGTCAGAAGCCAATGAGGGCCACCAAAGCAGCCTAATGATGGCTTTACGCATGGCCGAGATTCCATGATGTCTACTCAGAGCCGAGTCATGGAACTCCCGAAGCACCCTTAATCGATCCTGAACAGGCACAAAGAGCTTATTATCAGGTATGGATGAAGGAGCAAGAGATTAGGCCTCACAAATCTCTCCTTCCAATGCCAAGGACACCGCAACCACTACTCTGCACTGAAGACTGGAGGAAGGAGGTTCAGGAGGTGATATTGGATCTGGGTTGAGACAAAGCATCAGCCTTCACATTCTTGGACCCTGGTCTGAAAGTAATAAAAAACTGAGATAGGGGAAAAAAAAGTGACCACCTTGCCTGACTCGGAGCTAAATGTTTGGCGGACTTGATGTAAGACAGGTTCTTGTGATCAGTAATAGCAATGATACGATGGACAGCCCCCTCAAAAAATGCCTTTGTTCTTCAAATGCCAATTTAATGGCCAATAGCTCCCAGACACAAGAGAAGAGCAGAGGAAAATTTTCT
Organism: Ranitomeya imitator; assembly: GCF_032444005.1. NCBI lineage: Eukaryota > Metazoa > Chordata > Amphibia > Anura > Dendrobatidae > Ranitomeya > Ranitomeya imitator. The sequence continues at coordinate 371,629,437 of NC_091285.1, forward strand.
CGAAAAGAAGGCATAGTGTCTTAAGTTAGTCAATGTGGTGGGCCCCTGAGACAACACAGCCACCAATCCCACTTCTAAGGCATTCACCTCTACGATAAATGATTTAGACAAATCAGGTTGAACCAATACAGGGGCAGTCATGAAACAGTTCTTCAAGGGAGAAAACGCTGCCACTGCTGGAGCTGACCCGTTCTTGAGATCATCTGTTATGAAAGGTAATTCAGTACCACTATGGACATAGAGGTCAGCGCACATACAGTGACCTGGCAATAACCCAAAAAACAAGAACGAGCTCTGAGACGTGGGAACTCTGTTGACCGCAATCCCTAATCCTCTCCAACCACACTAAAGGCAGCCGTGGATTGCGCCTAACGCTCCCTATGCAACTCGGCACGGCTTGAGAAATTAGCTAGCCTGAAGATAGAAAATAAGCCTACCTTGCCTCAGAGAAATACCCCAAAGTAAAAGGCAGCCCCCACATATAATGACTGTGAGTTAAGATGAAAAGACAAACGTAGAGATGAAATAGCTTTAGCAAAGTGAGGCCCAACTTTCTGAACAGAGCGAGGATAGGAAAGGTAACTTTGCGGTCAACACAAAACCCTACAACAACCACGCAAAGGGGGCAAAAAGACCCTCCGTACCGAACTAACGGCACGGAGGTACACCATCTGCGTCCCAGAGCTTCCAGCAAGCAAGATAAAACAAATAGACAAGCTGGACAGAAAAAAACAGCAAACAAAATAGCAAAGTGGAACTTAGCTATGCAGAGCAGCAGGCCACAGGAACGATCCAGGAGGAAACAGGTCCAATACTAGAACATTGACTGGAGGCCAGGATCAAAGCACTAGGTGGAGTTAAATAGAGCAGCACCTAACGACTTCCCCACATCACCTGAGGAAGGAAACTCAGAAGCCGCAGTACCACTTTCCTCCACCAACGGAAGCTCACAGAGAGAATCAGCCGAAGTACCACTTGTGACCACAGGAGGGAGCTCTGCCACAGAATTCACAACAGTACCCCCCCTTGAGGAGTGGTCACCAAACCCTCACCAGAGCTCCCAGGACGACCAGGATGAGCCATATGAAAGGCACGAACAAGATCGGGAGCATGGACATCAGAGGCAAAGACCCAGGAATTATCTTCCTGAGCATAACCCTTCCACTTAACCAGATACTGGAGTTTCCGCCTTTAAACACGAGAATCCAAAATCTTCTCCACAATATACTCCAGCTCCCCCTCCACCAAAACCGGGGCAGGAGGATCAACAGATGGAACCATAGGTGCCACGTATCTCCGCAACAATGACCTATGGAATACGTTATGTATGGAAAAAGAATCTGGAAGGGTCAGACGAAAAGACACAGGATTAAGAACCTCAGAAATCCTATACGGACCAATAAAACGAGGTTTAAACTTAGGAGAGGAAACCTTCATAGGAATATGACGAGAAGATAACCAAACCAAGTCCCCAACCCGAAGTCGGGGACCCACACAGCGTCTGCGATTAGCGAAACGTTGAGCCTTCTCCTGGGACAAAGTCAAATTGTCCACTACATGAGTCCAAATCTGCTGCAACCTGTCCACCACAGTATCCACACCAGGAGAGTCCGAAGACTCAACCTGCCCTGAAGAGAAACGAGGATGGAACCCAGAGTTGCAGAAAAACGGTGAAACCAAGGTAGCCGAGCTGGCCCGATTATTAAGGGCGAACTCAGCCAAAGGCAAAAAGGACACCCAGTCATCCTGATCAGCAAAAACAAAGCATCTCAGATATGTTTCCAAGGTCTGATTGGTTCGTTCGGTCTGGCCATTAGTCTGAGGATGGAAAGCCGAGGAAAAAGACAAGTCAATGCCCATCCTACTACAAAAGGCTCGCCAAAACCTCGAAACAAACTGGGAACCTCTGTCAGAAACGATATTCTCTGGAATGCCATGTAAACGAACCACATGCTGGAAAAACAATGGCACCAAATCAGAGGAGGAAGGCAATTTAGACAAGGGTACCAAATGGACCATCTTAGAGAAGCGATCACAGACCACCCAAATGACTGACATCTTTTGAGAGACGGGAAGATCTGAAATAAAATCCATAGAGATATGTGTCCAAGGCCTCTTCGGGACCGGCAAGGGCAAAAGCAACCCACTGGCACGAGAACAGCAGGGCTTAGCCCGAGCACAAATCCTACAGGACTGCACAAAAGTACGCACATCCCGCGACAGAGATGGCCACCAAAAGGATCTAGCCACTAACTCTCTGGTACCAAAGATTCCAGGATGACCAGCCAACACCGAACAATGAACCTCAGAGATGACTTTATTCGTCCACCTATCAGGGACAAACAGTTTCTCCACTGGGCAACGATCAGGTTTATTAGCCTGAAATTTCTGCAGCACCCGCTGCAAATCAGGGGAGATGGCAGACACAATTACTCCCTCTTTGAGGATACCCGCCGGCTCAGATACACCCGGAGAGTAGAGCACAAAACTCCTAGACAGAGCATCCGCCTTCACATTTTTAGAGCCCGGAAGGTATGAAATCACAAGTCAAAACGGGCAAAAAACAACGACCAACGAGCTTGTCTAGGATTCAACCGCTTAGCGGACTCGAGATAAGTCAAATTCTTATGATCAGTCAAGACCACCACACGATGCTCAGCTCCTTCAAGCCAATGACGCCACTCCTCGAATGCCCACTTCATGGCAAGCAACTCTCGATTGCCCACATCATAATTTCGCTCAGCAGGCGAAAACTTCCTGGAAAAGAAGGCGCATGGTTTCATCACCGAGCAATCAGAACTTCTCTGCGACAAAACAGCCCCTGCTCCAATCTCAGAAGCATCAACCTCGACCTGGAACGGAAGCGAAACATCTGGTTGACACAACACAGGGGCAGAAGAAAAACGACGCTTCAACTCTTGAAAAGCTTCCACAGCAGCAGAAGACCAATTGACCACATCAGCACTCTTCTTGGTCAAATCGGTCAATGGTTTAGCAATACTAGAAAAATTGCAGATGAAGCGACGATAAAAATTAGCAAAGCCCAGGAACTTTTGCAGACTTTTCAGAGATGTCGGCTGAGTCCAATTATGGATGGCTTGGACCTTAACAGGGTCCATCTCGATAGTAGAAGGGGAAAAGATGAACCCCAAAAATGAAACCTTCTGAACACCAAAGAGACACTTTGATCCCTTCACAAACAAAGAATTAGCACGCAGGACCTGAAACACCGTTCTGACCTGTTTCACATGAGACTCCCAATCATCCGAGAAGATCAAAATGTCATCTAAGTACACAATCAGGAATTTATCCAGGTACTCTCGGAAGATGTCATGCATAAAGGACTGAAACACTGATGGAGCATTGGCAAGTCCGAATGGCATTTCTAGATACTCAAAATGGCCCTCGGGCATATTAAATGCAGTTTTCCACTCATCGCCTCGCTTAATACGCACAAGATTATACGCACCACGAAGATCTATCTTGGTGAAACAACTAGCCCCCTTAATCCGAGCAAACAAATCAGATAACAATGGCAAGGGGTACTGAAATTTAACCGTGATCTTATTTAGAAGGCGGTAATCTATACAAGGTCTCAGTGAACCATCCTTCTTGGCTACAAAAAAGAACCCTGCTCCTAATGGCGACGATGACGGGCGAATATGCCCCTTCTCCAAAGACTCCTTCACATAAGTCCGCATAGCGGCGTGCTCAGGCACAGATAAATTAAACAGTCGACCTTTTGGGAATTTACTACCAGTAATCAAATCGATAGCACAATCACAATCCCTATGCGGAGGTCGGGTATCGGACTTGGGCTCATCAAATAAATCCCGGTAATCAGACAAGAGCTTAGGAACCTCAGAAGGGGTGGATGACGAAATAGTCAGAAATGGGACATCACCATGTACCCCCTGACAACCCCAGCTGGACACAGACATGGATTTCCAATCTAATACTGGATTATGGACTTGTAGCCATGGCAACCCCAACACGACCACATCATGCAGATTATGCAACACCAGAAAGCGAATAACCTCCTGATGTGCAGGAGCCATGCACGTGGTCAGCTGGGTCCAGTACTGAGGCTTATTCTTGGCCAAAGGCGTAGCATCAATTCCTCTCAATGGAATAGGACACTGCAAGGGCTCCAAGAAAAACCCACAACGCCTAGCATACTCCAAGTCCATCAAATTCAGAGCAGCGCCAGAGTCCACAAATGCCATGACAGAATACGATGACAAAGAGCAGATCAAGGTAACGGACAGAAGAAATTTTGACTGTACCGTACCAATGGTGGCAGACCTAGCGAACCGCTTAGTGCGCTTAGGACAATCAGAGATAGCATGAGTGGAATCACCACAGTAGAAACACAGCCCATTCAGACGTCTGTGTTCTTGCCGTTCAACTCTGGTCAAAGTCCTATCGCACTGCATAGGCTCAGGTTTAAGCTCAGGTAATACCGCCAAATGGTGCACAGAGTTACGCTCGTGCAAGCGTCGACCGATCTGAATGGCCAAATACATAGACTCATTCAGACCAGCAGGCATAGGAAATCCCACCATGACATCCTTAAGGGCTTCAGAGAGACCTCTTCTGAAAATAGCCGCGAGCGCACCTTCATTCCACTGAGTGAGTACAGACCACTTTCTAAATTTCTGACAATATACCTCTATCTCATCCTGACCCTGACACAGAGTCAGCAAATTCTTCTCTGCCTGATCCACTGAATTAGGCTCATCGTACAGCAATCCGAGCACCAGGAAAAACGCATCAATATTACTTAATGCAGGATCTCCTGGCGCAAGGGAAAATGCCCAGTCCTGAGGATCGCCACGCAAAAAAGAAATAACAATTCTCACTTGTTGAACTGGATCACCAGAGGAGCGAGGTTTCAAGGCCAGAAACAGTTTGCAATTATTTTTGAAATTCACAAACTTGGCTCTATCACCATAAAACAAATCAGGAATAGGAATTCTTGGTTCTAACATAGGCTTCTGAACCACCAAATCTTGAATCTTTTGTACATTTATAACGAGATTATCCAATGAAGAGCACAGACCCTGAATATCCATGTCCACACCTGTGTCCTGAACTACCCAAATGTCTAGGGGAAAAAAAAAGGCAAAACACAGTGCAGAGAAAAAAAAATGGTCTCAGAACTTCTTTTTTCCCTCTATTGAGAATCATTAGTACTTACGGCCTCCAGTACTGTTATGAAAGGTAATTCAGTACCACAATGGACATAGAGGTCAGCGCACATACAGTGACCTGGCAATAACCCAAAAAACAAGAACGAGCTCTGAGACGTGGGAACTCTGTTGACCGCAATCCCTAATCCTCTCCAACCACACTAAAGGCAGCCGTGGATTGCGCCTAACGCTCCCTATGCAACTCGGCACGGCCTGAGAAACTAGCTAGCCTGAAGATAGAAAATAAGCCTACCTTGCCTCAGAGAAATACCCCAAAGTAAAAGGCAGCCCCCACATATAATGACTGTGAGTTAAGATGAAAAGACAAACGTAGAGATGAAATAGCTTTAGCAAAGTGAGGCCCAACTTTCTGAACAGAGCGAGGATAGGAAAGGTAACTTTGCGGTCAACACAAAACCCTACAACAACCACGCAAAGGGGGCAAAAAGACCCTCCGTACCGAACTAACGGCACGGAGGTACACCCTCTGCGTCCCAGAGCTTCCAGCAAGCAAGATAAAACAAATAGACAAGCTGGACAGAAAAAAACAGCAAACAAAATAGCAAAGTGGAACTTAGCTATGCAGAGCAGCAGGCCACAGGAACGATCCAGGAGGAAACAGGTCCAATACTAGAACATTGACTGGAGGCCAGGATCAAAGCACTAGGTGGAGTTAAATAGAGCAGCACCTAACGACTTCCCCACATCACCTGAGGAAGGAAACTCAGAAGCCGCAGTACCACTTTCCTCCACAAACGGAAGCTCACAGAGAGAATCAGCCGAAGTACCACTTGTGACCACAGGAGGGAGCTCTGCCACAGAATTCACAACAATCATCCCCCTTGCGAGTTAAATCAGTGAGGGGTTTGACCACCTGAGAAAACCCCTTAATTAATTTTCTATAATAATTAGCAAAACCCAGAAAATGCTGAAGACCTTTGAGATCTCTGTGTTGCACCCAATCCACAATAGCCTGTACCTTCCTAGGGTCCATGCGAAACCCCTCAGCAGACAAAATGACCCCAAGGAAGGACAATTCTTGAGCAAAAAATTAACACTTTTCTGGTTTAGCAAATAGTCAGTTCTCCCTAAGCCTCAGACGAAGCGCCCAGAGGTAGCTCATGTCATCCAAATAAACGCCCAGTAAAATCTGAGAGAACGTGATTCATGAAATTCTGGAACACTGCTAGCGCGTTCATCAGGCTAAGGCCGGGGACACACACAACGTATAAAAAAACGGACCGATTTTGATGGACGAGAATCGCACAAATGTTACCAAAACATTGATCCGTGTGCAGTGCGAGGATGCGATTTTCTCGCATCAAATGATCCGTGTGAGGAAAGAATGGTTGTAGATGACGAGGAAAAAGCTAACATATTAAACACCTTCTTCTCCACGGTATTCACGGTGGAAAATGAAATGCTAGGTGAAATCCCAAGAAACAATGAAAACCCTATATTAAGGGTCATCAATCTAACCCAAGAAGAGGTGCGAAACCGGCTAAATAAGATTAAAATAGATAAATCTCCGGGTCCGGATGGCATACACCCACGAGTACTAAGAGAACTAAGTAATGTAATAGATAAACCATTATTTCTTATTTTTAGTGACTCTATAGCGACAGGGTCTGTTCCGCAGGACTGGCGCATAGCAAATGTGGTGCCAATATTCAAAAAGGGCTCTAAAAGTGAACCTGGAAATTATAGGCCAGTAAGTCTAACCTCTATTGTTAGTAAAATATTTGAAGGGTTTCTGAGGGATGTTATTCTGGATTATCTCAATGAGAATAACTGTTTAACTCCATATCAGCATGGGTTTATGAGAAATCGCTCCTGTCAAACCAATCTAATCAGTTTTTATGAAGAGGTAAGCTATAGACTGGACCACGGTGAGTCATTGGACGTGGTATATCTCGATTTTTCCAAAGCGTTTGATACCGTGCCGCACAAGAGGTTGGTACACAAAATGAGAATGCTTGGTCTGGGGGAAAATGTGTGTAAATGGGTTAGTAACTGGCTTAGTGATAGAAAGCAGAGGGTGGTTATAAATGGTATAGTCTCTAACTGGGTCGCTGTGACCAGTGGGGTACCGCAGGGGTCAGTATTGGGACCTGTTCTCTTCAACATATTCATTAATGATCTGGTAGAAGGTTTACACAGTAAAATATCGATATTTGCAGATGATACAAAACTATGTAAAGCAGTTAATACAAGAGAAGATAGTATTCTGCTACAGATGGATCTGGATAAGTTGGAAACTTGGGCTGAAAGGTGGCAGATGAGGTTTAACAATGATAAATGTAAGGTTATACACATGGGAAGAGGGAATCAATATCACCATTACACACTGAACGGGAAACCACTGGGTAAATCTGACAGGGAGAAGGACTTGGGGATCCTAGTTAATGATAAACTTACCTGGAGCAGCCAGTGCCAGGCAGCAGCTGCCAAGGCAAACAGGATCATGGGGTGCATTAAAAGAGGTCTGGATACACATGATGAGAGCATTATACTGCCTCTGTACAAATCCCTAGTTAGACCGCACATGGAGTACTGTGTCCAGTTTTGGGCACCGGTGCTCAGGAAGGATATAATGGAACTAGAGAGAGTACAAAGGAGGGCAACAAAATTAATAAAGGGGATGGGAGAACTACAATACCCAGATAGATTAGCGAAATTAGGATTATTTAGTCTAGAAAAAAGACGACTGAGGGGCGATCTAATAACCATGTATAAGTATATAAGGGGACAATACAAATATCTCGCTGAGGATCTGTTTATACCAAGGAAGGTGACGGGCACAAGGGGGCATTCTTTGCGTCTGGAGGAGAGAAGGTTTTTCCACCAACATAGAAGAGGATTCTTTACTGTTAGGGCAGTGAGAATCTGGAATTGCTTGCCTGAGGAGGTGGTGATGGCGAACTCAGTCGAGGGGTTCAAGAGAGGCCTGGATGTCTTCCTGGAGCAGAACAATATTGTATCATACAATTATTAGGTTCTGTAGAAGGACGTAGATCTGGGTATTTATTATGATGGAATATAGGCTGAACTGGATGGACAAATGTCTTTTTTCGGCCTTACTAACTATGTTACTATGTTACTATGTTACATCCGTATGGCATCCGTACTGCGTGTTTTTATCGCAGGCTTGCAAAACCGACATACGGCAATACAAGGGATCCATGTGACCAAAAAAAAAAATATATATATATATACTGTCTATGTATATATATATATGTCAGTAGACACATATATGTATATATATTAATATTTCATCCAGCGCGATATAGCAGTAAGCCGGTAATTCAATTACCGGCTTCTGCTTTCTCCTTCCTAAAACCCGACAAGATATGAGACCTGGTTTACATACAGTAAACCATCTCATGTCCCCATTTTTTTTGCATATTCCACACTACTAATGTTAGTAGTGTGTCTATGCAAAATTTGGCCATTCTAGCTAGTAAATTAAGGGGTTAAATGGCGGAAAAAATTGGCGTGGGCTCCCGCACAATTTTCTCCGACAGAGTAGTAAAGCCAGTGACTGAGGGCAGATATTAATAGCCTGGAGAGGGTCCACGGTTATTGCCCCCCCCCCCTGGCTAAAAACATCTGCCCCCAGCCACCCCAGAAAAGGCACATCTGGAAGATGCGCCTATTCTGGCACTTGGCCACTCTCTTCCCATTCCCGTGTAGCGGTGGGATATGGGGTAATGAAGGGTTAATGCCACCTTGCTATTGTAAGGTGACATTAAGCCTAATTAATAATGGAGAGGCGTCAATTATGACACCTATCCATTATTAATCCAATACTAGTAAAGGGTTAAAAAAATACACAAACACATTATTAAAAATTAATTTAATGAAATAAACACAAAGGTTGTTGTATTAATTTATTCTACTCTCAATCCACTCACTGAAGACCCTCGATCTGTAAATAAAAAAAAATAATAAACCAACAATATACATACCTTCCGAGGATCTGGCACGTCCAACGATGTAAATCCATCTGAAGGGGTTAAAATATTTTGCAGACATGAGCTCCGCTAATGCAGGATGCTCATTTTTGCAAAACCCCGGCGAATGAAGCTAAATATAAGTCAATGATCTATATTTAGCTTCATTTGCGGTGAGGCGCCCTCTGCTGGCTGTTCCTAGATCGTGGGAACTTTCCTAGAAAGCTCCCTTGCTCGAGATCATAAGAGGCGCCCTCTGCTGGTTGTCCTCATATGAACTCGAGCCAGGGAGCTTTCTAGGAAAGTTCCCACGATCTAGGAACAGCCAGCAGAGGGCGCCTCACCGCAAATGAAGCTAAATATAGATCATTGACCTATATTTAGCTTCATTCGCCGAGGTTTTGCAGAAATGAGCATCCTGCATTAGCGTTGCTCGTGTCTGCAAAATATTTTAACCCCTTCAGATGGATTTACATCGTTGGACGTGCCAGATCCTCGGAAGGTATGTATATTGTTGGTTTATTATTTTTTATTATTTACAGATCGAGGGTCTTCAGTGAGTGGATTGAGAGTAGAATAAATTAATACAACAACCTTTGTGTTTATTTCATTAAATTAATTTTTAATAATGTTTGTGTATTTTTTTTAACCCTTTACTAGTATTGGATTAATAATGGATAGGTGTCATAATTGACGCCTCTCCATTATTAATTAGGCTTAATGTCACCTTACAATAGCAAGGTGGCATTAACCCTTCATTACCCCATATCCCACCGCTACATGGGAATGGGAAGAGAGTGGCCAAGTGCCAGAATAGGCGCATCTTCCAGATGTGCCTTTTCTGGGGTGGCTGGGGGCAGATGTTTTTAGCCAGGGGGGGGGCAATAACCGTGGACCCTCTCCAGGCTATTAATATCTGCCCTCAGTCACTGGCTTTACTACTCTGTCGGAGAAAATTGTGCGGGAGCCCACGCCAATTTTTTCCGCCATTTAACCCCTTAATTTACTAGCTAGAATGGCCAAATTTTGCATAGACACACTACTAACATTAGTAGTGTGGAATATGCAAAAAAAATGGGGATATGAGATGGTTTACTGTATGTAAACCAGGTCTCATATCATGTCGGGTTTTAGGAAGGAGAAAGCAAAAGCCGGTAATTGAATTACCGGCTTTAAAGCTGTCTAGCGCTGGAAGAAATATTAATATATATATATAAATGTGTCTCACTGACATATATATATATATACCTATTCTATGTGTACACATTTATTCGACCTATTCTATTCTAAGCTGTCAGTGTGATTTTACTGTACATCGCACTGAATTACCGGCTTTTCTCTCTAACAGCGCTGCGTATTCCTCGCAAGTCACACTGCTGGTCCGTGTGTGATCCGTATTTTTGGGCCTTCCATAGACTTTCATTGGCGATTCTCGGCCGAGAAACGCTGACAATCGCAGCATGCTGCGATTTTACTCGGATCCTTAATACGGCCGAGAAAATATCGGATGATGGGAGCTGCCCCATTGATTAACATTGGGACGAGTGCTATGCGATTTTTTATCGCATTGCACTCGTCCGTATTACGGTCTAGTGTGACCCCGGCCTAAAAGGCATAACCACATTCTCAAATAAACCCTCAGAGGTGAGAAAAGCAGTTTTCCACTTATCCCCCTCACACATACAGATGAGATTGTATGTTCTCCTGAGGTCCAACTTAGAGAACCACCTGGCCCCTGACAATTGATGGTTCAAATCAGGTATAAGTGGGAGGGGATAAGTGTTCCTTATCGTGACTTTAATCAGTTCTCGAAATCGAGGCATGGGCGTAAACCACCATCCTTTTTCTTCACAAAAAACCCCGCTACCACTGGAGAGACAGATAGCTGAATGTGCCCTTTACAGAGGCTTTCAGAGATATACTCCTTCAAAGTGGCCCGTTTAGGGCCAGAAAGGTTGTACAGACGGGCTTTGGGCAACTTGGCACTGGGAACAAGATCAACAGAACAATCGAATGGGCGGTGTGGTGGTAGAACCTCTGCCTCCTTTTCAGAGAACACATCCTCAAAGTCCTTCAGGTACTCCGGAATACGCTCCAGACTCACGGATGACACAAGTACAGTAGTGAGGCAATTTTTACTACAATTAGGACCCCAATTAATAGTGTCCAGAGATTCCCAGTTTATCACAGAATAATGTAATTGTAACCAGGGGAACCCCAACATCAGTCGCGCACGCAGATTGTCCATAACAAAACATTAAATACGTTCCTGGTGTAGGGAACTCACTTTAAGGAGAAATTCCTATGAAACAAATTTGACAACATTCTTAGCCAGAAGTATTTTGTCAATAGCAACAATATAAATAGGAGTCTCCCGCCTTACTGTCCCTAACTTACACTTGGACACCAAGTCAGAGTCAATGAAGTTCATGAACAACCTGCAATCCACAAAGGGAGAAGTGGGCGTGGAGCCACTCCCACAACAAAGTTCCACTTCCATCAACATTTTTGAAACTACAGAAAAAGGCACCTGAGAGTCTGGGTGACTTCCCCGACAATCACCAAGACTCAGCCACTTGGTAGTCGGTGGGCAGTCCTCTTTACAATATCCAGGATCTCCGCAGTAAAAACACAGCTTTCCTACACATTACCATCTCCTCTCCTTCTCCTCAACGTTGGTGGCCCTTACCTCCATAGGTTCAGATGGAGGCAAAATAACAGGACCAACAGGGAGCAACGGAACCTCTCGCTGTGTAACACCTCTCTCCCGCAGCCTCCGATTCATGCCGACAGCCTGAGTCATAGCTTCTTCCAATGAGCTGGGAGGAGGATGGAGAGCTAGAGCGTCCTTCAGGTAATCCGACAGTCCACTCCTGAGCTGACATCTCAGCGCGGAGTCATCCCAGGACACCTCAGTGGACCATAGACAGAATTCTGAACTGTACCACTCGGCTGAGTGCTTTTCCTGAACCAGACCCATAATAGTGTCATCTGCCAACCTGACACGGTCCGGTTCATCATAGATAAGTCTTAGGGCCTCAAAGAACCTATTTACTGACATCTGTTCAGGGGTAGTAGGGGGCAGCGAGAAAACCCACGATTGGGGACCCTCCCTAAGTAAGATAATAATCCATACCCACGGAGTCTCATTCCCAGATGATCAGGGTCTAAGAGAAAACAATAATTTACAACCCTCCCTGAACGTACACAATTTATCTCTTAGCCAGAAAAGGTGCCAGGAAACTTAACCGAGGGTTTGGGAGAGTGCAAAACAACATCTACTGCATCACCAGGTCGACTAACAGCATGAAGGGTGGTTCCCTTCATGGTCTTAATAGTCTCCGTCAGCTTTTTTCTTAAGTGAGTATGAGACATGGCAAGGATCTGATGTTCCACCAAAAAATCCCACATCATCTGTGTCAAACTGGACACTTGATCCGCCAAGTTACAAAGCAGATCCATGACCAGAGAAAAAAAATGCAAATTCCCCTTTAAATGTGTGGTCAGTGATAATGTGATGCGGCTGCAGTGCAGCATAGCACAACCTCCACCAGGGGGTGCTGGTGAGGGAAGAGAGACCACACACTCACAGTGCAGCAACACTGAGCAGCCGCACAGGTGTCACAGGTAACGAAAAAGTGGTCAGACGAGCTGAGGCAGAACCTGTCAGGAGCAGAAGTACCAGAAGTAACCACAATGCACATAGTCAGAGACAAGCCAGAAGTCAGAGCCAAACGGGAGCGCAGTATCCAAAATGTGAGACATAAGACAAAGTCGGGGTACAAGCCAGAGTTATAGCCGGTTAGGGAACGTGGTATCAGAGACGGAAAACAAGAGGCGGGGTTCAGAGATCATGCCGAGTCATACACTGTAGGGAAACAACCAGATGGACACTAAATCAGGGATAGTGAACGGGTCTAATACAAATACGGGAAGTCAGAGGCAGAAGGATCACTAGGGTATATGGGTCAGCTGCTCTAGCCTGGGAGCATAAACTATCACTGACGCTGGCCAGCAGACTGCAGAGGACTTAAAAAACCCAGTGAGCTCCAAAACGAGGCAGAGGGTATTAATCCCCGCATGACCAGTCCAGAGAGATGATAGCAGAAAACAAACCCCGAACTGGATCATGACAATGTCATCCGAATCCCTGAACAGAAGTATGAGTATAGTCTTACTGTTTGTCTTGGACAGTGCTAAACTGAATCTGAAGATCACATGATTACCAGGTGTCACCACAAGGAGCTTTTATTCCCTGTAACTGGGCCCTTAAGTATGCACCAGTTATAGCACTAAACTGAATTTAAAGTGATATAACCTACCAATGAAGTGAATAACAATAAAGTGAATTAAAATGGTGAGGAGCTATGCAACAAAGAAAGTATACAAAGAAAATGTATGACAGCATACAATTTAAACTATGGAGACTGAAATAAGATTTCTAGTATAGGAAATGCAACAGCTCGTTATGAATTAGATGAGCTGTGGCATCACGTCTCCAACGGCCATTTGACAAATGTCACCAAAATTTGTTTAACTTCGGGTTATGCTAAAATTTTGTGACTTTTCAAAGTTTTTATGCCACTTTTTTGGAGTTAAAGCTTTGGTGAATCTAAGCCACTACTAGAAACTAGAATAGGAGCAGTAGAGGAAATTGAGCAATGAGTTTTATCAAATGCTCATTAAGCTGATAAATTTGATCGAATGTACCATCTGCAAGGTCCAGTATGTGGGCTGCAAAGGTCCTCTGAAAAAAAGAATTAGGCATCTCTCTCATGCTAATAATCGCAAAGCCATCTCCACATCAGCAGAATCCAAACATTTTACTAAAATACACAAAGGAGACGTAACAGGCTTCAATTTTTCGGGTAACGAAAAAGTATATAAGCCACATCGTGGAAGGGATCTCAGGCGCAAACTTCTGAACAGGGAAACATTCAGGATCTTTATGCATGAAACCCGTACATCTTCAGGGTTAAACTTGAGACAGGATTTAATCCTCCAGTGCCTGCAATACTGCTGCTTATAAGACATGAGCATCATTTGCTTTCATCGTTATGCTTTTTTCTGTCTATTGCACTTATTTTATTTACTGCTGACACCTGTCTGATGGCATATCACATCATACTTGAACACACTCCATTAGTTTAATTTTTATTACCTATATATTCCCTAACAACAGCAGTCAAGATAGACCATCAGTAAGACAGATTCTCAAAACATGTAGGTTTTGTTAACAGTATTTTATACTACATTGCCTTTTGTGAGGACACAGCACTGTATCTTAATTAACCAGATGTCGTCTATTTTCAGCTAGACAGGAAGAATAGACTGTTATCTGTAAGTTGACTTTTCAATTTATGCTTTTTTCTTCAGTTGGTCCAGAGTCTGAAATGTTGATTCTTCTTTCATGCAGGGTCATGGAACAATGATGTTTGCTGATATGCTCATTACACATTGTCCAGGCCAGCTAGTTCGCTGGCTTGCAAAACAGAGGAGGAAAAACAATGCAAATGGATCACCATTCTTCCCCTTTACCTGAGAAGGCTGGTTTGAAGGACATTTGTTAACTATGAAATGGGGAGATACCACCAGATATACAGAGAGACAGATATTCAGCTAAGACATCCAAACAGCAAAATGTTATGCATCAGGATTTTCCCGCTGAGTGGGATATATCCCAAGCATTACCTGCTCCTGCGGTCTCCCAATCTGGTCCGGCTGAGGTGGGTGCTGCTCAGTACAGACATTGGTCCCTGCGTCTTGCTCAGACTCATGGTATTCGACTCTCCACTCTCCAGTCTATCCTTAATGCAGCAGCCAGTGTTGTCCATCTAGCTAATTGGTATTCAGACGAGTCAGCTCTTTGCCAGTCGTTACACTGGCTGCCCATTCATTATAGAATCCAATTCAAAGTACTTGTTCTCACCCACAAAGCTCTCCAAAGTGCGGCACCCCCTTACATCTCCTCCCTCATTTCGGTCTATCGGCCTAATCGACCGCTGCGCTCTGCAAATGACTTTCAACTAACCTAATCTGTACCTCCTACTCCCAACTCCAAGACTTCTCCCAGGTTGCGCCAATCCTCTGGAATGCTCTACCCCAAGATATTAGGACCAGTCACAACTTGCATAGTTTTAGGTGCTCCCTCAAAACACATTTGTTCAGAGCGGCCTATCACGTTCACTAATCAAAGTCATTTTATGTTTGTGTGTAGCCCATTCACTACTTCCAACTATCTCCCACCCCCTGAAAATGGCTGGACCATCATTGTAAATACATCATTGTAAACACACACCTGAACTTTGTATCTCCCCCATTTCATTGCAGATTGTATGCTCTAACAAGCAGGGTCATCTTATTTAAGCTTTAATTATTGTATTGTTAATGTTGTTACTTATGACTATTATGTTTGAAACTGTTAAACTGTAAAGCACTGCAGAATATGTTGACGCTAGATAAAGATTATTATTATTATTATTTGGTAACTACTGGCTTTCCAGTCAAACCTGTGGTAACCAGTTATAGGCAGGTGCAGCCTGATGCTCGGGAGACTAAGTCCAGAGATCGCCCTAATGAGCATGTCTGTGAGGTGGTGTCTGCTCATTGGTGGTTGGACGGTTGCTGCACCGACAAGGTGGCAGACCCGGATTGGCCCGCAGGTGACATCTCTGCTGAATGGGCGTGAGTGCTTGGGGTGGAGCCTTGTGTATAAAAGACCCCCAGCGGGCATGCAGGTGCTCTAGTATCACTTATATGTGGTGTATGTGAGTGGATATGCTACCACTCTGTTTGTACGTGCCACTCTATACTCTGAGAGTTCTTTTTTGTCAGGTAGGGTCAGAACTGGGTAGCTACCCATTGGCTTAGCATCTGTTTCCTACATGTGTGTGGTTAGCACAGTTGAGTTACAGAGCAAGTCCAACCCTCAGACTATAACTCTTGTAAAAAAGCATCAGGGCTTTGCACCTAGCGTCACATGAGCTCTTCCTTTGGCTCAGAAGTCAGAACACAGTTTTGTTGCAGAGCGAACACATACTACATGCTTTCATCCCTGTGATGTTTAACAGGGTATAGTACTCAGCAGTCTGAGTGCAGTACTTCTGAGCGAAGTAACTAAGCTTGGTAGCTTGCATCCTGTTCATACTGTGTGGAGTTAACGCAGTCTGATTTAGGTTAACGCTCGCAGCTTTGTTCCACCATTGTTCGCACTATCAGCAGTTATCCATCTCTGTACGGTGGACTCCGGGTTGCGATTACACTTTATTATTTATTTTTATTTAGTACAATCTGCCAACACTAACACAAAGTCAATCACTGTTTTTCTCTACACTTGTCTACTCTTAGCAGAGTGGTTCTATAGATTATCCACACAACTGCACAGACCATTGATAAGACAGCATCATGGTTTTTAATGAACTTCCTGAAATTTCCCTTGGGATAAAGTTATTAATGCATTTGTCAAAATAATTGTACAGAGACAGATATTTAGTGAAAACATCCAAACATCCAAAGGACCAGAGACTTTTTACAGGACAGCAGCCAAGCCATCATGGCTCCATCACAAGGTATGCAGACTTGTCATTCTTCAGGATACCAGCTTAAGGGACTTCCACCCCACCTAGAAGAATACAGATTTGCTCCATTGACTATCACTGAACCATGGATACGTTTGTGAAAGCCAGGAATGATAACCACCAGTTGCCTGGCTCCATGGAAATGTTCGGAGAAGCCAGGTTGTGACTCTACGGTCAACTGGCCTTGTAACTGAATGGACAGTCATCTTCCTAAGCTTGTCGTTACCTTCTTCCTGTGCGTGCCACAGGTGGGGTAGTCGGCCCTGGGAGCTCTGAAGTAATAGCTGCTCTTATCACGGCAAGTCAGCGGAAGGGTGAGACTCTGTAATTTGCACCGTCTTAGGTATTTTGCTGTGGCTGTTTATGCGTTATTTGCCTGTTTTCTGGAACAATAAAGTATTGCCACACTGTTTTAATCTCACCCTGTGTTGTCTGAGTAGCATTAAGCCCACGGTACAAGGAGAGCGGGCGTTTGGTGGGATGATCCCTGGTCCATGCAGTTTCGGCTAGCGGACCAGGGCACCTACTGACCGCCTGTGTCTCCACATCTGTATTTTTTGAGGTTTTTTTTAACAATTGAATAAATGCTAACTTTTACTTTGAAAAATATTCTCTATTCCAGCTGGATCATTTCTTCATTCTTTTCAGCAGATATCAGGACAAAGCACAACTTCAGCAAGAGCTATTTAATTTCTTCTTGTATAACATATTGTTATGATGCAGTGGTCTAGGAGCAACATGGAACGAGCTCTGAAGGAAGTGGTAACTGTACTGACCGCAGTCCCTAAGCTCAACACAACACTAGAAGTAGCCGTGGAATGCTCCTAACTCTCCTTAGGCATCTCGTCACAGCCTAAGAGCTAACTACCTCTAAAGACAGAAGCAGGAAAACTATCTTGCCTCAGAGAAAATCCCCAAAGGATAGATTAGCCCCCCACAAATAATGACTGTGAGTAGAGAGGAAAAAGACATACACAGAATGAAACCAGGATGAGCACAGGAGGCCAGTCTAGCTTGATAGATAGGACAGGATGGAATACTGTGCGGTCAGTATAAAACACTACAAAAATCCACGCAGAGTTTACAAAAAAATCTCCACACCTGCCTGAAGGTGTGGAGGGTAAATCTGCTTCCCAGAGCTTCCAGCAAGACAGAATTAATTCATACTGATAACGCTGGACAAACATAGAAAGCACTGAACGGATAAGTCCACAATCTGTGAACAGAAAAGCGCAAGCAAAAACTTAGCTTTGCTGAACTGGTCAGGATAACAGGGAAATCCAAAGAGATGTGAATCCAACCAGGAACCATTTACAAGTGGCACTGGCTGAAGGAACAGCCAGGCCTAAATAGCCGAGCAGAAGAGACGATAAGTGGAGGCAGCTGATGACAGCTAACTCCAAGGAGCAGCCATACCACTTGAAACCACAAGAGGGAG
This sequence comes from Ranitomeya imitator, assembly GCF_032444005.1. Classification (NCBI taxonomy): domain Eukaryota; kingdom Metazoa; phylum Chordata; class Amphibia; order Anura; family Dendrobatidae; genus Ranitomeya; species Ranitomeya imitator. The sequence goes on from NC_091285.1 coordinate 371,647,597, forward strand.
CCCAAGAGCAGAACTCACAAAAGTGCCACTTACAACCACCGGAGGGAGCCCAAGAGCGGAATTCACAACACATATCGAATGTGGCCAAGTGCTTTAATTAAGAAAGTAGTCATTCTATTTGTCACTATTTTTGAATTATTTAAACAGGGTTTTACTAGTTTAATATTGAAGGCCTATCATTAGGAAAACCTATCAATATCGATTGATGGGGGCTTAACTTCAGACATCTCCCCAATTAGTTGATAAAATAAGACAAAGAGCCCCACTGATCTCAGCTTACAATTTTACAATGTTATTGTTCTGTAAATTTTGTGGTATCCTGTGCTGGTACTACGGTATTCTGCAGCTAAACTCATTTAAGTAAAAAATGGGACTGAGCTACAATGATATGCACCGCCACTACAAAATGTATGGTGAATACTGTATGAAACACAATATTGTCTGGAGTGCCACTGATCAGTCAATCAGCTAATATTTGTGGTTAGTACAGTCAGACCTTTACAAATCCGATATTGATGGCCTTTCTTAAAGATACAGTACTGTGCAAAAGTTAGGCAGGTGTGGAAAAAATGCTACAAAGTAAGAATGTTGTCAAAAATAGAAATGTTATTAGTTTATTTTTATCAGTTAAAATGCAAAGTGAATTAACAAAATATAAATCAAAATCAAATCAAAATTTGGTGTGACCATCCTTTACCTTCAAAACAGCATCAAAGCACAAATTCTTCTAGGTACATGTGCAGAAATATTTGAAGGAATTCAACAGGGAGGTTGTTCCAAATAAATATCATAGAGAACTTACCCCAGATCTTCTGTGGATGCAAGCTTCTGCAAATTCTTCTGTCTCTTCATGTATTCCAAGACAAACTCAATGATGTTGAGATCAGGGCTCTGTGGAGTTCATATCATTACTTCCAAGACTCATTGTTCTTCTTTACATTTAAGTTAGTACTTAATGACATTGGTTGATGATCTTAACAAGATCGTCTTTGTGGCATTACATGAAAGACAGAATGATTTGTGAAGTCAAACCTTCACAGATCTGTGGTTAGTTGTCCAAAATGTTTGGAACAATCTTCCTGTCGATTTTCTTGGCAAAATAAAATATAGTTGCACATAGTTCTTTAGTTTTCCCATTTAGTCTGTGCTCTATTTGATGCTATTGTTTTTCCTGAATCACTTTAGCTATGGCTTCTTGAACTATGCAGCACTTAGAAAGTCAATCACTGTTTTCTTTACATTTGTCTGCTCTCAGCAAAGTGGTTCTATAGATTACACACACCACTGCACAGATCAGGAATAAGGCAGCATCCTGGTTTCTAATGCACTTCCTGAAATTGGGCTAAAGTTATTTTTGTATCTAACAAGATAATTATTTTATTTAAGTACTTTACAAAATGGTTTTATTTGAAAAAAGTCACTATATTAAGGGCATTTGTGGTACAGAAAAACCCAAAAAATGTAAGTTAATGAAGACGGCTTTTTATGTTCCTCATAGACAGGCTGTCACTTAACAGCAAGTCATTATGCTTCAGTTATCCAGGATATTTTTTGTAAAAAACTGTTAGTTCTTCCATGTGTTTATTATTTATTTCTTTATGTTGTTTATCGATCACCAAAATTTTTCACAAATTTGCACAGATATTGCCTTTGCTCACTTTAGTCTCTGTCTGTTGACTAATAATATAGCTCAACCAAATCCACATTGATTTGTAGGATGACAATTAACTTATCAGTATGATTTTGGAGTGTAATAGTATACCAGAATATTTGAAGGAAAGCTATGCATTCACAGGGAAAACATCCATGCAAATTTTGGACCACGGCTACTCTTTGACCCCTTTCACATGTATGTCTTTTCTCCATGTGTATGGTCAATCAAATGCATTATCTAAAATAATAAGATTGCAGAAAATTCTGAGCAATTTTGATGACTAAAGATGCCATAATATACTATATGTACCATTGTTGTTCTTATAGGAAGTCTGATAGTGCTGAAATCTGCATTAAACTAAACAGGTTCTTGTAACTATAGAGCAGCCTTTTTTGGAAAGTTTTGTTGGCTAGCTTAGTGCTGTCAAACAATTCAGCAGGGAATGGAGTTCTGAAGGAAAGGTTCTCCAGTCTGTATGGCCATGCCCATAGTGCACTGGTACTTCAATTGTTTTAGTCCCCTGATATCTCAATCTTGTGTTATATGTGCTAAGTGAAAGTTGGCTACATCTGTACACTAAAGGCCCCTTCACATTAAGCGACGCTGCAGCGATACCGACAATGATCCGGATCGCTGCAGCGTCGCTGTTTGGTCGCTGGAGAGCTGTCACACAAACCGCTCTCCAGCGACCAACGATGCCGGTAACCAGGGTAAACATTGGGTAACTAAGCGCAGGGCCGCGCTTAGTAACCCGATGTTTACCCTGGTTACCATCCTAAAAGCAAAAAAAAACAACCACTACATACTTACCTATAGCCGTCTGTCCTCCAGCGCTGTGCTCTGCACTCCTCCTGTACTGGCTGTGAGCACAGCGGCCGGAAAGCAGAGCGGTGACGTCACCGCTCTGCTTTCCGGCTGACCGACGCTCACAGCCAGTGCAGGAGGAGTGCAGAGCACAGCGCCGGGGACAGACAGCGGTAGGTAAGTATGTAGTGTTTGTTTTTTTTTTACTTTTAGGATGGTAACCAGGGTAAACATCGGGTTACTAAGCGCGGCCCTGCGCTTAGTTACCCGATGTTTACCCTGGTTACCAGTGAAGACATCGCTGGATCTGTGTCACACACGCCGATCCAGCGATGTCAGCAGGAGTCCAGCGACGAAATAAAGTTCTGGACTTTATTCAGCGACCAACGATCTCCCAGCAGGGGCCTGATCGTTGGTCGCTGTCACACATAACGATTTCATTAACGATATCGTTGCTACGTCACAAAAAGCAACGATATCGTTAATAATATCGTTATGTGTGAAGGTACCTTAACAGGTAAAAGGGTAAGAATGTTTAACTTTTGACTTTCAGGCTCCATATCTCAACATCCAATATTGCTTCAAAATTGAGGCTATCATCATTTTATAGACATTCATCTTGGCTATTTCATATATAAATTTAACTTGTAATTATTTAGCATATGATTAGTTATGCAGATTCTTGTCATGTCATTGCATTGTAACTGTTTTGCTGCTACAAATCTAAATTAAAATTTTTATTATTTGGCTAGTATTTTATAAATCCACCTTTGGCTTTCAACACTGCCTGAATCCTTATGAGCATGCTCTTGATCAAATTCAAGCATGTATTGACCAAAATCTGATCAATCACAGGTCTCTTCTACAGGTTTCCAAAGTTGGTGCATACTAGTCAACTCACTTTTTACTTCAACAAGTGTTTGAATGAGTCTGCGGACTGGAGGGGCCAATTCAGCACCTCTACTTCATTGTCACTGAACCACTTCTTTGCCAATCTCGACGTATGCTTCGGGTCACTGTACTGCTGGAAAAATATGTCGTCCTTTTGATACCCATAGAACTGAAGTGTATGAAGTAATTAATCTTGTAAGATACTCACAAATAGCTCAGCATTGAGACCACCATCGATCCTGGTCAAGTATCCAACGTCCTTAGCTGTGAAACAAGCCCATATCATCAAGCTTCCTCCACCAAACATGACAGTTTGTTCAATTTCTCCATAAGTTATCCCTTTTTCCCCTTGTTTCTTCCAGACCCATTTCCACCCATCAGAGCCTAGTTTATCTACTTTCATCTCATCGTTCAAAATCACCCATTTCTAATCTTCTACTGTACACTTTTTTATAATTTTTTGCAAACTCGAGTCGACGTGTCTTATGATGATATTACAGTTGAGGCTTCTTCACCTTTTTTTGGGCCACCATTCCGTCGCACGATGCTTGCATGGACATCTGTGATCTCACTCTTACGAAGCATATGAGCTACCTCTACTGCGATGTTTGTCGCACTAGAAGTGATAGACCTTGTGATGTGCCGACTTGTTGACTCCCACATTTTGCCTGGACGTCCACCTCTTGGCTTTTGAAAGGGTGGACAGACTTAAGGTACCTTCACACATAACGATATCGTTAACGATATCGTTGCTTTTTGTGACGTAGCAATGATATCGTTAAGGAAATAGTTATGTGTGACAGCGACCAACGATCAGGCCCCTGCTGGGAGATCGTTGGTCGCTGAGGAAAGTCCAGAACTTTATTTAGTCGCTGGATCTCCTGCTGACATCGCTGGATCAGCGTGTGTGACGCCGATTCAGCGATGTCTTCACTGGTAACCAGGGTAAACATCGGGTTACTAAGCGCAGGGCCGCGCTTAGTAACCCGATGTTTACCATGGTTACCAGCGTAAACGTTAAAAAGACAAACACTACATACTTACCTTCAGCTGTCTGTCCCCGGCGCTCTGCTTCTCTGCACTCCTCCTGCATCCTGTGTCAGCGCCGGCCAGCCGGAAAGCAGAGCGGTGACGTCACCACTCTGCTTTCCGGCTGACCAGTGCTGACAGTGCAGAGGAAAGCAGAGCGCCGGAGGACAGACAGCTGAAGGTAAGTATGTAGTGTTTGTTTTTTAATGTTTACGCTGGTAACCATGGTAAACATCGGGTTACTAAGCGTGGCCCTGTGCTTAGTAACCCGATGTTTACCCTGGTTACCGGGGACCTCGGGATCGTTGGTCGCTGGAGAGCTGTCTGTGTGACAGCTCTCCAGCGACCAAACAGCGACGCTGCAGTGATCGACATCGTTGTCGGTATCGCTGCAGCGTCGCTGAGTGTGAAGGTACCTTTAATTTTGTTTTTTTGGCATTTCCAGGCCACTGTGCCATCCTGTCATCCTTCCTGGCTCCTTGCTGCTTCACTGCCTAACCTACAGCTGCATTCCCCCTCCCCCCCGGATCTCGGATTACAGCTATCCACAGCATTGTGTGCACAATCTTGAAGCTTGTTAAAGGTATAGTAACCAAAGTTACTACGTTGTTTGTATCTATTTATACACTGCATCACCAATGCTAAATAAGGAAGGGTCACATTACTAAGACATTCCAAAGTTTCTTTTTACAGTCTTCGCTACAAAAGTGACAAACTGCATTGATAAACTGCATTGATAAACTACACTGCTATAAGCAATTGTCAGTAAAGGCAATTGCCAGCAAGGACAATACCAAATGTAAAGTTGCTGTCTACTAACCACTCAACTAACAATTGCTACAGATCTGTAAATTGTTTCAATTTTCAATTGTAGCAAATATTTACTATTAGATCCTTTTAGCCTAAAGCTGGCCATACACATTATACAGCTGTATGATGCTTCTGCCAATCATTTGGTGGAGGGCTCCTGTGTTCTTTCCTAGAGAGCCACTGACTGGCACATTGGCTGTTGGCTTATCTCACAGAGAACAATGTGATCAGCACTCTGAAATTGGTCCACTATAACATAAAAAGCCGACGTCTCCAGTATAATCTTGGCAGCTTTATTACATTTTCATTAAAATCAGGTCACAAACAGGACAGTGTTCTGGTGCTGGCGTGTTTCGACTTTAGCAATCTAAATCGTAACTCTGAAATTGGACATGTGTGATCGTATCTCTCCGAACCACAAATAAGCAGGCATCCCAATAAACATTAGACCATTGGCCAAAGCCATTGATATTGGCGGGTTCAGGCAACATTAGTCTAATGTGTATGAGGGCCTTTAGAATGAAAACAAAATGATTTCCATTCACTAAAATCAATAGATGTTTAAATGATGTGGAACTAACAATAAAATGTATTAGTAAAAGGAGTTTGTCAACACAAAATGACTATTCATGGCACCTTGAGTGGAAAAAAGTAACTGGGAAGGAGTACTAAATTGCTCTCCTATGCCAAGTGAACACTGAGGAGCTCAGTAAAATATCGGAATAAAAAATGATTTCTGACAAAGTAATGGATTTAGACACTAAAAGGTAAGATTTTTATTAGAGGTATGAGACATGGTGCTGTAGGTGGTCATTTTGTGCTGAAAGACTCCCATAAACTTGTACAGTATTTAGGAAACAAGATCCACATTTGAACAACAAGATGGGGTTTCAATCTATCCATACTTTACAAAGCCTTTTTCTGACCAGCAATTATCTCCTATACACCAGAGAGCTCGCTCTGCAAGATTCTGGCCGCCAGCTTTATCTCTTAGAGAATAAAAGGATCTGTAGTCCGAAAGTGGACATGCCATATTGTTAGCTCCCGTGACAGAGGCCCCCATACACAAACCAAACCAATCAATATCAACATGATGAGCCGACGTTTGTCTAGTGCATATGTGGGCATTGGATGAGTCGACGTTTGTCTAGTGCATATGTGGGCCTTAGATTAAACCTGGCAAAAACAATTGAAGGCCATGGTTGTAGGCTGTAAGGATGTATGGGGTGATTTTTAATCAGTGATGAAAGATTGTGTTGTCAATTTAAACTGCAGCCTATAAAAAGAGACAATTTATGATATATGTAGTCATTTAAGTCTGATTAGAGACCATTATTGAGTACATTTACTATCTAGCTTGTGGATAATGATAAATGTAATTGATCCAGCAACACTTTTAGCTATTATTTTGTATATACCAACTTTACAGAACTTACAGATAGTTGGGGATATTTGTATATAATATCAAGTTCTCTTTAGGTAGCTCTCACAAGGAAAGTAATACTGTAAGTTACCAGATATATATATTTTTTTATTTTCTGACTTATTGTGAAACGATTATACAGAAATTATTATTTTTTTTATAGTGGATGAGAAGTTTCTATATATAAAGCTAGCTCATATTTTAAGTAATGCCTACGGAAAAAAATATTAGTTCAAATGATTGTTTGAATGTCTATTATAGTGACCCTGTAGGTCATTTGCAAATGATAAAATAACTGATGTCACAGAAATAGTCATAGAACTTTTGTTTAGATGTCTAACTATATTGCAAGATCAATACATGTGAAGATACAGTATAGTAAGTATACTGACTTAATGGTTTATGATAGCCATACCAAGAAATAGTGCCTTATTCTTGTCATTAAAAGTACAGTCATGGAAATGTAGAGAGTGTACAGATATTTAAAAGACACAAGAACATGATGGTTTTGTAAGATTCTAATGCAGTTTGCTACCTTATCAAGTATTGAAAATTAAAATGTAGGCATCCATACCAAAGGAGCATAAACGTTGCTCCAATTAGCAATCGTTACTTTAAATTGGTAAAATTTTTAGAAAATATGATACTTAAATATATATTAAATAAGTAGAAAAATGTGTATTATGTTAACAAATACAACTCAACAAAATATTCCTAAAGAAAGCCTCAAAGCAAGAGGTGAAATTATTTTAGAAGACAAAGATTTAAGTTTATTATTAAAGGGATACTGTCACCCCAAAAATGACCTATAAACTAAGGCCACTGACATCAGAGGCTTATCTACAGCATTCTGTAATGCTGTGGATAAGCCCCCAATGTATGCTGAAAGATAAGAAAAACAGGTTATATTATACTCACCCAGGGGCGGTCCCGATGCGATGCGATCCGGTCCGATGGAAGTCACGGTCCGGGTCCAGCGCCTCCCATCTTCATATGATCACATCCTCTTCTTGTCTTCTTGACACAGCTCCTGTGCAGACGTACTTTGTCTGCCCTCTGTAAGGTGTCGAGTTCCCGCCACTGCACAAGGGGAATCTCGAACCACCTACGCTGCGGTCTCTCATTCTCCTCCAGCCACAGTGGAGCCTGCTAAGCAGAGACGTCAGTCCCAGCTCCTGGCTCAGACAGATACTGCGCATTTGGTTACTGCTGGCCTTCCAGGTTCAGCCATTATAACCAGTACTGTTCAGCGGTGAGCAGGCGCTCCTGGGACTAAGTCCTGCTTTTCTCCTTCTGAGTATGCCCAAGGGAAGACCTCTCATTGGAGGTCGGGGGTCACATGCTCAGGTCCTGTAGCAGCTCCTATTGGTCCACTAGGAAGGTCCTGGAGAGCTATAGCTATAAAAGGTTCGCATGTCCGCATGGCCATGCGTTAGTATAAACCTGTTATCATGTGTGTGGTTGTATGCCTGTTCTGGTGATTGCTCCTTAATCATTCCCATTCCTAGTGACGTTGAATTATCATGAATGTTGGAGTAAACTAGCACCTGACAGGGCTAATCTATACACAAGAGCACGATCTGTACTGCGTCTAACCAGCAGTGACCGCCAGTGTGGTGCTGTACTCACTCTGTGCGGCTATCTTCTATTACTCCTGACAATCGGTCAGTGTATGGTGGGAACTCCCGCTCGATCTCTGCATCTGACTCAGTGCATCCTTAGGCGCGAGCTCAAAAGCCACCGAGGGTCAGAGTGGGATCAAGCACCTGCATAGTGGGGGTGAATTGCAGGGATCCCACTAGTACTCATTTGCTGCTCCCTGTGACAGCTAACAGGGCACAGCGTTTCCTTGATTCCTTGTGACTCTGTGAAGCAACAGCGTTCGCTGCTGTACAGACCAGGTGACGGAACCCGTGTCTATTCTGGTGTAGTACCACCATATAGTGCTGCCATTACCTAGCAGCAGGCTCCACTCCTGCACGGTGGACCCCGAGCTGTGAACGCACCTTTACTATCGTTATATTTACTCGGTGCGTTCCGCCAGCCCTAACACCCTGTTGAGGGAAGATGGGAGGTGCCGGACCCAGACCGCAATGCCCATTGGACCGGACCAGGGCCGCCCCTTGGTGAGTATAATATAACCTGTTTTTCTTATCTTTCAGGATACATCAGGGGCATATCTACAGCATTACAGAATGCTGTAGATAAGCCCCTGATGCCGGTGGCCTTAGTTTATAGGCCATTTTTGGGGCGACAGATTCCCTTCAAATATTTCAAATGTAAAAGATGGTAACTTGATAATAAACACATGCTACATACCATGGACACACTGCAGCAAACCTTAATTTGCCATTTCATACAGCACCAGCCACTACACGTCAGATGAAGACTTGATGAATCATGGTATTATAGTCTGTTAAGTTAAAGGTAGTTTGTCACCCAAGTTGACAGTATAAACTAAGCACAAGGCCCCTAATAAATTGTATCTTTAGTTTTGTAATTGCTTCATTCTTCAGTGACTGAACTTTAATTAAATATGCTAAATAGCATGCTCATTGCACTTTTGGTGTGGCCAAGAGGCTTAGTGCATCGTTCCACCCACTAGGTTTGAATTTTCCGGTGATTGATGTCACTGACCTGCCTGAAGCCAATACTGGCTGCAGGGAAAGCTGACGTAATCCAGCGCTTATATGGGTGCCATATTACTGCGTAATACAAATTAGAGTATGCATGGAGTCATATTATGAATGTGTTCATAATCTCTTCACATCGCACCTTAAATGGGTTGCCTGGTCTTACACTACAAGTTTGCAGTGACTCTACATGTCTGCAGACTTGTCTGCATGCTGTGAGTATTCTTCAGTGCTGACACCGTGCGCGTGACTGAAAGTATGTGACTTGAATATTTGCAGTCACGTGCCGCCTAGATGAGCACGACCTCACTCAATGCAATTGTTTTGAGCAAGGCCGGATAAAGTCTAGTCAGAAAATATGCATATCACCTACTTGCGGTCACGTGACCCCCCTCTCCCAGCTCTGGAGAAGTTGTGTACAGTGCACAATGTGAGGATTCACAAGTCTGCAGTCACTCTATGTGTAAGACCGGGCAACACCTTTAATTCTTTTGCAATGATGATCCATTTAGAATATAAATAGTATGAAAAATACAACTATACTTGAAAATCAAAATTATTCACCCCTTTTTACAAATTAGATGTATTATCATAAAGTACAAACTTTATTTTGCAATAAACCAATTAGATAAGATCAATTTAAATAGCTCAACTCAAGTAATATAACAAGTGGCTTTTCCAAATTCATCACCAAATGCCACCTTTAATGACAACTGCAGTCTCAGAAGTATTCAACCCCTTCATGACAAGCGTTTTTTATACTTAGTCGAGCACTCTTTGCCTGTTAGGATCTGATGCAACCGTGATGCATTAGCTAGACACCAGCTTCAGCCAATGCAATTTTGATTGAAGCTGTATGCATGCATATAACCAAACATTCATCTACGGTACACCTAAGCTCCCATTTTGCAAATTATCCCCTTGTAAGGCTACGTTCACATTAGCGTCTTTGGGCGCAGCGTCGTAGACGGATACCGACGCATGCGTCCCTATCTTTAACATGGGGGGCGCATGGACATGCGCCGGTATGCGTTGTCAAGCGTTGTACGATGCATGCATCATTTGGGTGCACCAGACAGGGCACGGCCGACGCTACATGTTGCATTTTTCCTGCACCAAATTTCTGGTAAACAACGCATGCAATGCACTTGTGTCGTAAATGCGCCAAAAAAACACATTAGTGTCTATGTAAAATGCATAGGGCGCAGGTGTCTGCGTTGACCCGCGTTGTTCGACGCATGCGCCTTTTGAGTAGAAAACAAGTGATGAAGTGTCTAGACAGTGACAAGAGCATAAGCATTAGCCAAGGCAAAATCCAAATCCATATTCTTGTAGATACTCTCCATGGGACGCTCCATCTTGATGCTGGAAACACAAGCAAAATGGGAGGAATTCATCTCTGCAAGGGTATATATACACAAATTCCATTACACCCACCCTCTTCTATCCCATTGGTGGTCTTTCTCTTTATAGTGTCTAGACACTTTTTTGGGCATTTTTTATCTACAATAGTGTCAAGAATAATAACATTTTAGGGCAACGCATGCGTCAAAAAACGCTGCACTGTGTATGCGGTTTGACATGCGTTTTGGGTTGCGTCGACGACGCTGCGCCCAAAGACGCTAATGTGAGCGCAGCCTAAGAAGGAGTACAATATCTAATCTACATGAGCATAAAAGCATGGCGTCATATGCAAATATAGATAGTGTCTTACCAAGTCCAACATTAAGCATACTCAGATCAAATGAATTGTAGTAGTAGAAATATAGACCACCGGGAATACTACTTCTAACAATAGTCAAATTTCCTATAAACCTTATTTAGGAGCAAAGGACAAAGGAAAGTAGTGTGTGTGTATATATATATATATATATATATATATATATATATATATATTGTGAAAGAGTCACTAGTAAAGTACTGACGGTGAGATATGTGTCACTGCGTGCGATGGTGTCAGTGATGTGAAACCAGAGTATTTTCCTCCAGCACACTACATGTTGTGAGGGCTAAGTTAAAGTTGCATACATGGGCTGGTTTTATGTGGACATCTATAGAGTGGGTGGGAAGATGTCCACCTTATCTGCACCTGCAGAGTCGGCACCGCCGTGTGCTAACAGGACCTGTGTGATGTCACAGTCACATGGGTGAGGCGTCACATGGTCTGGGTTTAAATAGCTGGACTCAAGAGGGAGTCTATGTGTTGTGGTTTGGAGAAGAAACACTCCAAACAGTGGTGAACCCATCAGATATATGGACTTTGCTATATTTTATCTTTTTGTTTTACCGTTATGGCAGAAAGGCTCTGCTTACTTTGCTGAACCCTGCTATGGTTTATGCTGCTCCACAATAAACCAGCAGGTGATTTACGACAGGAAGCGTTCCTACCTTTGGACACAGCTGAGTGAGTCAACCCCTCACTATATATATATATATATATATATATATATATATATATAATAAACATGAAAGTAAATTGTAAACATGAAAGTAAATTGAGATAAAAAAAAATGCCAGAAAATAATGCTAGCAATGTAGAAAAGATAGAAATATCATTGGAAATCCCACTGTAGATATTTATTACCTTCTGTTTCGGTCAAGCCCAATCCAGTCTGGTCTTGTCCATTTTGGTTCATTTTGCCACTGTTAAAAACAAGCACATTATTATCAACCAGTCTGCTTTACTTATTAAATCAATTTGCCAGTTATCTTAAGTGAGTCGAAGTGAACGCATTGTACCATTCCATATAGTGCACTACTTATTGCTAAGTGACCCATTAAATAATTTGAGACTTTTATCACTTACAACAGAGAGGCTGAGAGCCTATAGAAATGGAGACAGAAATAGCAATAATTAATATTTTATTGTTGATCCCTCAGAACCAATTGGACAATTAACCTGATCAATGACGTTAGTGATTGAAACATTTGCAGATTTTCACTTCTGCGCAGGGATCTAAGCCTATAGAGGCAGAACTTATTTCTTGGCTGCACACCACAAATACAAGGCCTGCTTTCTCGAATTACCAGAAGATAAAAAAAAGATGACTTCAATAAGTATCAAAAGATAAATTGGATCCTAACCTTATATGTTTAAAAACTAGGTATAATTGTCCCTGGTAGTTCGGGACTGGTGCAAATCAATTCCACTGAGCATAGGGAGCATGCACACAGCAGTGCAACTGACATCTGGTCATGTTCAGATAGAACATGGTGGCAGAGAAGAAGCTGTCTTCTCCCCCTCCCTGCTCTTCCTTCACACAAAGTGATATCCTTTACACTGGGAGAGGGAGAGCAGGGGAAATTAATCTTAGTTCTTAAACATTTATATTTAGCATATAGGTCTAATACAGGCATTGTTAAAGGGGTTGTCCACTACTAGGACAACCCCTTCTTGATCAAAATGTTTGGCCCCCATAAAATAATAAAGCTTATGCTCTCCTACCATGAAGGCGCTATTCCCACAGCATCATCACTCACTCTCCCAGTGGCCCTCGTGCCGTGTTGTGACACGTAACACTGGTGACCAATCAGCGCTGGCTTCCCTGTCCTTCAGACAAACCGAACATGAAGAGGAAGTTTGGGCTGCAACTGAACTCAGATTTCCTCTTCATACTTGATTTTTCCAAAGCCGGAGACAGTGACGCCAGCGCTGATTGGGTGCCAGCGTCACGTGTCAAAACAACAGCATGGGAGCCCCGGGACAGGAAATTTTGACAACGCAGGAATGGCACTGGCACGGGAGGTGAGTATAACCTTTATTATTTTATTGGGGCCAAGCAAGGGGTATGACAAGAAGTTGTCCAAGTAGTGGACAACGTCTTTAAAGAGTGTCTCAGAAGGCTTCTAAAACACTCATAATAACTTTTGGGGGTAAATTCTGATAGGAAGTTCCCTTTAATAATCTTTCCCAATGTGATATATATTATGTATAAACCATTTTAATCATCTTTGGTATTGAATAGGTTAATAGCAGTGGCTCCTTTTGAACCAAATCATGTAGGTTTCTAAAGAAATGGGCTTTAATTGTGAAAAAGCCATAGAATTGTTGATTATTGAGTATGATAAAAATGATGTAATAATGTGACATCTTATGAGGTTAGTAGAATTGGTCACATGGTGTTCCATGAACGTCTCAACATCAGCTAGGACTGTGAGGGAGCTAGTGTGCAAGAACAAAATTAAATAAAAGAGGTGAGAATAAGACAAAAAGATTTTTCTGTTTTATCCCCTACCACAATATTCTGATATTTTAGAAAGATCATGTAACGTTCGACATGTTGCCCTGAGTGGTACTGCAATTACAATGCTATCTAGCCCTAGAAAACAAATAAAAATACTAGAACATGTCATAAAATATCAAAATAATCCAAATTTATCTCTCCTGTTCCTTAGGAGATCAACACCTTATCTCCTGTCTTTGTTTATCAGTAACCAGTATGTGACCGCCGCAGCCAATCAGTGGTCATAGCGGTCACATGTCATATTACTGGCATCATTGTTTCCCACTGCAGAACTGTGATGCCAGTAGTAGTAACATATCAGCAATGTTGATGAATAGGGGTCCAGGTTCTGAATCTACCACCAAAGATGATGGCTTGCCCCTTTACTTCTGATTGCTTGTACTCAGCTCTCATCAGAAAGCAGAGGAAATGGTTTACAGATTCATATACTTGTAAACTATTCACTCTGCTCTCAGAGGGGCGTTGACCAGAGCAAATTGGTGGGGACCTTAACACCTAAACCCCAACTAATCATGTCACTATGACATTTCAAATGTCAAGTATTCTATACACATTTCTGCAATACAGGAAAAATCTAAATTTTGAAATGAAAAAAAATAAATACGCTGCACTTAAAAATATGAATAAAATAGAATAAAAAGACACATTTTACGAGACAGACGTATATTCAAACTCATTACACCCAAAATTAATTGAAATCAAAATATGGCTTAACCAAACAGTATTATAAGATCAAATTATAGCGAATTTATTATAAAAGCCTTATCTTCAAACATTATAAGGATAACCAATGAAGCTGAATTTTTTTTTATATAAATTTTATATTTTCTGATAAATTTCTTTTGTGGCTACTTGCTAACCTTTTCTAAGAAACATGTTTGTTTCTAGCTAGATAAGTAAAATTCAATTACTCTTACTGTACATCTAGATTGCCTCAGAAGTCCTGTGATGGAATATTCATTTTCGACTGATATATCGTAATATGAGTTTGTCATTGATCTAGGCAAGACCTTAATAAGCTAATTACTGTACATATATTTAGAATCTACAACTCACTGAAATTGAGTGCCTGGGTGGCCAAACTATGCTGTATAGAGTCTGTAACTGAATCCGGTACAGGTCTACATTCAGCTCTTTGTTATTTCTGAAAGCCAATAGATCCATTACAGTACCAAGAAGAGTATTACTCTCTTCATCCTATATCCCAAAATATTTGTTTACCCTTCAAATTAGCACACAGGCTTTTTTTTTATGCAACCAGTTGTTAAATTGGGTTTAATAGGAACTATAATCACTATATCTAATGTCCTGCATTTTTCTGCCACTGCCTCTATCTTTGAGATTGAAGCATCATCCTCATGTCCATAATGGCCAAGGCAGAGATACCGAGATGGCTGTGAAAAGTATTAATGATTCCTCCCTTTCTCTTGGTGTGGGGGGTGGACTGTCCACCGAACTCACCATGTCTAAGTGGCAGCCAATTTGGATGCAAAGATGTGGCACCGATTTCAGAGACGGAGGCAGCAGAACATATACCATTAGGTATACTTATTATGCATTACTATGTATAGTCTATACTCACATTTATTATGGGAGTTGAGTGTTGCTTTAAAGGGGTGGTCCGAAGTCAAACTAAATGTAATTCAAATCTCTATTTAGTGCCATAATGTAAGCTATTTCCTAATATACTTGTATTAAACACTCCCTTTCCTTCCCTACCTACACTATCTACCTGCTGTTGTATTTTTTTCCCCTATTTCCTATATGATGATGCTTTGTTTTAGTATTCCAGTGCATCTTGGGATACTCAAACGAAGTGTCATCAGAGCAGGGGGCAGAAGCTGTGGTCACTGTGACAGCCCCTGCCCCTCTCTGAAAAGAAGCGTCATCAGTGATGTTTGCTTTGGGGGGCTGGGCTTGTCCCTCCCTACAAGCTGCGTGCTGTGTGATCTACACAGTGATGGTATCCACTCTGCTGTCGGCTCAGATCAGTAATAATCAGCCGGTGTAAGAAACCAGTGATGTCACTTGTGGAGGAGGCGCAGTCTCCTGCATGCCGGGTAATCTGACAACGCTGTGTTGGCGGATCATTATTACTGATCTGAGCCAACAACTGTTAGTGAGCAGATCGCACAGCGCACAGCTCGCAAGGAGGAACACATCAGGGGCACAGGAGGGGCAAGCGCGGCTCCTGAAATGAGTGTCACCAATGATGCTTCATTTCAGGTAGGGGGCAAGGGCTGTGGCAGTGACCGCAGCCTCTGCCCCCTGCTCTGATGACACTTTGTTTGAGTATCCCAGGATGTACTAGGGTACTCAAACGAATCGTCATCACACAGGAAGTAGTGAAAAAAATACAATAGCAGTTAGATAGCGTAGGTAGGGAACAGTAGGGAATTTTTAATACAAGTATATTAGAAAATAGCTTACATTATAGCTCGAAAAAGATAGGGATTTAGAATGACATTTGGATTGACTGCGGACCACCCCTTTAAGAATCTATTTACTTATGCTTTATGGTTTCCACCCATAATGGAAAACTGAATACAGCTGTGATATTAATGATTTATAATAGGGTCTGTAGGGTTCCACTAATGTTCCCATTGCTTAAAAGAATAGTGCTGCTTGTAATGCAATTATTTTCATCAAGTGTGACATCTGTGGCTTAAGCTTAGTTCGCATATGAATGAAATTTCTATTAAAAAAATGTGATACAATGCACTTGTACTGTATGTATGTGGCAGAAGTTGATTGGTACATATACAGTATATGGATACATATATTTATCTTGAAATGGACAGAAAATATTGTTACTTACATCCTTGGAACTTGAAATAGATTGCTATCTCCCTGGGTGGTGTTACTATCACTGTCCATACTGTACCCACTGCCAAAACTACTGACTGATGACGTTGTGGAAACTGTAGACTCAGTAGTCCTGTGCGTTGCTGGTCTTGCTGCATGGGGAGAAGTAAACATTTCATTTTAATGTGTCACCAAGCAAGTGATGAATCTATTGCATGGGAAATAAGAAAATGACATTTCATGAAATGCAATAACTTAGCATTAGTATAAAATGCAATAAATATGTTATACTGATAAAAAGTTAAAATAGGAAAAATATGATATAGTACTTCTAAATGTTCGACTAAATGTTTGTGTAACGTTGTGGTCCTGTTTTCTGTATTATTACTAGGCACAATTCCCTGCCAACAAAAAATTGTTTACTAATCACTAACTGCTCAAAGAAGCTCCTCATTATTTGGAAATGGAACACCCCTGCTTAAGTTTAATCACATCTAAAATGTTAATTCTTTACTTTCTATGCTCAAGACTGGAAAACTACAACACATCATTATAGTATGTACAGTATATGAACCCATAATAACCAGGAATCATGTTCTGAGAACAAGGCTGCTCATGCTCCACAGATATCTTGGCATCCCATACTTCCAGGCAGCCTGATGAAGGGCATAAGTTGCAGTCGAAGCATTTCTAATTTAGTTGACCTTCTTAGTATTGGTGCATTACTTTGTCATTGAAGTATCCTATCAATAAAAATCTAATCTGACTATGACGTGAATGAGGGCTGATAACACTATCATTTGTAACCCGAGACGGTGAGTTACTGTAACAAGCATCAACTATACAAGTTACCATGGACCTAGAAAATTATGTTGCTATCGATCCAGATGAAAATATAAGATACATCAATTATATTACCTCCTATACTTAATGTATCTAGCAAAGGACTACTATAGGCAGTTTTCGCAAAAGGTGCATATTCAAGGTTCCCTAGAACTAAACACACATATGGAATCACTTTTCACTCCCAAACATACTCAAGAGTTGAATATCAGGCTTTGTTAAAATATACACATGTCCATTAAGATCAACCTTTCTTTAGTTCTTTTTTTAAAGGGGGTGTCTGGAAGTTTAACATTGATGGCCTATCTTTAGGATAAGTCATCACAGTGTGATTGGTGGGTGTGTGACAACTGGCGCACCGCTGATCAGCTGCTCCAATTGTCGGCCATAATTGCTCAGTTATGGAGATGCACAGCACAGCTCTGTCGATGGAATAGTGGTCACAGCGGGGTACTACACATTGTCCCCTTATCGATTTGGAAAGGGGGAATATGAGATGTCCTCTGCAGCTCCATAACTGAGCAGTTACAGCCAACAACTGGAACTGCTGATTGGTGGATGTATCGAGTGGCATACCCCCATCGATCAGACATTGATGACCTATCCTAACAACCCCTTTAATATTATTATAATGTCCTTATAATGTCCTCCATTATTATGGTACTGCTTGACTACCCTAACTACAAAGATTATTTTCCTATATTGATATCTGAATTGTCTTTCCTCCACACCTCTTTATAGTTCTCATCATGTGCAGTTGTTTGTATTTAGTTGTTTGTATCTTTGTTTTTGCAACAGAATTCAATATTCAATAATTTCTAAGGAATTCATTTTTCAAAGCTGAATCATACAGTCTGCATCAGAAATGTTGATGGCATGGAGGTGGAGGCTAGCAAAGGGGCATGGTCAAACTTGACTGCCAGAAACACTGTATTTACACCACAATTTTAGCCAAAATCACCAGCTCATAAATGTAATAAATTTTGAATTCTGGTGCCAAAGAGACCCCAAATTCATTGAGCGACATGTGCCTCTGTTTATCGAATGATGTAGAACATGCTGTTCTTTATTAATTCCCCCATAGTTTTATTCGAGGTGTATTTTGCTACTAAATGTATGGCACATGCACGGCAGTATATAGAGGTGTCAATATGTCTTTATGTAGAAAAAGTCACTAATGTTTATGGACGACTAGCAGGTGACTGAAAAGGACACTAATACAATAAAGTAACAGCATAAACTATAGTTGTGGCTTTAAGCAACAAGTTTTCTGGAGAACATTATTATTCTCATTATTCTAAGGTTTTTTTTCATATTGGTCTTCAGAACGTCCTTCATTAGCTACATTGCTTGTTCCATCACTCTTGACAGAATACAGCGCTATTCTTTCTGCCCAAATGAATTAAACCTTGATGGCATTGCTACAGACTCTATTAGTCAAAACAGTTTATCAGATTCTGTTTGTGATTGTCATATATGGTATTAGAATACAAATATAACCTCACTATTAATATAATCATTATTGCTTGTGCTCTGTCTAAGCTGTAAACAGACCATAAAACAGATAAAAACAACACTCTAATGTTGGAAAATTAACCTGATTACAGATAGACCTATTTATAGGTCTACCTTCTCTTTGACCACTACTCTTTGCTGTGCTCATTGTCAAGTTTTTTTTTAAACGCTGGTATGTCTCTGTGGCATCATTTTCTAGGCCTCTGAAAGCCAAAATAGAGACACACCCTCAGTATTGAGACTCAAGAGTTCAGTTTGCTTGTTGAACTCCTCCATCCATTCATACTGTGTGGTCATCTTGCAACGCTCCTGATCCCTACAGACCGCCTCAGTTCTACCAATTAAGCCTCTGCTAGCCACCTTCTGATTAACTTGTTGGTTGCAGTAAGCTGACAAACTGTTATTAGATTCTGTTCATAGTGTGCAGTCATCTTGCAATTCTCCTTATTCCTACATACCCTTGGTTCTACTGGTTAACCCTCTGCTGTCTCCCTTTTGAATTAACTCATCAATTGCAGTAAGCTAATGAACCGTTATTGGACTCTATTCATATTGTGCTATCATCCTTTCAATATGCCTGTGGTCCATCTGTCTTCCTTTGTGTGCTGCCGAGGACTTGCCGTTTTCCTTTGTCTGCCCTACTGCTCCTGTGGTTTTAGTGTCTCCAAGGCCTCGATCCTAAACATGCCCTCCGCCGTCTGTACCAATGCCCTGAGTCCATGTGTCACCCACACCTGTGGCTGTATGACTCCACCTCACCAGGTGAGCCTAACAAATTATCTATAGAAGAGCGAAAACAATGAAAGATATAACACCACCTCTTCTTTTAACTATATTAATAACCTTGTAGGGGGCATACAGAGTAGAATTCCAATATTTGCAGATGATACTAAACTCTGCATGGTAATCAACACAGATGAGGATAGAGGAGGATAGTTAAAATTAAACAGAGGGATTTAGGTAAGCTCCAGGCTTGGGATGAGAAATGTCAATTCAAATTTAACGTACTGTAGATAAATATAAGATCATGCACTTGAGCACAGGAAATATAATATATCATTATGTACTAAATTGTAAAACACTGGGTAAAATTGTCACTGAAAAAAACTTTTTGGTATATGGGTGGAAGAAACCTCAACTTTAGTGACCAATGTCAGGTTGCTGCTGCTAAGGCCAATAAAATAATGGGATGCATTAGAAGAGGCAGAGATGCTCATGTCGAGAACATAGTTTTGCCTCTATATAAGTCACTAATATGGCCACACATCGAATACTAATTATAATGTTGGTCTTCAGTGCATAGGAGGTATCAACTACGTCTAAAGGAAAGAAGGTTTTATCATAATCACAGATGCAGATTATTTACTGTAAGAGCAGTGAGAATATGGAGCTCTCTGCCACATGATGTTGTAATGGACGATTAACTACAAGAGTACATGGAGTTCTGGATGACTTTCTTGAAAAATACAATATTACAGGTTACAATTACTAGATTTTGGGATGGGATGTTGGTCTAGGGAACTAGCTTGATTGTTGTATGTGTCATCGAAAGGAATGTTTCCCCTAATATGCGGCTATTAGCAGAGTTTTTTTCACTTCCACTGGATCAACATGTTATGCTAGGCAATTAGTGAAACTTGCTGGACTTAAGTCTACCTTCAACCTAAAAAAACTATGAAACCTTTGTATCCAAACTTAAGGAATAAAGGTAATAGTCGAATATATGACAATTGAATACACCTTACAGGGTAAATGTGGTCATGCTAAGATGTGTAGCATCATTACCCATAACCAAAAAACATTCAGGAGCAACATATCTGGATACATATTTGACATCCAGCAGCTGTTAAATTGTGGCAATACATTGTCTTTTTGTTATATGCCGAAGCGCCTGGCGTAAAATGTACTGGACAGCTTGACAGGAGCGATATGGCGGGCCCATAAGTACATGGTGTCACTATTCATGTTTTGTCCTGACAAAGTGGAATCCTGGTGCGCATAGATATTGCAGATATCATAATAATTGTTATTGTTTTTAAAGTTTATTGAACAAGTTATTAAATAAACCACTGATTTCATTGGAACACTCTACACTCCTGTTCACCATCACCATCTATGGTTGAGGGACTTGTTGAGAATAGGCTGGGCAATGAAAGGATAGTAGGGAAGTTTTTTGTGGTATCTGATGTTGGAGGCTGCAGGCCAACCTGATTTTGTGGAAACTTTGGAATCTATTTAGGAGGAATTTTTTCATCACTCGTTCCTATTTCAAGTTACTTTCCTGTTATTTTTTCAGGGTGTAAACAGAAGCGCCCTGACATAGCCTGTTTTATCCTTTTGCTGTATTGTAACTTGGAATTTATAATACATTTATCTCGCAAACATGACTTCTGGTGACCATGCATGTGCCACGCACCATGTTAAAAATATATGCACGTTAACTATTTAATTTATGGATAAAATAAATTCACACTTTGTTTCAGTATACTCAGTTTTAAAGTTTTTTAAAAAGACATCTGTCATAAACAAAAATTACAGGAAGACGTTAATATGTTACTCTAAATAGTTAGGTCACGTCAAGCCATTTCATACGTATGCGCATGGTCCTTAAGAAAGAAACAATGCTAAAACAATATTTGCCTCACCTTCTGCTTTGACGGATCCATCGGACATCGTCTTCTTGAGTGCTAGCTGGCTTTGGTCTTTGCTGTCATTTGCTGGTGAAGGCAGATTGTCAGACTGAGTTCTTTGAATTGGGAGTACTCCTGCTATGCTGTGTCTATGCTGCTTCCTGGCATAATTAGACTGATCGCTTTTATGTGCTGCTGTGGCAGTGTGGGTGAAATGGAAACCCATAGTATGTATCCTCAGATGGAAGCAGCTTAAATGTTATTCATGCAAACAGAAGTGTTGTTTTCTGTATTCAGATAGGTAGTGTTTTTAACACCAAAGAGACACCACATGCACAGCATTAAGGGGCTTTAAAACTGGCTGTTTCTTTTTATTGGTTTAAAATAATGTTGTTTTTTTCCCACCATGGCTTTACTCCTGTGAGAATACATGCAAGAACAAATTTCTGCAACAAACACATTTATCTCTCTTGGAAGGTTTTCAGTTTTCATAAACAATATGCTCTAGGGTGTTGACTGCAATAAGAAATAATAATGTGCATTGAAGATAGTTTACAGTAGCATCACTTAGGAGGTCCGTTACTCGTTACAAAATATTATGAATCAATATAAACATCTGGGATCCGTAGGCTTGGAAAACAAATTGTATTATTTACATTAAATGTGCTTAGTGAAAGTTATACTATGTGGAGCCATCTTTTCATGGTACTGTGTATATGTCATTTATTTACACAGCTGAAAAAGTAACAGATAAGAAGAAAAAAATCTATCATATATTGCAACACTGAACACATTAGCATTTTAGTGTTTCCAAAAGTGTTTGCTTAGATGATCTAGAAAGAGATTGGCCACTATACTATGCCTTGACCTTGATTATGGTTTCCATATACTCACAATGGCAAAAAATACAACGTACAAAAGACAAACTCTGAAGTTTGGAAAAGTTTATGTTTTAGCCTATATTTATAAGAAGAGGGCCACCCTGTGTTGAGAAATACTTCTGTCGCTTGTTTGGAACTTTTTTAGTGTTCTGTGTCCAGTATGGTCAGTGGAGGTGACTGAACATCACCATAGTCCCAATACTAACCATATACTCTGCTCAGATGTATTACATTTTTTTATATACTGTATATTTCAGCATAACTGATGTCATATTATTATTGGATAGATATATTTTTTCACTATTATGACTCCTGTTTTAAAAAATATATTTTAAGTATATACAGTTTAGTAATAAATAAGAATATACTCGTGTGCAATCGGGCAGAAGAATTTATATTTACTTGTGTGCAATCGAGCAGAAGAATAATTTATATTTATGTATGTTTTTCTTTTTTTTTTAAAGCTCATTTTATGCTTTTTGAATGTATAGAAAAGGTATCAATGACCTAAACATACTATATCAATAGACAAAGCTTTTGACTGAAAAATTCTTATGGTTTTCAGAGCTAATCATCATGTAAAAGTAGTATGTGTGTCTAACTAGAGGTCTACTGACAGTCTATAATGAACAAAATCTAAAAGAAATAAAGCTAGGAATAGTCCAATCATTAGATTAATTCTACATTCCATAAAAAAATACACTTTAATATTTCATATATGAAGAATGTGGGCATGGGCGTGCAGTGATGTTAAGCAATCACTGAAAATGATATGAGCAAATGTGTTTTACAAAGGTGTGACTGGTGGTGGTTCAACATTTATTAGTCTTAAATATGGCTATGGTTTTCGCTATAATGATAATGTATGCATGAACTTTGTAATGTTATCTCTTGGAAATAAAGCATGGCTAAATGTAGATAATGTTCACACACTTGACATGTATGAAGAATAAAATAGTGAATTCTGGCCTTGTCGTGACTGAAATAAATTTGAGGACGAAGAAATGACACTGCGATTGGACCTACGAGAGTCATACATGTAATCAACATTATGGGGCATACCAGACATTATACGAAATGAAGACACTTGGATGAAAGAATGAACCAATGAGGAAACAGCCAGTTTCATTAAATCTCAGTAAACAAAAATCGGGTAACATATATTAGATGTGGACAAAATTTTCACAATAAAGGACAGTTAACAAAGGTGAACAAGTAGTGACAACAAATAATGGTCAACAAGGGGGAACAGCAGGAAAAGGCAACAGATGAACATTAAGCTGCCATGCTGAGGAATTTATTTGCGTCTTTTACTTGGTTGAAGACGAAGCTGTTGGACAGCTGCTTCAGCAGCAGCGATGGCTACTCCAGCATCTTCAAGATGGGTCTGAGTGACACTGCTTTTACTTTGGCTACGTGATGGTCCATGTGAACGAAGGTGTCCCTCAGAAGAAGATTTTGAGCTACCAGGGCTGCTATGAGATTTCTCTATAGTTGGAACCTGCATATCTAAAAGTACACGTGTAGAAAGTTAGTTGGTTTCCACACCAAGGAGGAAAAATATTACATTTTTGAGAATTTTTATTCTCAGGTCTGAGAGATATTATTGACCTGAGCAACTATAATACAGTAATATCTTTATATCAAAGTTTTATTTATATTCACAAAACCGGCACTAAACATAAAACATGTTGTATAAGAGAACATCTAAAAACATGAAGAAATATGCTCTTTGCTTTTTACTTATTCAAACATTTCCTGAATTACCAAAAGAGATATTTATGGTTTTGATTGAGTAAGGGCAATAAACAAAATGGAAGACTGTTGTCAAAGACTATTGAAATAATTTACTTTTGATGGACTGAGGACATGTTCAAATTGTCCTTTAAAAATCAAAGTATAATGTAAATTGTTTAATTTAAAGTGTTATATTATGAAAGTTATTATAAAGACAGAGCTCACCAAAGATATAAATGCAAAAATAGAACATTATTTAATGACTAAATAAGCTTTTCTATTACCTTTTGATGGATCTGGAAAGATTCCATGACTTCTGCTCTTAATGACTGATGGTTTTGGTACTTGTTGACTGCTGTGACTGGGGTGAGACTTGGCATGGTCAATACTTTCACTTTGCTCCTTCAATGGGTACCAACGTGGCATGTTATCAAGATAGGAGGCATTTGATAAATCTATTAATACCTAAAAACAAAAGAATGTCATATACTTAGCTACATTTTAGCTTCTGCAAATATTACAGGAATGGGTATTTCTATTATGTGAATACACATTCGTTTTGTATGCATACTCCATATGTGAATCTTATAATATGTACCTAAAATTATAATCTCACAAGAAGGAACAAAAGCCTTTTTTAAGCACCAGAAATAGATCCATCAAAAGTTAGGAAAGTCGAATTAACTCTATAGTCAACCCTATGGTACCTTAAGACAACCGTCCAAAGCTTCGCAGAAGTGATTTTGAGCATTGCATGGTTGCATTGAAAACAGTATCATCCTATCTAAAGCTTCATCTCTCGCTGTTGCTGACAAATTTATAAAGGAGATGTGTCTGTTTGTTGGTGAGAGTATCAATCATCAGATATTACTTTTGAATGAAGTAAACACTGAGTGATGAAGATCTGTTATCTTACCTCACCAAGAAAGTCATTGGAAGAGAATCTGTCATAATCCCACACTGTGACTTCCAATGTTTTTTTCTTCAGCTATATCATAAATGAAAACACAATTAGTACCATTTTACACATGGTTGCAAGTAAGAAAACATTTTCACAGACAGATTATTTAGCAATCTACAGGAACCTTGAGTGCTTATTTTATACCCTTGAAAAAGCCAGGAAAAAGAAGTTATGCAAAGACAAGGATCCCCTGACTAATATATATATATATATATATATATATATATATAATACAAGCTAAAGCATAGACATATTAAAAACACTTAAAAAGCACAAATGGCCGTAATTGTGTAACGGACCATAACACTTTAGTGTTGAAGTCTAATCCACCAGTCTGTAAGATGAAACATAAGGAATCAATAAAGAATAAGCCATGGTATTATGAGTGTGAAATTCTGCCAATAAAAGTCTGGAGCATGTATTAAGAGCACCCTAAAAAGATCAAATAAAGGTGCTGTACATTTATACAGCTACAAAATCTAAAGTGAATGCAATGTTATACATTACACAGTCTAATATTCAATAATATTCAATACAAAATTTGGTATGCACACTGTTTATGTGACAAATTTATTATGTATGCCATATTCGTATTAAATATTAGACTGTGTATGGTATAACATTGCGTTCCCTTTATATTTTGTAGCGGCAAAAACTGTGAAGCACTTTTGATTGATCTTTTTAGGGTGCTCTTGTGTTGTAGTATGGTGCTTTTTAAGTGTTTTTAACATGTCTTACATATCTTTGTTTTGGCTTGTGTGTCATTTAATAAATAAATATATTTTAGTCAGATGATCCTCGTCTTTGCATACCTTCTTTTTCCTTGCTTCTTATGTTTTCTATTGGGCATGTGATAAGTAGATCCCATCTTAATTGATGGTGGTGCCTGAATCTGAGGTTGGTGGCTTCGGTAATACAAAGTCTGTACCGATAACACTAAGTTACTGAGAGAGTTTTAGTTTGGATTTTGGGTCAAGGATTTTGGAGCAACCAAAAGAGTCTAGGTGAAAAAGGATGTTCCCATAATCCAGCCCGGGGATTACAGGCCTAATAACAGCAGCTGGATTAATTCAGAAGAGTGAAGTTGTGCTGGAGCTGAACAGAGGTGTTTGGTGAACACAATTAATACTACTTGGGCCATTTCTGCCCGGAAAACCGAGGTTGGTAAGGCTTGTTGTGAATTCTGTGGCAGAGCTCCCTCCTGTGGTCACAAGTGGTACTTCGGCTGATTCTCTCTGGGAGCTTCCGTTTGTGGAGGAAAGTGGTACTGCGGCTTCTGAGTTTCCTCCCTCAGGTGATCTTGTGAGGTCGTTAGGTGCTTCTCTACTTAACTCCACCTAATGCTTTGATCCTGGCTTCCTGTCTATGTTCCAGTGTTGGACTTGTTTTTCCCTGGATCATTCCTGTAGCCTGCTGCTCTGCATAGCTAAGTTCTTCTTTGCTATTTGTTTGCTATTTTTTCTGTCCAGCTTGTCTAATTGTTTTGCTGGAAGCTCTGGGATGCAAAGGGTGTACCTCCGTGCCGTTAGTTCGGTACGGAGGGTCTTTTTGCCCCCTTTGCGTGGTTTTCTTTAGGGTTTTGTGTAGACCGCAAAGTTATCTTTCCTATCCTCGCTCTGTTAAGAAAGTCGGGCCTCACTTTGCTGAATCTATTTCATCCCTACGTTTGTATTTTCATCTTAACTCACAGTCATTATATGTGGGGGGCTGCCTTTTCCTTTGGGGTGTTTCTCTGAGGCAAGGTAGGCTTATTTTCTATCTTCAGGCTAGTTAGTTTCTCAGGCTGTGCCGAGTTGCATAGGCAGAGTTAGGCGCAATCCACGGCTGCCTCTAGTGTTGTTTGGAGAGGATTAGGGATTGCGGTCTGCAGAGTTCCCACGTCTCAGAGCTCGTTCTATGATTTGGGGTTATTGTCAGATCACTCTGTGCTCTGACCGCTATGTCCATTGTGGTACTGAATTGCCTTTCATAACAGTACAGGAAGCCAAAAGTGCTAATGATTCTCAATAGAGGGAAAAAAGAAGTTCTGAGACCATTTTTTTTTCTTTGCACTGTTTTGCCTTTTTTTCCCCTAGACATTTGGGTGGTTCAGGACACAGGCGTAGCAATGGACATTAAAGGTCTGTCTTCATGTGTGGATCAGCTCACGGCAAGAGTTCAAAATATTCAAGATTTTGTGGCTCAGAATTCTTTGCTAGAACCGAGAATTCCTATTCCAGATTTGTTTTTTGGAGATAGAACTAAATTTCTGAGTTTCAAAAATAATTGTAAACTATTTCTGGCTTTGAAACCTCGCTCCTCTGGTGACCCAGTTCAACAGGTTAGGATCGTCATTTCTTTTTTGCGTGGCGACCCTCAGGACTGGGCGTTTTCTCTTGCGTCAGGAGATCCTGCATTGAGTAATATCGATGCGTTTTTCCTGGCGCTTGGGTTGCTGTACGATGAGCCTAATTCAGTGGATCAGGCAGAAAAAAATTTGCTGGCTCTGTGTCAGGGTCAGGATGAAATAGAGGTATATTGTCAGAAATTTAGAAAGTGGTCCGTACTCACTCAGTGGAATGAAGGTGCGCTCGCAGCTATTTTCAGAAAAGGCCTCTCTGAAGCCCTTAAGGATGTCATGGTGGGATTTGCTATGCCTGCTGGTCTGAATGAGTCTATGTCTTTGGCCATTCAGATCGGTCGACGCTTGCGCGAGCGTAAATCTGTGCACCATTTGGCGGTATTACCTGAGCTTAAACCTGAGCCTATGCAGTGCGATAGGACTTTGACCAGAGTTGAACGGCAAGAACACAGACGTCTGAATAGGCTGTGTTTCTACTGTGGTGATTCCACTCATGCTATCTCTGATTGTCCTAAGCGCACTAAGCGGTTCGCTAGGTCTGCCACCATTGGTACAGTACAGTCAAAATGTCTTCTGTCCGTTACCTTGATCTGCTCTTTGTCATCGTATTCTGTCATGGCATTTGTGGATTCAGGCGCTGCCCTGAATTTGATGGACTTGGAATATGCTAAGCGTTGTGGGTTTTTCTTGGAGCCCTTGCAGTGTCCTATTCCCTTGAGAGGAATTGATGCTACGCCTTTGGCCAAGAATAAGCCTCAATACTGGACCCAGCTGACCATGTGCATGGCTCCTGCACATCAGGAGGTTATTCGCTTTCTGGTATTGCATAATCTGCATGATGTGGTCGTGTTGGGGTTGCCATGGCTACAAGCCCATAATCCAGTATTAGATTGGAAATCCATGTCGGTGTCCAGCTGGGGTTGTCAGGGGGTACATGGTGATGTTCCATTTCTGTCAATTTCGTCATCCACCCCTTCTGAGGTTCCAGAGTTCTTGTCTGATTACCAGGATGTATTTGATGAGCCCAAGTCCGATACCCTACCTCCGCATAGGGATTGTGATTGTGCTATCAATTTGATTCCTGGTAGTAAATTCCCAAAAGGTCGACTGTTTAATTTATCCGTGCCTGAGCACGCCGCTATGCGCAGTTATGTGAAGGAATCCCTGGAGAAGGGGCATATTCGCCCGTCATCGTCGCCATTAGGAGCAGGGTTCTTTTTTGTAGCCAAGAAGGATGGTTCGCTGAGACCTTGTATAGATTACCGCCTTCTAAATAAGATCACGGTTAAATTTCAGTACCCCTTGCCATTGTTATCTGATTTGATTGCTTGGATTAAGGGGGCTAGTTGGTTCACCAAGATAGATCTTCGTGGTGCGTATAATCTGGTGCGAATCAGGCGAGGCGATGAATGGAAAACTGCATTTAATACGCCCGAGGGTCATTTTGAGTATCTAGTGATGCCATTCGGACTTGCCAATGCTCCATCAGTGTTTCAGTCCTTTATGTATGACATCTTCCGAGAGTACCTGGATAAATTCCTGATTGTGTACTTGGATGACATTTTGATCTTCTCGGATGATTGGGAGTCTCATGTGAAGCAGGTCAGAACGGTTTTTCAGGTCCTGCGTGCTAATTCTTTGTTTGTGAAGGGATCAAAATGTCTCTTTGGTGTGCAGAAGGTTTCATTTTTGGGGTTCATCTTTTCCCCTTCTACTATCGAGATGGATCCTGTTAAGGTCCAAGCCATCCATGATTGGACTCAGCCGACATCTCTGAAAAGTCTGCAAAAGTTCCTGGGCTTTGCTAATTTTTATCGTCGCTTCATCTGCAATTTTTCTAGTATTGCCAAACCATTGACCGATTTGACCAAGAAGGGTGCTGATGTGGTCAATTGGTCTTCTGCTGCTGTGGAGGCTTTTCAGGAGTTGAAGCGTCGTTTTTTTTCTGCCCCTGTGTTGTGTCAGCCAGATGTTTCTCTTCCATTCCAGATCGAGGTTGATGCTTCTGAGATTGGAGCAGGGGCTGTTTTGTCGCAGAGAGGTTCTGATTGCTCAGTGATGAAACCATGCGCTTTTTTTTCCAGGAAGTTTTCGCCTGCTGAGCGAAATTATGATGTGGGCAACCGAGAGTTGCTGGCCATGAAGTGGGCATTTGAGGAGTGGCGTCATTGGCTTGAAGGAGCTAAGCATCGCGTGGTGGTATTGACTGATCATAAGAACTTGACTTATCTCGAGTCTGCTAAGCGTTTGAATCCTAGACAGTCTCGTTGGTCGCTGTTTTTTGCCCGTTTTGACTTTGTGATTTCGTACCTTCGTACTTTCGTAGGATTTCTGAGGTTCTTAATCCTGTGTCTTTTCGTCTGACCCTTCCAGATTCTTTTTCCATACATAACGTCTTCCATAGGTCATTGTTGCGGAGATACGTGGCACCTATGGTTCCATCTGTTGACCCTCCTGCCCCGGTTTTGGTGGAGGGGGAGTTGGAGTATATTGTGGAGAAGATTTTGGATTCTCGTGTTTCGAGACGGAAACTCCAGTATCTGGTTAAATGGAAGGGTTATGCTCAGGAAGATAATTCTTGGGTTTTTGCCTCTGATGTCCATGCTCCCGATCTTGTTTGTGCCTTTCATGTGGCTCATCCTGGTCGGCCTGGGGGCTCTGGTGAGGGTTCGGTGACCCCTCCTCAAGGGGGGGGTACTGTTGTGAATTCTGTGGCAGAGCTCCCTCCTGTGGTCACAAGTGGTACTTCGGCTGATTCTCTCTGGGAGCTTCCGTTTGTGGAGGAAAGTGGTACTGCGGCTTCTGAGTTTCCTCCCTCAGGTGATCTTGTGAGGTCATTAGGTGCTTCTCTACTTAACTCCACCTAATGCTTTGATCCTGGCTTCCTGTCTATGTTCCAGTGTTGGACTTGATTTTCCCTGGATCATTCCTGTGGCCTGCTGCTCTGCATAGCTAAGTTCTTCTTTGCTATTTGTTTGCTATTTTTTCTGTCCAGCTTGTCTAATTGTTTTGCTGGAAGCTCTGGGACGCAAAGGGTGTACCTCCGTGCCGTTAGTTCGGTACGGAGGGTCTTTTTGCCCCCTTTGCGTGGTTTTCTTTAGGGTTTTGTGTAGACCGCAAAGTTATCTTTCCTATCTTCGCTCTGTTAAGAAAGTCGGGCCTCACTTTGCTGAATCTATTTCATCCCTACGTTTGTATTTTCATCTTAACTCACAGTCATTATATGTGGGGGGCTGCCTTTTCCTTTGGGGTGTTTCTCTGAGGCAAGGTAGGCTTATTTTCTATCTTCAGGCTAGTTAGTTTCTCAGGCTGTGCCGAGTTGCATAGGCAGAGTTAGGCGCAATCCACGGCTGCCTCTAGTGTTGTTTGGAGAGGATTAGGGATTGCGGTCTGCAGAGTTCCCACGTCTCAGAGCTCGTTCTATGATTTTGGGTTATTGTCAGATCACTGTATGTGCTCTGACCGCTATGTCCATTGTGGTACTGAATTGCCTTTCATAACAAAGGCTGCTACATTTACTTTATTCATTGTACCTAAAGAATGAACTATATATGTTATGCATTTGTACTGAAGGAAGCCTGTTTTAATTTTGGAGCTATAAAGTTTATAATCGACAATAAACCTTATGCTGTTTTTATATAAAAACCCTGTGCATGTGCGTAACCAAGCAGCTACCAGAGAGCTCAAACCCTGCTCATTCTGAATGTTTCATTCAAATAGGTGATTGTGAGTCACTGATCCGGACCGGTCTACTGAGACCATAATGAGTAGAGATTTAAATAAAATTAAGCTATACTGAATATTTCCTATAAACCTATATATCAATCTGATCAGCTGCTTCTGCACTGTACCATACTGTCTGCAGATTGGTCTGGTGACAGGTTCCCTTTAAATAATATTGCGATATAGTAATCATCTTATTACACTAGAATGGAGGCAGCAGCCATAACTAATTGATATGGTAAAAAAACCGCAATACATTTAGCACACTTTCTGGATTACTTCCTTTGAGTATGATGAAGCATACGTCTGCACTGCACACTTTAGTTTCTAGAGATACATTTTTTTTCAACACAGCTTTTATGTAGTTCTATTTGACTATTATGCAAAATCAATTTCTTAAAATAGGAAATTCAAATTGTGAAATGTTAAAAGATGAAAGTGTTGGTTCTTATCACATAATTAGCTGACGCCTTCACACATCAAAACCACGCTAAAATGAAAATAGAAAGTGAAATAAAAACATTATAAAGATAAAGTATTCTGTACATTGCGAAAAATATTACTTATACCGGTCTGTTTATAATTTTTTATAATGACTTTAATGAATTTTTCACTTAGATATGGGGTAGAGCTACAGTTAGTGAGTGATGTACCACTTTGAGAGGAATAACAAAAAAGGAAATGAAAATATTTTTAGCTGATGCTCTCCCCTTTACTATACAGCCTATACAAATATTGATACAAAAAGGAATAATATAAAGAAAGGACTTTATTTAATTCCATCCTGTTGGATCCACTTCTGCATCATATACTGCATTACGTGTAATTCTACCCTTGAGAGTGATTTTACATATGGCATATCACTGCATAATTTTGTTGCATAAAGTTTAGATTATAGTAAAATTACCCTATGATCGTTAACCTTGGGAAAATATCAGCAAATGAAACTTGGAGCACCTTTCAGCGAACACATTTTTCCACAGCGTAAATTATTCGTCTTTATTTACAGTAGATGTCAAAATGCAACTTTTCTTTCGTGTTCTTCAAAATTTCATAATGGAAATATGCAACATCTATCCAAATTTACTATACAGAAAATTAAAAATTTACACTAACAGATTTTTTTTTTCCAAATTTTGTATTTTTCTGCCACATTATGTGAATCTAACCTTAGGCATCATTCAAATTTTTTGTTCCCGTGAAGGTAAAAAAAAAAACTGATGGATTTACATCAGTGTGCTGTATTAGATTGTCATCAGTATTAGTCAGTGTGTTAGTTTTTAACATCAGTTTTTTTTTAGTACGCAAAAAAATGATGGAGATTTCTCAAGGTTCTGCTATGTCGTGAAAAATGTACAGCACTAGGATGCAACTAGGATGTCATCAGTGTGTCCAAGTTTGTCAGTGACCCATGACTCGGATCAAAAATAGACATGAGGACCTTAAGTCCGAAAAAAACACAGATATGCAATCAGACCTATAGACTACAATAGGTACACTCTATATCCATGAAAAACACAAGTACAACATGTACTGCAAGTAAAAACGGACATCTGAGGGACATCTTAGGATTAGCGGTCTGTTTACAGGTTCAATTGACAGGTTTTATTTAATAGCTCATTGACCATGATCCCTTTGAAAAGAAATAAGAAAAAAAATCTAAATAATAAAACAGGATTTGTTCTGAAAGAGGATGCATTGTAACGTAGGGAATAGTTTTTAGAAATATCCATCCATGTATAGAATCTAAATGTTTAAAAAACATAAATTTTAGGTAGATGATAATGAAAGTTTTGTTTTGTGAATATCTCCTATTTTTCTAATGAATTAAAAAAGAAAAGATATACTTAAAGATATAGCTAAAAAGTTAAGAGTATGTAACAAAGATACAAACTGTACTGTAGAACAAACAATACAATATGTAACCCCACAAACCTGCTCCATGGAGATACTCTTGTAAATCACTGTTTGATTCCATTCTGGGTTTAGGCTTTTTTGCACATATTTTGTTCTTCTCTTGTATTCAGCACTAGGGCAAAAAAGAGTAACGTCATAGAATTTCACTTATGAACTCTCTTAACATTCTGACAAATGTATGATGTGATATCTCTGCTTTGTGTGACTTTTCCAACTTTATATTATGTTTAAAATTTCATTTAAAAACAATGTAGCCTTATTTAATAGCATTTCTCTTCCATTACCATTAATCATAGCGCATTATGATATACTTGTCATGGTATACCTTGTGTTAACTATATTCAAAAAATACTTTTGCACACAAAAATAGCAAGTCAAGTATCTCACATGGATCCTTGACTTCCCGATTCACAGATTTACCTTGGTAAATGTCTGAATGGCTGAAACGTTGGCTTGTTTGTTTTTCTTTGAACACATTAATCATCTCTTTTGAATAAATATTATATACTTATTTGACTTGCTATTTTGAGTGCCAAAGTATTTTTGGAAATAGTTAAGATGGACATCTTACTTCAGAGCACTAGAAATTGCTAAGAGTTGAGCACAAACTTATTCCCTAGTATATACCTTGTGTTATGGCTTTATGGCAATTTCAGGGACACCATAATGTTTACAAAGCTCTGATCCTCGCTGTTAAACTCCTTTTATGTCAAGATAAATAGCAACTGTAGCACTTAAGGCATTTGATTGACAAGCAGACTTCCTCGACCCTCTCTGGTCTCAGTGGTCTGTAATTTAATAAAGGCATACTAAAGGTACCTTCACACATAACGATATTGTTAACGATATCGTTGCTTTTTGTGACGTAGCAACGATATCGTTAATAAAATCGTTATGTGTGACAGCGACCAACGATCAGGCCCCTGCTGGGAGATCGTTGGTCGCTGAAGAAAGTCCAGAACTTTATTTCGTCGCTGGATCTCCCGTGGACATCGCTGGATCGGCGTGTGTGACACCGATCCAGCGATGTCTTCACTGGTAACCAGGGTAAACATCGGGTAACTAAGCGCAGGGCCGCGCTTAGTAACCCGATGTTTACCCTGGTTACCATCCTAAAAGTAAAAAAAACAACCACTACATACTTACCTACCGCCGTCTGTCCTCCAGCGCTGTGCTCTGCACTCCTCCTGTACTGGCTGTGAGCGTCGGTCAGCCGGAAAGCAGAGCGGTGACGTCACCGCTCTGCTTTCCAGCCGCTGTGCTCACACAGACAGTACAGGAGGAGTGCAGAGCACAGCGCTGGAGGACAGACGGCGGTAGGTAAGTATGTAGTGGTTGTTTTTTTTACTTTTAGGATGGTAACCAGGGTAAACATCGGGTTACTAAGCGCGGCCCTGCACTTAGTTACCCGATGTTTACCCTGGTTACCGGCATCGTTGGTCGCTGGACAGCGGTCTGTGTGACAGCTCTCCAGCGACCAAACAGCGACGCTGCAGCGATCCGGATCGTTGTCGGTATCGCTGCAGCGTCGCTTAATGTGAAGGGGCCTTAATGGGCTAACATGGCAGCAGGATGTCTATCAAATGCCCCTGGCTGAACCATAATCAATCACCAGGGAGTTTTACAGTAACTATCAGTTATATACTGACACTGGCAATACTTCTTTATATGACAAGGGATTATGCAAGGATATAGCAAAACCAATGCTTTATGTACCTGGTTAAAATGCATAAGATAAAATATAAATTGGTACTAAAGGTGACGTGGTATAACCAAGAATAAAGAATAAATGAGTCCTAAGGACTAAAATTTCACCACCCTTTTGTGAAGGACTGATACCTTTTGTCCTTAAAGGATAACTAAGTTCTCAATAAAAGTTAAAAAAAGACTGCAGACTAACTTTTTCTCACATTATTTTCAAGGTTCATTCACTTTCTCTGCAGTCATGGCCTTATTTCCCCCTTTACCATCTGGTGCCTCTGCTCAGAAATTTACAATCCTAACCACTGTGAGGGGCATGGAAGCCTTACCAGTACTATTCTGACAAAAGCTCATTTCCCTCACTTCCCATAATACCTGGTGTTATCTTCAGAAGAGTGCACTATGTTCCTCCAATCACCTGGAAGCTAATCTCCATGTAATGTCTAACCCCCTGTGAGGCTGACAAAAAAGGCAGATAGCAGAGGTGTCAAGTAGAGATGAGCAGATTAGGCTCAATTCAAATTCACCTGTTTTTTTCCAGGGAAATTTGATTTGCAGTGAAAGTTAATGTTCATTTCTGTGCTCTGGAATCTCTCTAGACCCCAAAGCATAATAATAATTAAACATAATATGCTAAAAAAATAAAAAATACATTTTTAACATTTTTATGGCCCTTTATGGTTTAGAAAAATAGTGGACTCCATTTTGCTTATTATGGAAGTGAGTTACAAAAAAACAGCAATTTGGTGAATGTATGTTTGTAAAATTTCAGTAGAATTCAATTCCACTCAACTTTATTTGTTCTTCTTCAGTGCCCTGTATTCTCCTGAGAAGTGGGAAGCAATGCACAAATACCCTGCTATACTGATTAAGAGGGCACATTGGCAGAGGGGCTTTATATTCTCCTGACACAAAGGAATGTGCTCCCACAGCAGCTGTGGCTTGATCACTGCTATGTGAATATGTAGAACAGGGATATCCGGCACTCCTGGTAGAGTGACTCTGGTGCCCAAGTAGGGTTCCAACCCGTAATCCAATGGTAGCAATAAACCTGGCACTCAGGATAATTTGTACGCATAAGATTCATTTGGCAATCCACAAATTAACATTTCGATCTTTTTAGACCTTCATCAGAACTGATTGCCATGTGGGAACTGTAAGAGAACAGCGCTAACAAGGGCGATCCGAATTGCTGAATTACTCTTCTACAGCAATTCGGATCGCCCTTGTCAGCGCTGTTTCCTGACAGTTCCCCCTTGGCAATCAGTTCTGATGAAGGTCTAAACAGATTGAAACGTTAATTTGTGGATTGCCAAATAAATCTGTTATATGTTCAAACTATCCGGGATGCCAGGTTTATTGCTGCTATGTGGATATCTGTAGGCTAGAGAGGGGACCACGCTTCAGCTCCTGAGAGAAATGCCCCCCTATTTCCTGCAGGCAGTCTCGGAAACTCTGTTACTGGAGACAGACATTGTCTAACAATGGGCAGTGAAGAACAAAGTCAGAAGAAGTGCTATCCCTGATGTCTAGCAATTGAGGGTGTTTTTAGGGTTGCATTTCAGGGCATTATCTATTAAATAAGCACGTTATTAAAAAGGACACTTTCATTTTAAGACAATTTGTTTGTTGATTAAAGTAGTACAGGGCACAAAAAAGTAAAATTAAGGTTAAAGATAAATTTTTAAAAAATCAACCAAAGTAAATGATTATATCAAAAGGTAAATGATTAAATCCTTTTTAATTATTTAAAATTAGTTAATTAAAAAAAAAAAGAATTTTGATACCACCAGAGTCATGACAATATATAGAATAAGGTCAAACATTTATTTATAATGCACAGCATATTGCATAAAATCCACAAAACAGATTTGCTAACCAAAAAATGTATAAAGTATCGATTAGATGTAATATGATTCTAATAAATTGTACAAACTTTTGCAGCATGACCTATTTCTCAAGCTTTGATTTTGCTTCCCTAAACTCTCTAAACTCAGAAACATGATCTCAGATTATTAGCACTGATGTGCTCAACTTTGAGAACGAACAGATATACATTTTGAATCACAGGAGAGAATATGCTAAGGACTTGTCAAAAATACACATGTAGCAGCTGTCAATATGCCTCAACCATCTAAGCTATATGCATACTATGGCCGTTCTTTATTTTAAAAAAAAAAAGTTAAATGATAATTACGTGTGGGGATAAAAAAGAAAACGCATAGAAGAAGTCAAAAAAGCAAGATAATTGGTAGCGGCAAGGCCACAAAGGGGAAATTAGACACACATCACTTTTAAAAATAAAACTTAACAATACTTTCACAAGGCTTTAAAGTGAATCAATCAGAAATGCTTCTGTCTTATCTTTTAATTTTTTTTATTAGTAGGAAAGTGTACTCAAGATAAAATTATGGAGTGAATGACAAAGATGAAGACTTTCCCTCATATATACTATAACTAACTGTGGAATACAGTTTTACTATTAAAACCACCATGCAATATACTGTACTTAAAGGGGTTCTCTATTTTTATCAAAATAAAGTGTTTTCTTAATAAAGAAATGCAGCGAAATATTGCTTAGATATTATATAGATACAGTTTCTTTAATGGATAGTTGTCCATAAGTGTGTGTAATTAGGTGTAAGAACATTCAGCTTTATCGGTCTCACGGGGTCTCTTGAGAACCAATACTTTATATTACTAAATGATTTAATTGACAAGAGAAATTAGTAATCAATTGTTAATTGACCAATGTTGAATTAAGGTTAGAAGGTTTGATAGGACATGGATAAAAAATCTTCTTGCATGGGTGAAGGACCACTTAAAGAGGTGCTGGCAGCTCTCCTGACATGTTGACAGGAAACACTTCCTTTCCTCATTTAATCCTGGAAAACTCTCTCTTTGATCCCTGCATTGCGCCATTCCTCTCTAACTACTCTGTGGAATATATGAACAAATCATAGGGAACATGTCACCTAAACCTCCCAAAAAATATTCCTGCAGATGGATAATGTTTATTTCTTTATTTCAATTGCAGAAAATATGAATAATTACATATTAAATGTTCATATTTTCCACAGTTTACCACTAGCAAGAGCAGCTATTTACCTTTGCCACGAAAAGCAATGGTAATGGAATAAAGCATTGCAATTGCTGCAAAGATGGGCTGGCATTGCTCCCACTGGTGTGAAGTCACGCTTCCCCTCCCATTTTGGGTGTGTACCTAAAGTTTAAAATGCAGTGAGATTCACATATTGATGAGATCTGGTGCTCTGTATAGTCTGTGGACCGCCGCCTGAAAGCTGGATTACTCACTGTCACAGC
The DNA here is from genome assembly GCF_032444005.1 of Ranitomeya imitator. Lineage (NCBI taxonomy): Eukaryota > Metazoa > Chordata > Amphibia > Anura > Dendrobatidae > Ranitomeya > Ranitomeya imitator. Next base: position 371,685,463 of record NC_091285.1, read on the forward strand.
CCATAGATTGTGCATAGCACACAATCGGATCATTGCCACCAATCCACCTACTGTACAGGGATAATGTATAATAAATCCCTCTGTGCACCAGTCAATACCTGTATATCCGGAAGCCTATGCTCTAAATAGAGCTTCTACTTACAAGTTCTGGCCGAAAGAGGTTGAATGCAGCTCAGTGCATGGAGCTGGGCCAAAATAAAAATATCGATAGGTGCCCTTTTTGATGTGAACTGCGCATGCCAAAATCAGATGATAAACCTCACCTCTATGACTTATATACGGTAATAGCTCCAAAAAACAATACTTTGGATTTATTTGATTTTGTATATCATTAAGTCATACTCAGAGATATATATAGTTATATGTATAAAGCCTGCCATACAGATTAGATGGATTGACCAATTGTTCAGCCAAACGATTCTGTGTTCTCTATGAAAGAGTTGCTGCTAGATAGGCGGTGGCTTATTTCCATGAGACAATATGATTGGCAGTCTGACATCGGACATGCCAGATCAATATTTCTCTGGACAACAAATTGTCTGAAGCTCACATACAAATTAGACTGTTGGGTGAATCTGTCGATATTGTGGTTTTCGATGACGTTAGTCTAATTTGTATGGGGGCTTCAGGGCAGGTTTGCACCACCTAACTTGCGGCATCAAACTTGTTTGCTGATCGGCAGCAGTTGAAAAACGTGTTTAGATAGGCAGACTGCATTTTCTATGATCAGTTATATATAATTCTGTGTGCATGGACTGACATTATTTTTGGCAGCACATGTTTACACAGGACAATGTGCTGAAGAACAAAGATTTTTAAATTGCTCAAAAATGATTTCACCTGATAAATGAGCATTTTTCTCATCCGTCAGTTGCCTGGCAGCCTGTTTACACTGCCTGATCGGGTAAATGAGTGTTTCTAGGATTGCTAGTCCATGATAATAGACCAATGTAAATCCAGCTTAAGGGTTAGTCAAGTCACTATAGATGTACTTCCTGAATGACATAGGAGGAACTCATAATACAGAAACCCATATCTTACAGCCGTCCTGTTAAATGTAAAAAAATTGGGCAATGTTTTAACATAAACTAATACAATGTTTTAACATTGTAAACTAATAACATATTCCACTTAGTTTACAATGGCCAAAATGGAGAACCCCTTTAATCCTAAAATGTCTACAAATAAAGATTTGTAATACATTTTGTGAAATTTGTCAAGCAGCGTTGCTTTATGTGTGTTTTTTTTTCATGCAAAGTAATATAATTCTGTTTTCGATAAAAAATAAAGTTTGACTCTACCTGGCATTCTGGACAACCATTACTTGACTGTAAGGACCCAGTGAAGGGAAATGACATAAAGATGAGAAAGCATAGGAAGCAAGCAAAGATAAAGATACAAGTGAAAGACATAAGACACATAAAAAGGTAAACAGAATTCCTTTCACTCCTGTTATGGTCAGAAACGTTTTGCTTAGGAACATGACGTAGACATAGCTAGATATACACCGTGGGAACATACTGTGCCCAAGATTGAGGAAACATTGACAAAATAAAAAAAAAATAAAGAAAAACATGCTGGTATATAGCCTCAGAGTTGCAAATTGGATAACATTTTCATTTTATTGTTTGAATAATGGATATAAGGCTCATCTTCAGTAATAGCAAAATTATAATATGTCATATAGTTATCTCTGATCCGGCCTCTGAGACTCCCAAACTTCTCTAGAACAATGGCACTTAAGAACATAGCAGCTCTGATCCACTGATATCTCTTTATGAGAGCTTAGATGGCCCAAAAACGAATGCAAGTCCATTAGCGGCTTAAGCTCTCCGAGGAAGAGTCACAGGCCCTGTGGCTAGTTTCATTCTAGCATACAGATCAGGTCTCAGAATCGTGTACCCTACTAATGATACCTTGTCTTTATGACATATTAGAGATTTTCTGTAGCTTCAGATAGCCTTTAAATAACACATTTACAAGCCTCTAAATTTATGTAGCTAGAATACGAATACATTTGCAGTCCTGAGGCTTTATCACATTAAGGGAAAGACATCTTTAAGAAGGCTGAAAAAAGACAAAAATTATATTATGATTACTATAGCTCCCTCTTGATATTTATGTTGTGTTATATGCATGTGATATGCATATATAGCCAAGAGTTGAATACACTTTAAGTGATTTCAGTATGCTCGAGAAGTTTTGAGTTCACCCCAAAATAATTTTTAATCACTACATGATGATTGGGAAATACAATTATATATATATACGTATATATATATATATATATATATATATACAGTATACAAGTATACATATATATATATATGTATATATATATATATATATATATATGTATACAGTTATATGAAAAAGTTTGAAAAAAATATATATTTGCATTCCCCAATCGATTGCAAATAGTGATTATAAGCAAAATTAGCAATGAAACAAGAACCATTTAAACAGTTTAATGCAACGAAATAGGACAAGTGGTTTCGCCATATTCAAAACAAAAATGCTACTTTTAATACTATTGCAGTCAATCTGACATTCTGCAAATGTGATGCCTGGCCAGACACCAATCTGCCCGGATTCATGAGGAATCTTAATTCACTGCTCATGGGCAGTGGTCTCCAGTTCACTAATATTCTTGGGTCTCATGTTGCAACATCTCTCTTCAAATCCTACCATAGATTTTCTATGAAGTTCAATTCAGGCCACTCCAGATTCTTTGAGGACTTCTAAAACCAAGCCAAGGTGATCTTTTATAGTATACCTGGGATCCTTAAAGCTGACTTTTGTTCCACTTTTGGGTCAGTAGAGGTGTACGTCTTGGAGTTTGAACATGAAGTATGCTCCTCACTGTTCAAGCTGAAAAATCAGTGCCTGTTGCCACCAAATCTTTTTGCGAGTGTATTCACTTGAGGGTTTTTGATTGCCGATTTACACAAGAAAATCCCATGGCAGACAATATGATCAGTAATACCAAAAATTCCCCATTAAATGTCACCTGCTTAACCCAGCAGGAAGTACGGCGGCATCTAAAAATCACTAAAATTGACAAATCTCCGGGCCCGGATGGGATACACCCTCTAGTACTGCAGGAATTAAGTACAGTCATTGATAGACCATTATTTTTAATCTTTAAAGACTCCATAATAACAGGGTCTGTACCACAGGACTGGTGTATAGCAAATGTGGAGCCAATATTCAAAAAGGGAACAAAAACTGAACTCGGAAATTATAGGCAAGTAAGCTTAACCTCTACTGTGGGTAAAATCCTGGAGGGCATTCTAAGGGATGCTATACTGGAGTATCTGAAGAGGAATAACCTCATGACCCAATACCAACATGGGATTACTAGGGACCGTTCCTGTCAGACTAATCTGATCAATTTCTATGAAGAGGTAAGTTCCGGACTGGACCAAGGAAACCCAGTGGACGTAGTGTATATGGACTTTTCAAAAGCTTTTGATAAGGTGCCACACAAAAGGTTGATACATAAAATGAGAATAATGGGGATAGGGGAAAATATGTGTAAGTGGGTTAAGAGCTGGCTCAGGGATAGGAAACAAAGGGTAGTTATTAATGGAGCGCACTCGGACTGGGTCGCGGTTTAAAGTGGGGTACTACAGGGGTCAGTATTGGGCCCTCTTCTTTTTAACATATTTATTAATGATCTTGTAGGGGGCATACAGAGCAGAATATCAATATTTGCAGATGACCCTAAACTCTGCAGGGTAATCAATACAGAGGAGGACAATTTTATATTACAGGAGGATTTATGTAAACTAGAAGCTTGGGCTGATAAATGGCAATTGAGCTTTAATGGGGATAAATGTAAGGTCATGCACTTGGGTAGAAGTAATAAGATGTATAACTATGTGCTTAATTCTAATTCTCTGGGCAAAACCGTTAATGAAAAAGATCTGGGTGTATGGGTGGATGACAAACTCACGTTTAGTGGCCAGTGTCATGCAGCTGCTACAAAGGCAAATAAAATAATGGGATGCATTAAAAGAAGCATATATGCTCATGAGGAGAACATAATTTTACATCTATACAAGTAAGTAATTCGACCACACTTAGAATACTGTGCACAGTTCTGGTCTCCTGTGTATAAGAAAGACATAGCTGAGCTAGAGCGGGTGCAGAGAAGAGCGACCAAGGTTATTAGAGGACTGGAGGGTCTGCAATACCAAGATAGGTTATTACACTTGGGGCTATTTAGTTTGGAAAAACGAAGGGCAGCACGGTGGCACAGTGGTTAGCACAGCAGCCTTGCAGCGCTGGAGTCCTGGGTTCAAATCCCACCAAGGATCACACCTGCAAAGAGTTTGTATGTTCTCTCCGTGTTTGCGTGGGTTTCCTCCGGGTACTCCGGTTTCCTCCCACATTCCAAAGACATACTGATAGGGAATTTAGATTGTGAGCCCCAATGGGGACAGTGATGATGTGTGCAAACTGTAAAGCGCTGCGGAATATGTTAGCGCTATATACAAATAAAGATTATTATTATTATGATTATTATTATTAAAGGCTACGGGGTGATCTTATTTTAATGTATAAATATATGACAGGACAGTACAAAGACCTTTCTGATGATCTTTTTAATCATAGACTTGAGACAGGGACAAGGGGGCATCTTCTACGTCTGGAGGAAAGAAGGTTTAAGCATAATAACAGACGCGGATTCTTTACTGTAAGAGCAGTGAGACTATGGAACTCTCTGCCGTATAATGTTGTAATGAGTAATTCATTACTCAAATTTAAGAGGGGACTGGATACCTTTCTTGAAAAGTATAATGTTACAGGTTATATATACTAGATTCCTTGACAGGGCGTTGATCCTGGGAACTAGTCTGATTGCCGTATGTGGAGTCGGGAAGGAATTTTTTCCCCCAATGTGTTAGGAGTTGAGTTTCCTCTGCTGCACAGGAGGAATCTCGATCCGTCTCCGCTGCGGTCTCCCATTCTCCTCCAGCCGCAGTGGAGCCTGCTCAGCAGGGACGTCGATCCCAGCGTCTCGCTCAGTCTGACTCTGTGAGAAGATTTACTGCTGCTTCTCCAGCTTCTGCCTGTAAAGCCTATACTGGTCAGCAGCGAGTGGACTTCTCTGGGACTAAGTCCTTGTCTGCACACACTGAGCATGCCCAGGGCAAGATCTCCCGTTGGAGATCGAGGGTCATGTGCTCAGACTCTGCAGCGCATTCTATTGGTCCTCTTGGCAGGTCTTGGAAGGGCAAAGTTTCTGTGGCCGCTTCCTGTCCTGCAACTATATAAACTGCGCATGACCACACGGCCATGCGCTAGTGTACAATTTAATACGTGTGTTTGTTGTGAGTGCAAGTCGTTCTTTAAATACCCCTACCCTATTGTATGATTGTTCGCGTATGGAGTATGGCTGCTATCTAGCGCCCGACTTATCACTCAACGTGTCACACACGTGTCAGCGTCTACTGCTGTGACCGACAGTGCGGTGCCACGCGCCAGTGTGCGCTTCCTGACCCACGTCTGGGTGCTTAGTGGTGCCTGCCAGCACGGCACAGTTCGCACTTCGGTGCCTTAATTATATAATTCCTTTCACACCCAGTAGCGGTGTAGTGCCAGCAAGGGTCTAATCGGACTACAATCCCTGTTGGGGTTTAGTTCGCTGACCACTTGCTCGCGCTCTATGTGCGGTACCGCGGTCCTGTGACGCAACAGGATCGCTTTCTTCACGCTGGGTGAGGTTTAACCCACGCGTGTATACTTTTGAATACCGCCATATTGTCTGTCATTTCCTAGCAGCAGGTTTCACCTGCACGGTGGACCCCGGACTGCGAACGCATCTATATCATCTCTCTTGGTGCGTTCAGCCAGTCCTAACACAATGTGGAGCTTACTCTTTGCCACATGGTTTTTTTTTGCCTTTCTCTGGATCAACATGTTAGGGCATGTTAGGTTAGGCTATGGGTTGAACTAGATGGAATTAAAGTCTTCCTTCAACCTTAATGACTATGTACTACATATGTACTATGTACTGACCTCCTCAGGAATCTGGTGGCAGTCGGTGATAGCTTCCTTATTCTGTCATGTCATGTTCAACTAGTGTAGCCAATGTTGATTTAACTTTGAAATTAGCAGTCATGCATCCTGTTATATCTCTAGAATCATCCAATGTCATTATATATTTTTGTAACATTATTCCTTGTCTTAACTTTTTAGACTGCTTCTTTGACTTTGATATTCAGGTGTCTCACACAATCTTAGAATTTCTGGGTGCCTCACATACCGTTAGTCACTGAGTGTGCTCTATGACTAAGAGCAAGTAAGATGCCTGAAATGAATCAAAGTTTTCCTTTATCATAATGTGGAAGTTGGAATGGCTTTCAAATAAAATATCTAGATTTTTAATGCAGGAAATGTGCTGCGTTTTCTATTTTGCATGTATTATACACTTGTTTTATTAGTTGCATTAAATTATTGTATTTCAATAGTTCTTGTTTCATTGGTCAATACATTTTTGCTAATAAAATAATTTTCCAAGTTAGGATTGAGAATGTTGATGGCAACTGTACAATGAAAATATATAATTATTTATTAACAAGAAGTGGAATATTGTAATTTGGGTTTTTAAGAATTGAAATGTTAGTTGTACATTGTTCAAAAATTCTATGCCTTTACCTAAATCCTACCTAGTACACTATTGTGCCACATGCATAAATGTAGCATCTAATATTTGTCCAATGTATAAAACCTTACCAGTGAGTCTAAGGGTGAACGTTTCCCCTTGTTGAGAGGGCTAAGTCAGTGTAAGAAGACTTATAGGCCACGCAATGCTCCTCCGGGAATTCAAATATGCAAATAGCCTCTTAAGAAAGGAAGAGGACAGTAACTTTTAGCAATCCTAAATGTCAATATCGACCTATATGTTTTAGGAAAAGAAGCCAAACCAGAAAGTCCTTTTTACTTCTTATCCAAAGTCAAGGGCAAGGTCCTTTTGAAGGGACAATATTGACTTTTAGATTGCTACTTCCAATAGGCTAAATACTAAATAATTAACTAAAAATTCGGTTTTCTAAATAACTATATAATGTACTTTTTAATATTTTTTAACTATTTCATAGAAAATGTTGTAATTTATGTATTATAGAAACAGATGGTCAACTCCAATACATTTCCACATAAATGTACAGCTTTGGGCTGCTTGATATCTCAGTTTGAATTGATAATCACAGTTAAACGCTCTATATCTATGCAATGTTTATTCAGCAGAACTAAAAATTACATTCAGCTTACCCTCTTCCAGGAAGAAGATAGACTTTCACAAAAGGATCTGAATAACCATTGTTATCTCTAGGAACAAGATTTCTTGCTTGCAGTATGTGAATTATGAGATTACCAAGATGTTTATCATAATTAACTTGAAGCTACAATACACAAAAAACAATGATCCCAAACTTAAATGAAAAGGCATTACAAATAGCAAATAACGTTCTACCTGCCAAATCAGGAATGGCATATTGCGATGAGCAAGAGTTGGTATTTTTTGGCACGGATTAGCTACTGCTCTGCATCCATGTCAAGAAACTTAAACAAGTGGGGAAATGGCGCATATCATTTATTTTGAATGCAAAATCATTGTCAAATTAGGATTGTATTTTGGCTGTGGCTTCAAATAGCTTAATTGTCCACATAGTCGTGTAATGAGAATAAAAGAAATAGCAATATTTTCATACAAAACAAATGTTTTTAACCCCTTAAGCCCCGAGGGTGGTTTGCACGTTAATGACTGGGCCAATTTTTACAATTCTGACCACTGTCCCTTTATGAGGTTATAACTCTGGAACGCTTCAACGGATCTTGGCGATTCTGACATTGTTTTCTCGTGACATATTGTACTTCATTTTAGTGGTAACATTTATTCGATATAACTTGCGTTTATTTGTGAAAAAAACGGAAATTTGGCGAAAATTTAGAACATTTTGCAATTTTACAACTTTAAATTTTTATGCCCTTAAATCACAGAGATATGTCATGCAAAATACTTAATAAGTAACATTTCCCACATGTCTACTTTACATCAGCACAATTTTGGAACCAAAATTTTTTTTTCTTAGGGAGTTATAAGGGTTAAAAGTTGACCAGCAATTTCTCATTTTTACAACACCATTTTTATTTAGGGACCACATCTCATTTGATGTCATTTTGAGGGGTCTATATGATAGAAAATACCCAAGTGTGACACCATTCTAAAAACTGCACCCCTCAAGGTTCTCAAAACCACATTCAAGAAGTTTATTAACCCTTCAGGGGTTTCACAGGAATTTTTGGAATGTTTAAATAAAAATGAATATTTAACTTTTTTTCACACAAAATTTATTTCAGCTCCAATTTGTTTTATTTTACCAAAGGTAACAGGATAAAATGGATGCCAAACATTGTTGTACAATCTGTACTGAGTACGCTGATACCCCATATGTGGGGGTAAACCACTGTTTGGGCGCATGGCAGAGCTCGGAAGGAAAGGAGCGCCATTTGACTTTTCAATGCAAAATTGACAGGAATTGAGATGGGACGCCATGTTGCGTTTGGAGAGCCCCTCATGTGCCTAAACATTGAAACCCCCCACAAGTGACACCATTTTGGAAAGTAGACCCCTTAAGGAACTTATCTAGATGTGTGGTGACCACTTTGACCCACCAATTGCTTCACAGAAGTTTATAATGCAGAGCCGTAAAAATAAAAAATCATATTTTTTCACAAAAATGATCTTTTCGCCCCCAATTTTTTATTTTCCCAAAAGTAAGAGAAGAAATTGAACCTCAAAAATTGTTGGCCAATTTGTCCTGAGTACGCTGATACCCCATATATGGGTGTAAACCATTGTTTGGGCGTATGGCAGAGCTCGGAAGGGAAGGAGCGCCATTTTACTTTTCAATGCAAAATTGACTGGAATTGAGATGGGATGCCATGTTGCGTTTGGAGAGCCCCTGATGTGCCTAAACATTGAAATCCCCACAAGTGACACCATTTTGGAAAGTAGACCCCTTAAGGAACTTATCTAGAGGTGTGGTGAGCACTTTGACCCAACAAGTGCTTCACAGAAGTTTATAATGCAGAGCCGTAAAAATAAAAAATCATATTTTTTCACAAAAATGATCTTTTCGCCACCAATTTTTTATTTTCCCAAGGGTAAGAGAAGAAATTAGACCACAAAAGTTGTTGTGCAATTTGTCCTGAGTGCGACGATACCCCATATGTGGGGGTAAACCACTGTTTGGGCGCATGGCAGAGCTCGGAAGGAAAGGAGTGCCATTTGACTTTTCAATGCAAAATTTACTGGAATTGAGATGGGACGCCATGTTGCGTTTGGAGAGCCCCTGATGTGCCTAAACATTGGAACCCCTCACAAGTGACACCATTTTGAAAAGTAGACCCCTTAAGGAACTTATCTAGATGTGTGGTGAGCACTTTGACCCAACAAGTGCTTCACAGAAGTTTATAATGCAGAGCCGTAAAAATAAAAAATCATATTTTTTCACAAAAATGATCTTTTCGCCACCAATTTTTTATTTTCCCAAGGGTAAGAGAAGAAATTAGACCACAAAAGTTGTTGTGCAATTTGTCCTGAGTGCGACGATACCCCATATGTGGGGGTAAACCACTTTTTGGGTGCATAACAGAGCTCGGAAGGGAAGTAGCGCCATTTGACTTTTCAATGCAAAATTGACTGGAATTAAGATGGGACGCCATGTTGATTTGGAGAGCCCCTGATGTGCCTAAACATTAAAACACCCCCCAAGTGACACCATTTTGGAAACTAGACCCCCTAAGGAACTTATCTAGATGTGTTTTGAGAGCTTTGAACCCCCAAGTGTTTCACTACAGTTTATAACGCAGAGCCGTTAAAATTATTATTTTTTTTCTTTCGCAAAAATTATTTTTTAGCCCCCAGTTTTGTATTTTCACAAGGGTAACAGAATAAATTGGACCCCAAAAGTTGTTGTCCAATTTGTCCTGAGTACGCTGATACCCAATATGTGGGGGGGAACCACTGTTTGGGCGCATGGCAGAGCTCGGAAGGGAAGGAGCGCCATTTGGAATGCAGACTTAGATGGATTGGTCTGCAGGAGTCACGTTGCATTTGCAGAGCCCCTGATGTACCCAAACAGTACAAACCCCCCACAAGTGACCTCATATTGGAAACTAGATCTCCCATGGAACTTATCTAGATGTGTTGTGAAAACTTTGAACCCCCAAGTGTTTCACTACAGTTTACAACGCAGAGCCGTGAAAATAAAAAATCCTTTTTTTTCCCACAAAAATGATTTTTAGCCCCCCAAATTTTTATTTTCCCAAGGATAACAAGAGAACTTGGACCCAAAAAGTTGTTGTCCAATTTGTCTCGAGTACGATGATACCCCATATGTTGGGGTAAACCCCTGTTTGGGCGCACGGGAGAGCTCGGAAGTGAAGGAGCACTGTTTTACTTTTTCAATGCAGAATTGGCTGGAATTGAGATCGGACGCCATGTCGCGTTTGGAGAGCCCCTGATGTGCCTAAACAGTGGAAACCCCCCAATTATAAATGAAACCCTAATCCAAACGCACCCCTAACCCTAATCCCAACTGTAACCCTAACCACACACCTAACCCTGACACACCCCTAATTCTAATCCCAACCCTAATCCCAACCGTAAATGTAATCCAAACCCTAACCCTAACCCTAGCACTAACCCTAGCCCTAACCCTAATGGGAAAATGGAAATAAATACATTTTTTTTAATTTTATTATTTTTCCCTAAGGCTAGGTTCACATTGCGTTAGGGAAATCCGTTTAGCGCTAGCGGATTGCACTAACGCAATGTCTTTTTAGGTGTCGTGTTTAGTGGTCGCGTTAACGTCCCCGCTCTGGAAGATCGGGGATCGGACCTCGGGCGCGCCGCGGACGCTGCAAGCAGCGTCTGAGGTGCGCCACAAAAGAACGGCACCTTGCTAGCGCGAGCCGAAAATGGCAAGCTCTAGCGATGCGCTACACCCGAAAATCACATTGCTGTCAATGGTTGTGCTAAGGACTCGTTGCACGGCGTTAATTGTGACATTTTCGCCGTGCAACGCTGTCCGTTAGCGTTAACCCATTAACGCAATGTGAACCTAGCCTAACTAAGGGGGTGATGAAGGGGGGTTTGATTTACTTTTATAGCGTTTTTTATATCGGATTTTTATGATTGGCAGCCGTCACACACTAAAAGACGCTTTTTATAGCAAAAAAGTTTTTGCGTCTCCACATTTTGAGACCTATAATTTTTCCATATTTTGGTCCACAGAGTCATGTGAGGTCTTGTTTTTTGCGGGACGAGTTGACGTTTTTATCGGTTACATTTTCGGACACGTGACAGTTTTTGATCGCTTTTTATTCCGATTTTTTGTGAGGCAGAATGACCAAAAACCAGCAAATCATGAATTTCTTTTGGGGGAGGCGTTTATACCGTTCCGCGTTTGGTAAAATTGATGAAGCAGTTTTATTCCTCGGGTCAGTACGATTACAGCGATACCTCATTTATATCATTTTTTTTATGTTTTGGCGCTTTTATACGATAAAAGCTATTTTATAGAAAAAATAATTATTTTGGCATCGCTTTATTCTGAGGACTATAACTTTTTTATTTTTTTGGTTATGATGCTATATGGCAGCTCGTTTTTTGCGGGACAAGATGACGTTTTCAGAAGTAACATGGTTATTTATATCCGTCTTTTTGATCGCGTGTTATTCCACTTTTTGTTCAGCGTTATGATAATAAAGCGTTGTTTTTTTGGCTCGTTTTTTTTTTTTACTTACGGTGTTCACTGAAGGGGTTAACTAGTGGGCCAGTTTTATAGGTCGGGTCGTTACGGACGCGGCAATACTAAATATGTGTACTTTTATTGTTTTTTTGTTTTTTTTTTAGATAAAGAAATGTATTTATGGGAATAATATTTTTTTTTTCTGCTTTATTTAGGAATTTTTTTTTTTTTTTTTTTTACACGTGTGGAAATTTTTTTTTTTCTTTTTCACTTTGTCCCAGGGGGGGACATCACAGATCACCGATCTGACAGTGTGCACAGCACTCTGTTAGATCGGTGATCTGACATACAGCCGGGCAGGATTAGAGCTGCAGCTGCAGCCTGATCCTGACCCGGAAGTGCTCCCTGCAGGACCCGGATGCAGCCCGGCGGCCATTTTGGATCCGGGGACTGCAGGGAGAAGACGCTCGGTACACGGTGAGTACATCACCGTGTACCGATCGTCTCAGGGAAGCCCGCAGGGAGCCCCCTCCCTGCGCGATGCTTCCCTGCACCGCCGGCACACCGCGATCATCTTTGATCGCGGTGTGCCGGGGGTTAATGTGCCGGGAGCGGTCCGTGACCGCTCCTGGCACATAGTGCCGGATGTCAGCTGCGATAGGCAGCTGACACCCGGCCGCGATCGGCCGCGCTCCCCCCGTGAGCGCGGCCGATCGCATATGACGTACTATCCCGTCACTGGGAATTAAGTCCCAGGTCACCTGGACGGGATAGTACGTCATATGGGATTAAGGGGTTAAGTAGGGAAGTGGTTAAGAATGTAGCCTTGCAGTACTCGGGTCCTTGGCTCAAATTTCTCTAGGATGACATCTGCAAGGAGGCTGCACGCTCTTCCCTTGTTTAAGTGGGTTTCCTCCATGTACTCGTTTCCTCCCACACTCCATACACATGCTAAGAAATTTAGATTGTGAGGCCCAAAGGGGACAGTAACATAGTAACATAGCATGGCCAAAAAAAGACATTTGTCCATCCAGTTCAGTCTATATTCAATCAGAATAAATCCCCAGATCTACGTCCTTCTAAAGAACCTAATAACTGTAAGATACAATATTGTTACGCTCAAGGAAGACATCCAGGCCACTTTTGATGATGATGATGTCTGTAAAGTGTTGTGGAAATCAAAGGTGTTTTATAAGGGAGTACATTTAATTAATAAGTACCTGGATTTCACCAGTGATTGGATGGGAAGGTGCTTTCACAGCGTCAGTAGACTACAAAAAAAAAAACAAGAAATGCTAAGTAACTAATGCAGATGTTTAGATAGATGAGGTTATTGCATTTCAATTCACACACAAGAACATAGTTGCTCAGTCATTGCTAAGTAACAGTGCTGCATCTCCATGGAGTTTGCATACACTACTATTGTTCACAGAGGTTTATTCTGAGGAAAATCATTTTCCACTCAAGCATAATAATATGTTTATCTGGAATTAGTCAGTCAAATGCCTCCTTGATGGTATTGCATGATGGCTACATATATTGCCTGCATTTCTCTGCATGAGGACACCAAACATTGGCAATGTTGAGGTCAGTAGATGTAGTGGCTGGCCAAGGAAACTTAAGGTACCGTCACACTGAACGATATCGCTAGCGATCCGTGACGTTGCAGCGTCCTGGCTAGCGATATCGTTCAGTTTGACAGGCAGCAGCGATCTGGATCCTGCTGTGCCATCATTGGTCAGCGCAGAAAGTCCAGAACTTTATTTCGTCGCTGGATCTCCCGCAGACATCGCTGAATCGGCGTGTGTGACGCCGATTCAGCGATGTCTTCACTGGTAACCAGGGTAAACATCGGGTTACTAAGCGCAGGGCCGCGCTTAGTAACCCGATGTTTACCCTGGTTACCAGTGTAAATTTAAAAAAAAACAAACACTACATACTTACATTCCGGAGTCTGTCCTCTCTGGCGCTCTGCTTCTCTGCACTGTGTAAGCGCAGCGGCTGGAAAGCACAGCGGTGACGTCACTGCTGTGCTCTGCTTTCCGGCCGGCGCTTAGTGCAGGAAGCAGAGCGCCAGAGAGGACAGACGCCGGAATGTAAGTATGTAGTGTTTGTTTTTATTTACGTTTACGCTGGTAACCAGGGTAAACATCGGGTTACTAAGCGCGGCCCTGCGCTTAGTAACCCGATGTTTACCCTGGTTACCAGGGGACTTCGGCATCGTTGGTCGCTGGAGAGCTGTCTGTGTGACAGCTCTCCAGCGACCACACAGCGATGCTGCAGCGATCGGGATCGTTGTCTAGATCGCTGCAGCGTCGCTTAATGTGACGGTACCTTTAGTACAGCAAATGAATGACACATCATTGTTAATTCACTTTAAAGTGTCTAGAAGTGTTATCAGCTCAGAACTGGCAGCAACCAGTGAGACCCAGCTACACCCATCTACTGTTTGGAGAAGTTTGGCCAAAAGTGGTCTTCATGGTAAAATTGCAGCCAAAAACCATATCTTCAACATGGAAATAAGATGAAGCAACTCAATTATACACAAATACATAGTAACTGGGGTTAAAAAAATGGCAATAAATGCTCTGGACAGATGGGTCAAAATGGGATATATTTATCTGTATCAGGGCAGTTTGTTCGCCAGAGGGCTAAAGAGTAGTACAATAATCACTTTCTACAGGCACGAGTGAAGTATGGTGGAACTTCCTTGCAAATTTGGGGCCGCATTTCAGCAAATGGAATTGAGAATTTAGTTAAGATTATTGGTGTCCTCAATGCTAAGAAGTACAGGCAGATACTTAACCGTCATGCAATTCCATGAGTCGGATTAACGTCAAACATTACTATGCAGCAGAATAACGATCTCAAACATTACGCCAATGTAAATAAAACAGTTTTCAGCGTAAAGAAGAACAAGGTGTCCTGGAAGATGATGATAGGACTTCCACAGAGCTCTTTCTCAATATCATCCAGTCTGACTGGGATGACAGAGACAACAAGATTTTTTCAATCCTAAACCCACAGAAGATCTGTGGTTAGCTCTTCAAAATATTTGGAGCAACCTCCCTGCCGAGTCTCCTCAAAGACTGTGTGCAAGTGTACATAAAAAAATCATGCTGTTTTAAAGGCAAAGCGTAGTCCAACAAAATATCAATTTAGATTTATCTCTTGTTCATTCACTTTGCATCTTGTCAGTTGATAACTATAAACTATTACACTCCATTTGTGAAATACTCCTCACTGTTCAGCATTTTTTCAACACTTATGTAACACTTTTGCAGATTACTATATATGTTTTATATTTATACAAATATTGCCGAAAGTGTTGGTGCCCTTGAAATTGTTCCAGAAAATGAAGTATTGCTCCAAGAAAATTATTGCGATTGCACATGTTTTGTTATACACATGTTTATTTCCTTTGGGTGTATTGAAACAGCACTATGGGATGGAGGATATGTATGATGGGCATATGGGCTTGGGACTATGGGATGGAGGATGTGTATGATGGGTACATGGGCACGGGACTATGGTATGGAGGTTATGTATGATGGGTATATGTGCATGGGACTATGGGATGGAGGATATGTATGATGGGTATATGGACAGGGGACTATGGGAAGGAGGATACTCATTATAATTTGTAATAACTAACCACAGTTAGTTACTATGCCTGGGCAATGCCAGGCTCTTCAGCCATTTTGTTATAATGAAGCACTCTTAAGACGGAACTATGGTGTGGAGGATGTGTGATGGGTATATGGGCACGGGACTATAGGATGGAGCATATGTATGATGGGTATATGGGCATGGGACTATGGGATGGAGGATGTTTATGATGGGTATATGGGCACGGGACTATGGGATGGAGGTTCTGTATGATGGGTATATGGGCACAGGACTATAGTATGGAGGATATGTTTGATGGGTATATGGGCACGGAACTATAGGATGCAGCACATGTATGATGGGTATATGGTCACAGGACTATGGGATGGAAGATATGTATGATGAGTATATGGCACGGGACTATGGGATGGAGGATGTGTATGATGGGTATATGAGCATGGGACTATGGGGTGGAGGATGTGTACGATGGGTATATGGGCACAGGACTATGGGATGGAGGTTCTGTATGATGGGTATATGGGCATGGGACTATAGTATGGAGTATATGTGTGATGGGTATATGGGCACGGGACTATGGGATAGAGGAAATGTATGATGGGTATATGGGCACGGGACTATGGGATGGAGGATAATCATTATAATTTGTTATAACTAACTACAGTTAGTTACTATGCTTGGGCAACGCCAGGCTCTTCAGCTAGTTGATTATAATGAAGCACTCTAAAGACCAGGTGTGGACTAGTGATGGGTGAGTATACTCGTTACTTGAGATTTCCCGAGCATGTGCGGGTGTTCTCCGAGTATTTGGGTGTGCTCGGAGATTTAGTGTGTGTCACCGCAGCTGCATCATTTGCGGCTGCTACACAGCCTGAAAACATGTGGAGATTCCCTAACAAACAGGAAATCTCTGCATGTATTCAGGTTGTATAGAAACCACAAATCATGCAGCTGTGGTGACACAAGCTAAATCTCCGAGCACGCCCAAATACTCAGAGAACACCCGAGCATGCTCAGAAATCTCGAGTAACGAGCATACTCGCCCATCACTAGTCTGGACATTTTTCTTGCTTACATTATTTAAAACCATCCATTTCCTATATTCTGACTGCATATTCAATTCAAATCTAGTGATTCAGATAATTGGTAATCTTGCCACACAACCAAATTAAACGTGCCATAAAATCAAGTTTCGAACAGTCAGTAATTTGCACAATCTGTTTTATAGCGTTTCTTCCCCATAGTTGGACTACAATGTTCTATGCAGTCCTCACACCTACTTCTAATTCTACACTTCTCGTTCATCCAACCACCATCTTGGAGTTACCTTGCTGCTGTGCCTTTTCTTGCTTACAGAAGGGGAGCCAGGTTGTCCAGGACTTGGCACGGCACTCGAGGCTGCTGATGTCGTTCCTGAATGGATATATGAGCCTTTCTCCATTCCAGAAGAGACAACAGAAGGTGTCTGCTGCTGGGAAACCTTCTGGAGTTCAGCTGCTAGTTGTTTAGGATCCACTCCAGGGGACTTTGTTTTCTCTACTGTAATGAGGCATAACGGCATAATGAGCACTCAAATAATTGACACACGTGAAACTAAGGAATTGGATTAGACCAGAAAAGATATGCTTCTTTTCCAAAAACAACCACTTTTGTCCACAGGCTTCTTTAAAATTTTAGCTAAGCATTGCAGATGTGAATATGGATGAGCTGTAATAACACAGCCTGTAAACACGAATGAAGGTGTTCCTAGAAAAAGAGATTACTTTTTTTCTTATGGGTTTTAAATGAATATTTCAATTTGTTGTTTGCTTAACAACTTCACAAACGAACAATTACTTTATTAGATATTTATCTATATTTCTTACCAGCCTTTCCTGGGTCATGCAGCTCTAAATTCTGTGGTGTTGCAGAATTCGATAACATGCTAATGTCCCTGAAAGGAAAAGGAAAATATGAGAAAGAGGAAAACAATGAGAGAGGAAGGATCTAACATGGGGTATAGAAGCAGTGTGGTAATTGGAGTTAAATATTGTAGTTTAAATATACAGATCTAGCAAAAGTTGCCATAGTTTGGCTAACACATCACCGGGATATCACCGCACAAAGAGTGGAAATCAGGAACTGACTTGACATTGGTCAACAGCTTGTGCAGTGTTAAAGGGAACCTGTCAGCACAGCATAACTGTTCAAACCAAGTACAGGCGATCTGTCCCCCTTGTGCCATGGATTGGCCAGTGGACTGGCACACAAATGAACCCTATTATAATTCAGTTCAGGTAAAACAAACTTTACGGTCAGTTTAATAAATATAGAGTTGGTATTTGGACCGTGATGCGCAACCAGGCCATGCGTCCCCTGACTCAAGCTCAACAGCCTCAAAAGGCAGGATGTCAGATACCGGTCTGGTGACAACTTGAACTGTGCATGTAAAACCATCTTAACACCAACTCAGTGTCTCTAACACACATGCATACAGAAGAAGGAAGTTAATACTGTGAGTTCAGATGCCAGATACCTGTGATAAAATCAACAGTGAAAGCTAAATAAATTTTACTGAAAACTAGCAGAGGATATACAGTCATGGCCAAAAGTATTGACACCCCTGCAATTCTGTCAGAAAATACTCATTTTCTTCCTGAAAATGATTGCAAACACAAATTATTTGGTATTATTATCTTCATTTAATTGGTCTTAAGTGAAAAAACACAAAAGAGAATGAAGCAAAAAGCAAAACATTGATCATTTCAAACAAAACTCCAAAAATGGGCCAGACAAAACTATTGGCACCCTCAGCCTAATACTTGGTTGCACAACCTTTAGCCAAAATAACTGCGACCAACAGCTTCCGGTAACCATCAATGAGTTTCTTACAATGCTCTTCTGGAATTTTAGACCATTCTTCTTTGGCAAACTGCTCCAGGTCCCTGATATTTGAAGGGTGCCTTCTCCAAACTGCCATTTTTAGATCTCTCCACAGGTGTTCTATGGGATTCAGGTCTGGACTCATTGCTGACCACCTTAGAAGTCTCCAGTGCTTTCTCTCAAACCATTTTCTAGTGCTTTTTGAAGTGTGTTTTGGGTCATTGTCCTGCTGGAAGAACCATGACCTCTGAAGGAGACCCAGCTTTCTCACACTGGGCCCTACATTATGGTGAAAAATTTGTTGGTAGTCTTCAGACTTCATAATGCCATGCACATGGTCAAGCAGTCCAGTGCCAGAGGCAGCAAAGCAACCCCAAAACATCAGGGAACCTCCACCATGTTTGACTGTAGGGACCATGTTCTTTTCTTTGAATGCCTCTTTTTTTCTCCTGTAAACTCTATGTTGATGCCTTTGCCCAAAAAGCTCTACTTTTGTCTCATCTGACCAGAAAACATTCTTCCAAAACATTTTAGGCTTTTTCAGGTAAGTTTTGGCAAACTCCAGCCTGGCTTTTTTAAGTCTCGGGGTAAGAAGTGGGGTCTTCCTGAGTCTGCTACCATACAGTCCCTTTTCATTCAGATGCCGACGGATAGTATGGGTTGACACTGTTGTACCCTCGGACTGCAGGGCAGCTTAAACTTGTTTAGATGTTAGTCGAGGTTCTTTATCCAACATCCGCACAATCTTGTGTTGAAATCTCTTGTCAATTTTTCTTTTCCGTCCACATCTAGGGAGGTTAGCCACAGTGCCATGGGCTTTAAACTTCTTGATGACACTGCGCACGGTAGACACAGGAACATTCAGGTCTTTGGAGATGGAATTGTAGCCTTGAGATTGCTCATGCTTCCTCACAATTTGGTTTCTCAAGTCATCAGACAGTTCTTTGGTCTTCTTTCTTTTCTCCATGCTCAATGTGGTACACACAAGGACACAGGACAGAGGTTGAGTCAGCTTTAATCCATGTCAACTGGCTGCAAGTGTGATTTAGTTATTACCAACACCTGTTAGTTGCCACAGTGAAGTTACAGGTGCTGTTAATTACACAAATTAGAGAAGCATCACATGATTTTTCGAACAGTGCCAATACTTTTGTCCACCCCTTTTTTATGTTTGGTGTGGAATGATATCCAATTTGGCTTTAGGACAATTCTTTTTGTGTTTTTTCGTTTAAGACAAATTAAATGAAGATAATAATACCAAATAATTTGTGTTTGCAATCCTTTTCAGGAAGAATTGCAGGGGTGTCAATACTTTTGGCCATGACTGTATATATATATATATACAGAAAGAAGACCAAAGAACTGTCTGAGGACTTGAGAAACCAAACTGTGAGGAAGCATGAGCAATCTCAAGGCTACAAGTCCATCTCCAAAGACCTGAATGTTCCTGTGTCTACCGTGCGCAGTGTCATCAAGAAGTTTAAAGCCCATGGCACTGTGGCTAACCTCCTTAGATGTGGACGGAAAAGAAAAATTGACAAGAGATTTCAACACAAGATTGTGCGGATGTTGGATAAAGAACCTCGACTAATATCTAAACAAGTTCAAGCTGCCCTGCAGTCCGAGGGTACAACAGTGTCAACCCGTACTATCCGTCGGCATCTGAATGAAAAGGGACTGTATGGTAGGAGACCCAGGAAGACCCCACTTCTTACCCCGAGACATAAAAAAGCCAGGCTGGAGTTTCCAAAAACTTACCTGAAAAAGCCTAAAATGTTTTGGAAGAATGTTTTCTGGTCAGATGAGACAAAAGTAGAGCTTTTTGGGCAAAGGCATCAACATAGAGTTTACAGGAGAAAAAAAGAGGCATTCAAAGAAAAGAACACAGTCCCTACAGTCAAACATGGCGGAGGTTCCCTGATGTTTTGGTGTTGCTTTGCTGCCTCTGGCACTGGACTGCTTGACCATGTGCATGGCATTATGAAGTCTGAAGAATACCAATAAATTTTGCAGCATAATGTAGGGCCCAGTGTGAGAAAGCTGGGTCTCCTTCAGAGGTCATGGGTCTTCCAGCAGGACAATGACCCAAAACATACTTCAAAAAGCACTAGAAAATGGTTTGAGAAAAAGCACTGGAGACTTCTAAGGTGGCCAGCAATGAGTCCAGACCTGAATCCCATAGAACACCTGTGGAGAGATCTAAAAATGGCAGTTTGGAGAAGGCACCCTTCACATATCAGGGACCTGGACCAGTTTGCCAAAGAAGAATGGTCTGAAATTCCAGCAGAGCATTGTAAGAAACTCATTGATGGTTACCGGAAGCAGTTGGTCACAGTTATTTTGGCTGAAGGTTGTGCAACCAAGTATTAGGCTGAGGGTGCCAATACTTTTGTCTGGCCCATTTTTGGAGTTTTGTGTGAAATGATCAATGTTTTACTTTTTGCTTCATTCTCTTTTGTGTTTTTTAATTTAAGACAAATTAAATGAAGATAATAATACCAAAGAATTTGTGTTCGCAATCATTTTCAGGAAGAAACTGAGTATTATCTGACAGAATTGCAGGGGTGTCAATACTTTTGGCCATCACTGTATATATATATATATATATATATATACCATACTAGCTGAAGAGCCCAGCATTGCCCTAGCATAGTAACTAACTGTGGTTAGTTATAACAAGTTTTAATGATTATCCTCCATCACTTAGTCCCGTGCCCATATACCCATCATACATATCCTCCATCCCACAGTCCCGCGCCTATACACCCATCATACATAACCTCCATCTCATATTCCCGTGCCCATATACCCATCATACACATCCTCCATCCTATAGTCCAGTGCCCATATACCCATCATACACATCCTCCATCCCATAGTCCCATGCCCATATCCCCATCATACACATCCTCAATCCCATAGTCCCGTGCCCATATACCCATCACACATATCCTCCATCCCATAGTCCCATGCCCATATACCCATCATACACATCCTTCATCCCACAGTCCCATGCCCATATACCCATCACACATCCTCCATCCCATAGTTCCGTGCGCATATGCCTATCATACACATCCTCCATCCCATAGTCCCATGCCCAGATATCCATCATACATATCCCCCATCCCATAGTCCAGTGCCCATATACCCATCATACATATCCTCTATCCCATAGTCCCATGCCCATATACCCATCACACATCCTCCATCCCATAGTTCCGTGCTCATATGCCCATCATACACATCCTCCATCCCATAGTCCCATGCCCAGATATCCATCATACATATCCCCATCCCATAGTCCAGTGCCCATATACCCATCATACATATCCTCTATCCCATAGTCCCATGCCCATATACCATCACACATCCTCCATCTCATAGTTCCGTGTTCATATACCCATTATGACATCATCTTCGCCATGGCAATCATTATGACATCGTCGCCATGGCAACTCATTATGACATCATCATCACCATGGCAACCATTATGACATAACCATCACCATTACAACCTATTATGACATCATCGTCACTATGGCAACCATTATGACATCACTGTCGCCATTGCAACCTATCATAACATCATCGTCACCATGACAACCATTATGACATTATCTTTGCCATGGCAACCCTTATGATATCATCGTCGTTATGGCAACCATTATGACATCATCGTCGATACACACACATACACCCATACACAAAAACCCTGTTTATATACAGTATACATATATATATATATATATATATATATATATACAGTATCGAAAGGTGCTTCTCCGAAACGCGCGTTGGGGTGGAGGCGTGCTCCTGTTATGATCTGGTGGCCTAGGAGCAGCATGAGACGTACTCTGGAGAAGGTGGTACTTTTACTTACCGCAAACCCTGAACTAGCAGCGCAACTAGAAGTAGCCGTGGGGGGTACCTAACACTCCCTAGACCCCTCGACACAGCCTAAGAACTAACTACCCCTAAAGACAGAAACGGGAAAACTATCTTGCCTCAGAGAAAACCCCCAAAGGATAGACAGCCGTCCACAAATATTGACTGTGAAAGGAGAGGGAAATAACATACGCAGACATGAAATCAGGATTTAGCATAGGAGGCCATACTAGCTAAAAAGGAAGAATAGGACAGAGTACTATGCGGTAGGGTTGAGCGAAACAGGTCGGCCACTTTCAGAAGTCACCGACTTTTGGCAAAGTCGGGTTTCATGAAACCCGACCCATGTGTGGGGTCGGCCATGAAGTCGGCGATCTTCTGAATGTGGTATCGGAATTCCGATCCCGATTTCCGATATGTTTGCAATATCGGAAATCGGTATTGGAATCCATATTTAATGTAAAATAAAGAATTAAAATAAAAAATATCGCTATACTTACCCTCTGACGCACCCTGGTACTAACCGGGAACCTTCCTTCCTTCGAATCAGCGCTTCCAGGACCTTGCGGTGACGTCGCGGCTTGTGATTGGTCGCGCGGCCGCCCATGTGACCGCTCGCGCGACCAATCACAAGCCGCGACGTCACCGCGACGTCACGCAAGGTCCTTCAAGCGCTGATTCTTAGGAAGGAAGGCTGCCGGAAAGAAGCAGGGCGCGTCCGAGGGTGAGTATATACCTAATATCGGAAATCGGTATCGGAATCCATATTTAATGTAAAATAAAGAATTAAAATAAAAAATATCGCTATACTTACCCTCTGACGCGCCCTGGTACTAACCGGGAACCTTCCTTCCTTCGAATCAGCGCTTCCAGGACCTTGCGGTGACGTCGCGGTGACGTCGCGGCTTGTGATTGGTCGCGCGGCCGCCCATGTGACTGCTCGCGCGACCAATCACAAGCCGCGACGTCACGCAAGGTCCTTCAAGCGCTGATTCTTAGGAAGGAAGGCTGCCGGAAAGAAGCAGGGCGCGTCCGAGGGTGAGTATATTAGGTATATACTCACCCTCGGACGAGGGTGAGTATATTAGGTATATACTCACCCTCGGACGCGCCCTGCTTCTTTCCGGCAGCCTTCCTTCCTAAGAATCAGCGCTTGAAGGACCTTGCGTGACGTCGCGGTGACGTCGCGGCTTGTGATTGGTCGCGCGAGCGGTAACATGGGCGGCCGCGCAACCAATCACAAGCCGCGACGTCACCGCGACGTCACCGCAAGGTCCTGGAAGCGCTGATTCGAAGGAAGGAAGGTTCCCGGTTAGTACCAGGGCGCGTCAGAGGGTAAGTATAGCGATATTTTTTATTTTAATTCTTTATTTTACACTTAAAAGGTGGACAGCAAAAACAAAGCCAGGACTTATCTTTGTAGAAAAGCACAGCAATCAGGAGAGACCAGAAGGGATGTAAATCCTCCAAAAACAATGGACAACTGGCACTGACTAAAGGATAAAGCAGGACTTAAATAGCCCAGCCCAAATTGCAAAAAATGGATACACCTGATAAATGCTGCGATCCAACTACCGCAGCACTACCACTCATAACCACCGGAGGGAGCCCAAGAGCAGAATTCACAACAGCTCCCTAGACATCTCGATTACATCTACTACAAGATGATTATGCTGATCTTATGCATTGACTCATTAATATGTGCCTTAGTAATGATTGACTCTGAGGGGTGATTATGACGGATTGTACCTATTGGGATTTAGCAGTGTTCTTGTCTATATGCCTACCTTTGTATATTTTGGGTCATGTGTTATGGGTCACGTGTGTATATATTGGAGAGGTTAGGGATTATTACATGTCCATTGGTATATGCCCAGGGAAACGTTCTTGAACAGCAACTCTTAGGGTTATGGTTTTTTGATTCATTCCCTTTTTTACCTATGTCTGTAATTTTAAATACTAAAGTTAATAATTTGGACCAAAGTATCATCCTTTCCTTGTGTGTGGGTTTTGTAAACTGAATGATGATAGGTCACAGAGTCCTTTAAATCTATGGGTATCTGATTTAAATAATTGGACATTGTACAATATGCAGATACGCCTTATCAAAGTCGAAATCTGTTTCCCCAGACTTGGTTCTTTGTTCACATACGATAATGAGGTGCTCAGTTCACCTTCCCAGCTAATTGCTTTGCATCTATCTCCACCCACTGTGTTATTGATTGACAGCTCTTTCTTTACAGATGCCAGAGGATGGCAGGGAAATATAAGAAACAAGTAGGTGGGAAGATGCTGTGAACTGCTTTGCCATACCCAGGGTGCACCATGTGCTTGGATAGTATATTTGAATAAAGAACAATTTCAGGCAAATGCAGTAATGAATTTGGACAATAAAAGTAAGATTTTTATTAGGGCTATTTCTCCTACAAGGTGATATGCTTGGTTTGGACAGTCATTTTGTGCAGAGAGACTCCTGTTAATGTTTGTTAATATTTTGAAAATGGCTTGCGACCTATAAGTGTTGGGTAATTCTGAGCCAAAAGAAGTTGTTAGAGCAGGGGTTGGGAACCTCGGGCCTGCGGGCCATCCTTGATGACCTTTTATCTGGCCGCCAGGCAGAATCCTGGGGACCGCAGTACTTGGGCCGGCAGCTGTATTTTGATGGCCACTGGCCCATTAATTTCTTCTTGCACTGTGATCACCCACATGCAGTAGTCACTGTTGAGCGCTGAAGCACGTGCCAGTGTCAGGAAGTACCTTTTGGGTGGAGTTAGAGTGCAATTTGTATGGCCCCCGAAGGATGGAATAAATATCCAAATGGCCCTTGGCAAAAAATAGATTCTCCAACCCCGTATAGAGTGTGAAGATTATGTATTAAATACATATTGGCCAGAGAAGATTCCGTAATAAATGTATAAAGAACAGTTTTGCACAGATGTAATTAGTAATATACTGTAACACATAGAAAATAGTGAAAATAGGAATGTAAGGGAAACTCACAGTCTTACACAAAGGTCTGCTTCCCCACTTGACTGACTAATGATACTCTGAACTTCTTCATACGTCTTTGCAGTTAATTGAAAACCGTTCCATTCTAATACCAGCATTCCTGAAAAGATAATCCAGATAATTTACATAATTTATAGAACTTAACAGCAAAAAAGTTGTCAGTTTTAAGCTACCATGTTATCCTTATGTTCCATAAGTCTATTCACTTTGGTTAAAGGAGTTTTCTAGGTTTAGAAAAAAATAGATATAAAAAAATGACAATATGAAAAAAATTCTTAATTTTCCTTAATCACCAAATCCGTTTGTTTTGTCTAGGGAGGTAATCACTATAGTCATATTGTTACACTAGCAGAATACTATGCTACAATGTTAATGGTACAAGTGTCTCAGAGCTTGTGAAGCTCCGCTGCTGTGACCTGGAGGCAACCTATACCTCGATACCTCGAATCAAGTAAGTCAGTGTAGAGAGACGTGTGAGTGGACTCTTTCAAGCTCCAGAACCCCTAACTATCTCCAGCATTATATCAGAATATCCACTTCTTTTTAGAAATGAAGAGGGTTGTGAACATTTCTTTTGCACATGCACTTGTCCGATTAAAGGGCTGCTCTCAAGTTTGAAAGTTATCGCCTATCCAAAGGATAGCAAATACCTTTCCGATCGCTAGGGGTCTGACAGCCATGGACACCACCGATTCCAAGAACTGAGGATTGGAGGGCGATCATGTATAATTCCTCTCCACTCATACTAAAATGAGTGCCGAAGATCAGCCAAGCACTGTGCTCAGCAATCTTCGGCGCTCTCAAAAACAATGAATGGTCGATTTCAGCCTAATTCGGCCAGGGAATTCAGTTCCGATGTTCTTGGGATCACTGCGGACCACAGCAGTCGGACCTCCAGTGATCAGATAGTTATCCTCTATCATTTAGATAGAGGATAACTTTTAAATTCGAGAGCATCTTCTTAATATTCTAAGACAGGTTTCTGTCGATTGAACAAGTCACCAGTCATTTTACCTCCCCAAACAAAATGAATGTGATTTGTTAATTAAGTGTATTTTGAAATGAATTCATAACATTTTTTTATTTCTTTTTTTCATTCCCATAGATTGCCTTTAAGTGTGCACATATTGTAAACGGTGAATCTTAAAACACGTTTTGTGCTTCGTTGGTATGCAAATTAACTCTATTCTGCATGCCCTAAAAGATCAAAGTATGTTTACATAACCACAATATTGTTGCATTGTACAATGAATTAGAGATAATTTTCTAACCCGTTTATTATTTTCTTACTTAAAATGTAATGCCAAACAAAAGATGCAATTTTTCATTTTGCCCAGTGTAAAACTTCTGATCTGGCTCCCAAACTCAAAGGCATTGATTAGGATTACAAAAGAAAATCGGATTCAAAGAGAACGTAAAATACCGGACACAGCTCATGGGCAACATAGGTGCTTTTTAGAGGAAAAAAAATCTGAACCTTTTTTACTATAAACAGTGAAAATTGACTTGTTCTATATTAACTCAGATAATTAGGCTATATCAGGACCAATACAATATATGAGAGCAGTATAATGTAGGGTCAGAAATTCCAATTCCATCAAGGTATAACTTACTGGGCTCCTTGCTGCAGTTTTGATAAAATCTCTGTTTTATCTGCTGCAGATCTACTAGCTCTGTATAACCCCGCCCACACAACTGGATCACAGATTTCTGTGCATACTGTGCATAGGCAGAAAGCTGCAGGTTTTCTAGTCCTCTAGTGATAATCTCTTGATGATAAAACCATGATTTTATCAAACCTACAGCAGACAGCCCAATAAGTGACGGCACTGGAATCAGGTTATCTGTCTCTACATTTTAACCTGGTGACAAACTTCCTTTAAGGCTATATTCACATGTTGCTTTTATGCTGCTTTTTGTTTGCAGCCAAAATTTGCTCTCTTGGCAGTAAAAGAAGCTGCTCACAAAAAGCAGGTTTTGCTGCGGTTTGCTGCATTTTTTGCGGAAATTCTGGTGCTGTACATGTTTAATAAATTTAGTTTCTGAAATCTTTTAGCTTTTTCTAGTAAAAAGAAACTGTAAAAGCAGCTTTTAATTTGCATTAAAAAACACTGAAAAAACGCAATGTGTGAACATACCCTAAAAGTCCACTGTGGAAATGTTGGTCTGTCGACAACCTTCATCGCAGCATGAAGAGCTACCAAGTGGTGTTGTCATGAGCTGCTTTGGGAGTCTTAAAAAATGAGAGTTTGGGGGGCAGCACAGGGTTTTAATTTGGGGAAAAAGCCAAATTACACTTATCTTAATAATTATTTATTACTCCAAATGTATGCTATAAATATTCTGATTTAACAAGTATACAAAAACATTTTTTTTCCTATTTAGTGATTAAAACAAAACAATTTGTGTCATTCATGCCTATGTCCATCTACTCGTTGCTATAAGGGATTATTTCCATGAGTGTGGAAATTAAAAGTGTGTAAATTTTGGTGGATGCCATATCGCGGGTCAATTTAATTCTAGTAACGTAGATTTATACAAACCACAAAATTCATAGTGCACTATGATATAGTGTATCCGAAAATTTTTTTCAATGAATGTGAATTCTTAAAGTAGCGTTCTCTCTCATAAAATGAAGATGAATTTCTCAAAAATGGAAACGTCAAAAACAACATTATGGTGTCATTTAAAATTAAGATGTGTGTTAATGGATACTTTTGGGTGGAAAGTGCAAGGGGCATATTTCACTTTACTGAGTAAAGAAATAATACATTTTGTATAGGTTGAAATTTGCCAAAAAATATTTTTGTTTTAAATACTTTTATGTGCTGCTTTAAGAAGAAATCTCACATTCTCATTTTTCACACAGCAAGCTGAAATATTGGAGGACGGCACAGAAGGAATGTCCACTGCAAAATGGTACAATCATCACTTACAAAAACTAAAATGGATCTTCGTACATGTTTTGCGGTAATCCTGTGCTGTGGCATAACAAAATCCAAAAATAACAGATTGATAACATTGCATGAACCTGTCGCACCCACCGCACAAACATTTAAAACACAAATAAAATGGGTGTTCCAGCATATAAATTTGGCTATAATGTTGTAAAAAATCATAAAATGTAAGACAAGCAATATCCAAAAACCTGAATTATTGGAAAAAACAGTGACTTATGGCCAATATCAAATGTGTCTGCTGTAATTCCACCCACTGTTCAGTGATCCACGTCCTTGTTGGATTGTGAATGTGTCATGCAGGTTATCTATCAAGGAACAGTGGGTGTGACTACCGCCTTTACTGATCACTCCCGCAGCACTGTCCAGATGACTCATAGACTGTGATAGAAGTTAATTTTCTCTGCGGCAAACATCAGGGCAGTAAAAGGTATTTCTACACACTATACCAACATGACATTTGGTGAATAGTGAAAACTCTGCTGACACTCTCTTTCAGGCTTGACGATACACTTTTTTTTTGCCTGTTTTATATTTTGGAAATGGAAAACCAATAGCTCAATTTGCATAAAAACTTGGCCGTAGTGTATAACTGGCAAATAATATCGTCTTAACCCAAAGTTTTCACTGCCATCTAAAGAGAACGTTGTGAAGAGGATACAGGATTGTATCTTAATTAACCAGACAACTATTTTTAGCGAACCAAGAAGAATAGACTGTCATCAATACTTTTGCTTGTGTAAGTCGACACTATTAAATTGTAAGCTGATATTTCATATAACATAGTGTGCTCTTATCTTTGATGATTAATGATGATTGCTGATATGCTAATTATGCATTGTGTTATGCAGCCAGTTTGTTGACTTCGAAAGCAGAGAGGGAAAAACTATGCAAACAGTTTAAATAATCAAGTAATGATACTTGATCTCATCACCATTCTTCCCCTTATCTGTGATGATGGACTAAAGGAAACTTGTTAAATCTAAAAATAGGTTACATGCCTCTGTATAAAGAGACTAAGAAACAGAGAGACTGAGAGAGACAGCCAGAGATTCTGCCAAGACATCCATACATCCAAAAGGACCAGAGACAGAACAGCAACTAATTTACATCATGGCTCCATCACGAGGGACATGGAGCTATCATTCTACAGGAAACAACCTAGGGTGTTATGACCTGGTGGTCAGGACAATAATGGACCTGGTGGTTAAGAGCACACGGAATGACCTGATAGTTACTGATAATAAAGGACAAGCTCTGGGACGTGGGAACTCTGCTGACCGCAATCCCTAATCCTATCACACACACTAGAAATAGCCGTGGATTGCTCCTAACGCTCCCTATGCAACTCGGCACAGCCTAAGGAACTAGCTAGCCCTGAAGATAGAAAAATAAAGCCTACCTTGCCTCAGAGAAATTTCCCAAAGGAAAAGGCAGCCCCCCACATATAATGACTGTGAGTAAAGATGAAAATACAAACACAGAGATGAAATAGATTTAGCAAAGTGAGGCACGACTTATTGAACAGACTGAGGATAGGAAAGGTTGCTTTGCGATCAGCACAAAAACCTACAAAAAGACCACGCAGAGGGCGCAAAAAGACCCTCCGGAGACGCTCCCTCTACGTCCCAGAGCTTCCAGCAAGCAAGACAACAATAAAAATAGCAAGCTGGACAGAAAAATAGCAAACCAAAGAAAATACAAGCAGGAACTTAGCTTCTGCTGGGAAGACATGTCACAAGAACGATCCAGGAGTGAACTAGACCAATACTGGAACATTGACAGGTGGCATGGAGCAAAAATCTAAGTGGAGTTAAATAGAGCAGCCAGCTAACGAATTAACCTCGTCACCTGTGGAAGGAAACTCAGAAACACCCACCAGAGGAAGTCCATGGACAGAACCAGCCGAAGTACCATTCATGACCACAGGAGGGAGCCCGACAACAGAATTCACAACAGTACCCCCCCTTGAGGAGGGGTCACCGAACCCTCACCAGAGCCCCCAGGCCGACCAGGATGAGCCAAATGAAAGGCACGAACCAGATCGGCAGCATGAACATCAGAGGCAAAAACCCAGGAATTATCTTCCGGACCATAACCCTTCCACTTGACCAGGTACTGGAGTTTCCGTCTTGAAATACGAGAATCCAAAATCTTCTCCACCACATACTCCAACTCCCCCTCAACCAGGACCAGGGCAGGAGGATACACGGATGGAACCACAGGCGCCACGTATCTCCGCAATAACGACCTATGGAACACATTATGGATGGCAAAAGAAGCAGGAAGGGCCAAACGAAATGACACAGGATTGATAACCTCAGAAATCTTATACGGACTAATGAAACGAGGCTTAAACTTAGGAGAGGAAACCTTCATAGGAACATAACGAGACGACAACCAAACCAAATCCCCAACACGAAGTCGGGGACCCACACAGCGCCGGCGGTTAGCGAAACGTTGAGCCTTCTCCTGGGACAATGTCAAATTGTCCACCACATGAGTCCAAATCTGCTGCAACCTATCCACCACAGTATCTACACCAGGACAGTCCGAAGACTCAACTTGCCCTGAAGAGAAACGAGGATGGAAACCAGAATTGCAGAAAAACGGCAAAACCAAAGTAGCCGAGCTGGCCCGATTATTAAGGGCGAACTCAGCCAACGGCAAAAAGGACACCCAATCATCCTGATCAGCAGAAACAAAGCATCTCAGATATGTTTCCAAAGTTTGATTAGTTCGTTCGGTTTGGCCATTTGTCTGAGGATGGAAAGCCGAGGAAAAAGACAAATCAATGCCCATCCTAGCACAAAAGGATCGCCATAACCTCGAAACAAACTGGGAACCTCTGTCAGAAACGATGTTCTCCGGAATACCATGTAAACGAACCACATGCTGGAAAAATAATGGCACCAAATCAGAGGAGGAAGGCAATTTAGACAAAGGTACCAAAAGGACCATCTTAGAAAAGCGATCACAAACCACCCAAATGACCGACATCTTTTGAGAGATGGGGAGATCCGAAATAAAATCCATAGAAATATGCGTCCAGGGCCTCTTCGGGATCGGCAAGGGCAAAAGCAACCCACTGGCACGAGAACAGCAGGGCTTAGCCCGAGCACAAGTCCCACAGGACTGCACAAAAGAACGCACATCCCGTGACAAAGACGGCCACCAAAAGGATCTAGCCACCAAATCTCTGGTACCAAAGATTCCAGGATGCCCAGCCAACACTGAACAATGAATCTCAGAGATAACTCTACTAGTCCATCTATCAGGGACAAACAGTTTCTCCGCTGGGCAACGGTCAGGTCTATCAGCCTGAAATTTTTGCAGCACCCGCCGCAAATCAGGGGAGATGGCAGACAAAATTACCCCCTCTTTGAGAATATCCTCCGGCTCAGGAACACCCGGAGAGTCAGGCACAAAACTCCTTGACAGGGCATCAGCCTTCACATTCTTAGAGCCCGGAAGGTACGAAACCACAAAATCAAAACGGGAGAAAAATAACGACCATCGAGCCTGTCTCGGATTCAACCGTTTGGCAGACTCAAGATAAGTCAAATTCTTGTGATCTGTCAAGACCACCACGCGATGCTTGGCTCCTTCAAGCCAATGACGCCACTCCTCGAATGCCCACTTCATGGCCAACAACTCTCGATTACCAACATCATAATTACGCTCAGCAGGCGAAAACTTTCTAGAAAAGAAAGCACATGGCTTCATCACCGAGCCATCAGAAGTTCTTTGCGGCAAAACAGCCCCTGCTCCAATCTCAGAAGCATCAACCTCAACCTGAAATGGCAGCGAAACATCTGGCTGGCACAACACAGGGGCAGAAGAAAAACGACGCTTCAACTCCTGAAAAGCCTCTACAGCTGCAGAAGACCAATTGACCACATCAGCACCCTTCTTGGTCAAATCAGTCAACAGTTTAGCAACACTAGAAAAATTAGCGATGAAGCGCCAATAAAAATTAGCAAAGCCCAGGAACTTTTGCAGGCTCTTCACAGATGTCGGCTGAGTCCAATCGTAAATGGCCTGGACTTTAACAGGGTCCATCTCGATAGTAGAAGGGGAAAAAATGAACCCCAAAAATGAAACCTTCTGAACTCCAAAGAGACACTTTGACCCCTTCACAAACAAGGAATTCGCACGAAGGACCTGGAACACCATTCTGACCTGCTTCACATGAGACTCCCAATCATCCGAAAAGACCAAAATATCATCCAAATACACAATCAGGAATTTATCCAGGTACTCTCGGAAGATGTCATGCATAAAGGACTGAAATACTGATGGAGCATTGGAAAGCCCGAATGGCATAACCAGGAACTCAAAATGGCCCTCGGGCGTATTAAATGCTGTTTTCCATTCATCGTCTTGTTTAATACGCACAAGATTATACGCCCCTCGAAGATCTATCTTGGTGAACCAACTAGCCCCTTTAATACAAGCAAACAAATCAGGCAGCAACGGAAAAGGATACTGAAATTTGACTGTAATTTTATTAAGAAGGCGGTAATCAATACAAGGTCTCAAAGAACCATCCTTCTTGGCCACAAAAAAGAACCCTGCTCCTAACGGTGATGACGATGGGTGAATATGGCCTTTCTCCAAGGATTCCTTTATATAACTCCGCATAGCGGCGTGTTCTGGCACAGATAAATTGAACAATCGGCCCTTAGGAAACTTACTACCAGGAATCAAATTAATTGCACAATCGCAATCCCTATGAGGAGGTAGGGCACTGGATTTGGGCTCATGAAATACATCCCGATAATCCGACAAAAACTCTAGAACTTCAGAAGGAGTGGAAGACGAAGTAGACAAAAATGGAACATCACCATGTACCCCCTGGCAACCCCAGCTGGACACAGACATAGATTTCCAGTCCAATACTGGATTATGAACCTGTAGCCATGGCAACCCCAAAACGACCACATCATGCAGATTATGCAACACCAGAAAGCAGATATCCTCCTGATGTGCAGGAGCCATGCACATGGTCAATTGGGTCCAGTACTGAGGCTTATTCTTGGCCAAAGGCGTAGCATCAATTCCTCTCAATGGAATAGGATACTGCAAGGGCTCCAAGAAAAAACCACAGCGCCTAGCATACTCCAAGTCCATCAAATTCAGGGCAGCGCCTGAATCCACAAATGCCATAACAGAATAGGATGACAAAGAGCAAATCAGAGTAACGGACAATAGAAATTTAGACTGTACCGTACCAATGGTGGCAGACCTAGCGAACCGCTTAGTGCGCTTAGGACAATCGGAGATAACATGAGTGGAATCACCACAGGAAAAACATAGCCCATTCCGACGTCTGTGTTCTTGCCGTTCAGCTCTGGTCAAAGTCCTATCACATTGCATAGGCTCAGGCCCATGCTCAGATAGTACCGCCAAATGGTGCACAGCTTTACGCTCACGCAAGCGTCGATCGATCTGAATGGCCAAAGACATAGACTCATTCAGACCAGCAGGCATGGGAAATCCCACCATGACATCCTTAAGGGCTTC
The DNA here is from genome assembly GCF_032444005.1 of Ranitomeya imitator. Classification (NCBI taxonomy): domain Eukaryota; kingdom Metazoa; phylum Chordata; class Amphibia; order Anura; family Dendrobatidae; genus Ranitomeya; species Ranitomeya imitator. The sequence continues at coordinate 371,719,100 of NC_091285.1, forward strand.
AGAGAGACCCTTTCTGAAGATTGCTGCCAGGGCACATTCATTCCACTGAGTGAGCACAGACCACTTTCTAAACTTCTGACAATATATCTCCGCTTCATCCTGACCCTGACAGAGCCAGCAAGATTTTCTCTGCCTGATCCACTGAATTAGGTTCGTCATAAAGCAATCCAAGCGCCAGGAAAAACGCATTAACATCACGCAATGCCGGATCTCCTGGCGCAAGGGAAAATGCCCAGTCTTGAGGGTCACCACGTAACAAAGAAATAATGATCTTTACTTGTTGAACAGGGTCACCTGAGGTGCGAGGTTTCAAGGCAAGAAACAATTTACAATTATTTTTGAAATTCAAGAACTTAGATCTATCACCAAAAAACAAATCAGGAATTGGAATCCTAGGCTCTGACATCGGATTCTGAACCACAAAATCTTGAATGTTTTGTACCCTTGTAGTGAGATTATCCATCCAAGAGGACAGACCTTGAATGTCCATGTTTACACCTGTGTCCTGAACCACCCAAAGGTAAAGGGGAAAAGAGAGACAAAACACACTGCAAAGAAAAAAAAAATGGTCTCAGAACTTCTCTTATCCCTCTATTGAGATGCATTAGTACTTTGGGCCACCTGTACTGTTATGACCTGGTGGTCAGGACAATAATGGACCTGGTGGTTAAGAGCACACGGAATGACCTGATAGTTACTGATAATAAAGGACGAGCTCTGGGACGTGGGAACTCTGCTGACCGCAATCCCTAATCCTATCACACACACTAGAAATAGCCGTGGATTGCTCCTAACGCTCCCTATGCAACTCGGCACAGCCTAAGGAACTAGCTAGCCCTGAAGATAGAAAAATAAAGCCTACCTTGCCTCAGAGAAATTTCCCAAAGGAAAAGGCAGCCCCCCACATATAATGACTGTGAGTAAAGATGAAAATACAAACACAGAGATGAAATAGATTTAGCAAAGTGAGGCCCGACTTACTGAACAGACTGAGGATAGGAAAGGTTGCTTTGCGTTCAGCACAAAAACCTACAAAAAGACCACGCAGAGGGCGCAAAAAGACCCTCCGCACCGACTCACGGTGCGGAGGCGCTACCTCTGCGTCCCAGAGCTTTCAGCAAGCAAGACAACAATAAAAATAGCAAGCTGGACAGAAAAATAGCAAACCAAAGAAAATACAAGCAGGAACTTAGCTTCTGCTGGGAAGACAGGTCACAAGAACGATCCAGGAGTGAACTAGACTAATACTGGAACATTGACAGGTGGCATGGAGCAAAGATCTAAGTGGAGTTAAATAGAGCAGCCAGCTAATGAATTAACCTCGTCACCTGTGGAAGGAAACTCAGAAACACCCACCAGAGGAAGTCCATGGACAGAACCAGCCGAAGTACCATTCATGACCACAGGAGGGAGCCCGACAACAGAATTCACAACACTAGGGGTTTTCAGCCCCGGTTGGAAGAATACATATCTACTCTACTGCCCAACGTTGAATCACAGATATGTTTGAGAAGCCAGGTTGTGACTCTTGTTTTAACTGGCCTTGTACCTCAATGGACTGTCATTTTCCTATGCTTGTCATTACCTCCTCTCTGTGTTTGTGTGCCACAGGTGGAGTAACCAACCCTGGAAGATGAAGCCAGGTTGTGATCCTCGGATCAACTCGCCTTGTATTTACTGAATGGACTGTCATCTTCCTGAGCTTCTTTTAACCTCCTCTCTGGGTGTGTGCCACAGGTGGGGTAGCAGCCCTGGAAGCTTTAAAGCAACATCTGCCATTATCCCGGTGAGTCAGTGGAAGGGTGAGACTCTGTAATGTGCTCCATCTTGAGGAATTTTGCTGGGACTGTTCTACATTGGCATCCTCGAGACATCATTGCAAGGGCCTGATGGTCATCAGGGCAAATTGGATTTTACAGCAACAGTGGCCTGTCTAAACTATGCCAGAAGCATGGTCTAAAACACATTGCAGTGTTGATGCATTGTAATACATTACTCTAGCGATCAGTGTAATAAATGTTCATAGTGGGACAAAGTGAAAAAGTTAAAACATTTCAAAAATATTTAAAAAAATCACAAAATAATAAAAATGAAAAAAAAAAATTATACCCATATACAGGTATCTTTGTGTAAAAAAAAAGGACACATATTTGGTATCACTGAGTCCAAAGCAACTTGATCTATAAAACTGTCACACTAGTTAACCTGATCAGTGAACACTGTAAAAAAAAAAAAATTTGGCAAAATACTGTTTTTCATCAAACCACAAAAAAAGTGGAATAAAATACAATAAAAAAGTCAAATGTAAATAAAAATGCTATTGATTAAAATGTCATCTTGTTCTGCAAAAAACAACCCTCACATGACTTTGTCAGCAGAAATATAGAAAATCTATAGGTCTCAAAACATGCCGATGCAAAGAAGTGACATAAATCTGGTATTGCTGTAATCGCACCGACCCCAAGAATAAAGTCGTCTAATCACTTATACCGCACAAGGAACGGCATAAAAATGAATACAAGTTCTTCACCTGCAGTTGAATTGTTCATTCTGCCAATCAAAGGTCAGAGAAAGCTCAGCGCACATTTATTCTGTGCTCTGTGATGAACCCTTACACCAGCGTTTTGGTGAAAATCTCTGAAATATGTGATTCAGATGGAACCTCTGGCGGAAGATTCCCTATAATGAGGCAGATGGGGACAGTGTGGACACGATCTGTCCTATGATTCAGCATGGTCAGCCACAGTTTTGTGCACCTCTGAAAAGATAGACATCGCTGAACAGAGGCCAGACTGAGTCCATAGTAACCCAATTCCCTCATTATAGTGAATGGATCCTTCAAGGGTTTCTTCTAAATCACGTCATTTGGAGATTTAGATGGAAATCCAATGTAAATGCAAGTGTAGACAAGTGTAGAACGCCGGATAAATGTGATTCCAAATGTTATGCAAAATGTTAAAATAAAAGCTCGAACTCAATCCGCAAAAATAAGCAAGTCTCCACTGAGTTCCATCATTTGTCAAAGGAAATACAGTATAAAGGCTTCCATATTACTCGTAGGCTAGCACAAAAGCTCTGGAAATGTGCTATGGCTCCTCTCTCCCACCCAAAAAAAGTGTTGAGCTAATTTTGAGTTCCCAAATTCAAATGCCCCCCTCCCTTTTGAGCTCCACAGTGTACCTAAACCACATTTAGCGGCCACATGTTTGCCATTTCTGTAGCGATGATAGCCTTCCTAATTTATGGGTGCATGTCTCCAGAAGCATAGGTTAGGCATTATCTATTATAATGTACTGAGCACTACATTTTTTTTGTAAATTCTTTATTTAGGAATGTTGAAATAAGCATTATAACAGCAAAGATAATAAGAAAAACATGAACAACATTTGTTTTCAATAAGGGGTACAACATTTAGGGAATCTGGGAGAAGAGAGAGGAAAAGAGGGGAATCAAATGAGGGCAAGAGGGAAGGAGGGGATGGATTCCTTCCTTTCCCTTCATTACTTTCCTGACCCATTATACCCTATACTGTAAAAATCCCCTAATAAAAATAATTTTGAAGAAGAAAGGGTTGGAGGGGTAGTCTTGCTGATGATTAGCCAATTTTCTCCTCAATAGTGGAGGTACTAAAACAAGTATAACTATATGTAGCATAAACATAGTTGATTGCTTAATTCCATGATTTATAGCTTAATCTTATATTGATATTCAAATCAATGTTGCCAGTTTTCCCGGAGTTTGTATTTTTTTGGAGTTGATAAAGTGGATTTTTTCAAATGAGTATATACTGTTGGATTTGTTAATCCATTCTTATATATATACTATGAATGGTTTCCCAAAATGATATGATTTTAGAACAATTATACCAAATATGGGAGGGTGTCCCAGGTATCAGATTGCATCGCCAGCAATTAGGTAAGAATTATCAATTTTGCTAAGAATATCTGAAGTTTTATACCAGAGATATGATTTTGCAGTTTAACTCGTCTTGATATTTAATTGAGGGAGAAATGAAATACCGTATATACTCGAGTATAAGCCGACCCGAGTATAAGCCAATCCCCCTAATTTTGCCACAAAAACTGGGAAAACTTAATGACTTGAGTATAAGCCTAGGTTGGGAAATGCAGCAGCTACCGGTAAATGTCAAAAGTAAAAATAGATACCAATAAAAGTAAAATTAATTGAGACATCAGTAGGTTAAGTGTTTTTGAATATCCATATTGAATCAGGAGCCCCATATAATGCTTCATACAGTTCATGATGGGCCCCATAAGATGCTCCATATTAAAATATGCCCCATATAATCCTGCATAAAGGTTAATAAAGGCCCCATAAGATGCTCCATAGACACATTTGCCCAATATAATGCTGCACAAATGCTGAATATGGCCCCACAAGATGCTCCATAAAGATATTTGCCCCATATAGTGCTGCACAAACCTTGATTATGGCCCTATAAGATGCCCCATACAGACACTTGCCTCATATACTGTAATGCTCCACAAACGTTAATTATGGCCCCATACAGACACTTGCCCCATATAGGGCGGCACAAACGTTATGGCCCCATATAGTGCTGCACAAACTTTATGGCCCCATATAGTGCTGCACAAACATTATGACCCCAAATAGTGCTGCACAAACTTTATGGCCACATATAGTGCTGCACAAATGTAATGGCCCCATAGATGCTCCACACAGACACTTGCCCCATTTGCTGTTGCTGCGATAAAAAAATAAATCACATACTCACCTCTCCGTCGCTCAGGCCCCCGGCACTTTCAATATTCATCTGCTCCTTGTTCTGGCGCCACTCCATCTTCAGCACTGATGTTCAGGCAGAGGGCGCGCACTAACCACATCACCGTGCCCTCTGACTTGAGCGTCACTGCACAAGATGGAGTGGCGCCCGGAACGCGGAGCAGTTGAATATCGCACAGTGCAGTGCTCCCCCTCCCAACTATACTCACCTGCTCCTGGCACGGAACAGTCCCTGCTTCCCCGACGTCGCAGCTTCATCCTGTACTGAGCGGTCACCGTTACCTGAGCGGTACCATGTGACCGCTCAGGAAGAAGCTGCCGGCGCCGGTGAAGCCAGGGACCTGCAGGGACCGCACCAGGAGTAGGTGAGTATAATTAGACAGGCCCCGCTCCCCCTCCCCTGCCGACCCCTGGGTATGACTCGAGTATAAGCCAAAAGGGGGACTTTCAGCCCAAAAAAGTGGGCTGAAAATCCTGGCTTATACTCGAGTATATACGGTATATATCTTTTAATTGAAACCTCTTCTGTTTTCAGGCATATATTTAATTCTTTCTTCCATTTACTAATAAATTGTGGGATTTCGAATTGCAGAGGATTTTATATATTTTAGAGATTATTTTTTATTTTCATTCATTTTAAAAAAAGACACTTTGTATTAGGTTATCTGATTTGTTAGAGATATCTGGCAGGTGAGTAGGGTTCAGCGAAACGGGTCGGCCACTTTCAGAAGTCGCCGACTTTGGCAAAGTCGGGTTTCATGAAACCCGACCCGACCCCTGTGTGGGGTCGGCCATGAAGTTGATGATCTTCTGAATGTGGTATCGGAATTCCGATCCCGATTTCCGATATGTTTGCAATATCGGAAATCGGTATCGGAATCCATATTTAATGTAAAATAAAGAATTAAAATAAAAAATATCGCTATACTTACCCTCTGACGCGCCCTGGTACTAACCGGGAACCTTCCTTCCTTCGAATCAGCGCTTCCAGGACCTTGCGGTGACGTCGCGGTGACGTCGTGGCTTGTGATTGGTCGCTCGGCCGCCCATGTGACCGCTCGCGCGACCAATCACAAGCCGCGACGTCACGCAAGGTCCTGCAAGCGCTGATTCGTAGGAAGGAAGGCTGCCGGAAAGAAGCAGGGCGCGTCCGAGGGTGAGTATATACCTAATAGGAATATACTCACCCTCGGATGCGCCCTGCTTCTTTCCGGCAGCCTTCCTTCCTAAGAATCAGCGCTTGCAGGACCTTGCGTGACGTCGCGGTGAAGTCGCGGCTTGTGATTGGTCGCGCGAGCGGTCACATGGGCGGCCGCGCGACCAATCACAAGCCGCGACGTCACCGCGACGTCACAGCAAGGTCCTGGAAGCGCTGATTCGAAGGAACGAAGGTTCCCGGTTAGTACCAGGGCGCGTCAGAGGGTAAGTATAGCGATATTTTTTATTTTAATTCTTTATTTTACACTTAAATATGGATCCCAGGGCCTGAAGGAGAGTTTCCGCTCCTTCAGACCCTGGGAACCATTGGAAACCAAATGCACTGCATTGGGTTTCGAGTTTCAGCCGACCCGACCCCAACTTTTTTATAGGATCGGTCGATTTCACTCGACCCGACTTTTGAAAAAGTCGGGTTTCCTGAAACCCGACCCGATCCTATAAAAGTAAAGGTCGCTCAACCCTACAGGTGAGTTATGGCTGCTTCTTTTAGGATTTCAAATTCAGGATCTGTCAATTTGCTATTATTATGTAGAATTTTAAGTTTGCTAGTGGAAAGAATATTATTTTTTCTGAATTGGTTGGCCAATTTGTATGCCAGAAAATTTTTCTGAGGATTTAATTTTAATTTTAACAGATTTATATCTATTTGGGATCAGGTATAATAGCGGAGTATATGTGCAGATATTTGGGATCAGATTATGTTTTTTGTTAGCTTTGTTCCAAAGCCTTGGAACAAAAAAAGGATTCATAAATTAACAATATTTGAATTTATTACGCAGTGTGGCCAAAGATATTGATTCATATTTCTATTAAGGGAGCTGAATTCCATGTCGACCCAGAGCTTCAAAGGTGGGGATATTTAACACTCCCTGGTTCTAGCTAGGTGCATAGCAAGTCTATATTTTTCAAAGTCCAGAAGTCCCAGTCCCCCTTTATTTTTCCTTTTTATTAGTGTGGAATATTTAATTATAATTTAATTATTAAATTATTTTGCCAGATAAATTTAGAAATTAGTAAATATCTGTGGTTAGTTATAGCACCTCACTTCTCTTATTTTCCCATCACGCCTCTCATTTTCCCCCTTACATCTCTCATTTTCTCCCTTACACCTCTCATTTTCCCCCTCACTCCTCTTATTTTCCCCTCACTTGTCATTTCGACCTCACATCTATCATTTTCCGATCACTCCACTATTTTCCCTCACTCCTCTCATTTTGCACTCACACCTTTTCATTTTCACCTCACACCCCTCATTTTCACCTCACACCTCTCATTTTCCCCTCAGTATATGCATGTTCGTCATCTCCCTTATATATAGTATACACCTGTATGTCATCTCCTGTATACAGTATATACCTGTATGTCATCTCCCCTGTAAATAGTATATACCTGATGTATGTCATCTCCTCCTGTATATTGTATATACCTATGTGTCATCTCCTCCTGTATATAGTATATACCTGTATGTCATCTCCTCCTATATATAGTATATACCTGTATGTCATCTCCTGTATATAGTATATACCTGTATGTCATCTCCCCTGTATATAGTATATACCTGCTGTATGTCATCTCCTCCTCTATATACCTATGTGTCATCTCCTCTTTTATATAGTATATACCTGTATGTCATCTCCTCCTGTATATAGTATATACCTGTGTGTCATCTGCTCCTGTATATAGTATATACCTGTGTTAGGAGTCGAGTTTCCTCTGCTGCACAGGGGGAATCTCGATCTGTGTCTGCTGCGGTCTCCCATTCTGCATCGGCCGCAGTGCAGCCTGCTCAGCGGAGACATCGCACCCAGCGTCTCACTGAGACTGATACTGTGCAAAGGGTTACTACTGCCTCTCCAGGCTCTGCTATTGTACCCTGCACTGATCTGCGGTGAGCAGGCTTTTCTGGGACTAAGTCCTGCTTTGCACACACTGAGCATGCCCAGGGCAAGATCTCTCAGTGGAGATTTAGGGTCACATGCTCAGGTACTGCAGCAACTCCATTGGTCCTTCTTTGAAAGGTCCTGAACGTGCTGCAACTATTTAATGCTCAGAACAAAAATCCCAACTGCATAATGTGAGAAAACGAGGTCTGGCGAAAATACCGCCAATCGCCCCCGGACTCACTAAATCCGCTCTAAACATACCATAATTCAAGGAGAAGGATACAGAGCATTGATGAACATTTCATTAGACAAAGTTTATACCATAAATAGTACAAAAACATGTAGTTTTTTGTATATAGTATGTACCTGTATGTCATCTCCCCTGTATATAGTATATACCTGTGTATCATGTCCTCCTGTATATAGTATATACCTGTATGTCTTATCCTCCTGTATATAGTATATACCAGTGTGTCATCTCCTCCTGTATATAGTATATACCTGTATGTAATCTCGTCCTGTATATAGTATATACCTGTGTGTCATTTCCTCCTGTATATAGTATATACCTGTGTGTCATTTCCTCCTGTATATAGTATATATCTGTGTGTCATCTCCTCTGTATACAGTATATATCTGTATGTCATCTCCTCCTGTATTAGACCGCGTTCACATGTTATTTGGTCAGTATTTTTACCTCAGTATTTGTAAGCTAAATTGGCAGCCTGATAAATCCCCAGCCAACAGGAAGCCCTCTCCCCTGGCAGTATATATTAGCTCACACATACACATAATAGACAGGTAATGTGACTGACAGCTGCCGTATTTCCTATATGGTATATTTGTTGCTCTTGTAGTTTGTCTGCTTATTAATCAGATTTTTATTTTTGAAGGATAATACCAGACTTGTGTGTGTTTTAGGGCTAGTTTCAAGTCAAGTTGTGTGTGTTGAGTTGCATGTGGCGACATGCATGTTGTGACTTTTGTGAAATGAGTTTTGTGTGGCAACATGCGTGTAGCAACTTTTTGTGTGTCAAGTTGCATGTGACAGGTTAATGTAGCAAGTTGTGTGCAGCAAATGTTTTGCACATGGCGAGTTTTGCGTGTGGCGAGTTTTATGTGTGGTGCGTTTTGAGTATGTGCAAGTTTTGTGTGAGGCAAGTTTTCTGCATGTGGCAATTTTTCCGTGTGTGCAAGTTTTGCGTGTGGCGAGTTTTCCATGAGGTGAGTTTTGCACATGTGGTGAGTTTTGCGTGAGCCTAGTTTTGCATCTGGCGAGTTTTGCACGTGGCGAGTTTTGCGCGTGGCGAGTTTTGAGCGGCGACTTTTGTGTTTCGACTTTTATGTGGCGAGGTTGGTGTATGTGTGGTGAAATGTGTGCTAAGGGTGGTGTATGTGTTCAAGCACGTGGTAGTGTGTGGCGCATTTTGTGTGTGTGTTCATATCCCCGTGTGTTGTGAGTATCCCATGTTGGGGCCCCACCTTAGCAACTGTATGGTATATACTCTTTGGCGCCAACGCTCTCACTCTGCAAGTCCCCCTTGTTCATATCTGGCAGCTGTCAATTTGTCTCCAACACTTTTCCTTTCACTTTTTCCCCATTATGTAGATAGGGGCAAAATTCTTTGGTGAATTGGAACGCGCGGGGTTAAAATTTCGCCTCACAACATAGCCTATGATGCTCTCGGGGTCCAGACGTGTGACTGTGCAAAATTTTGTGGCTGTAGCTGCGATGGTGCAGATGCCAATCCCGGACATACACACATACACACACACATTCAGCTTTATATATTAGATCTCTACCAAACCAGGAAATAGACGCTTCCTTCCACTAGGAAATATCGCATTCTAATTTCTGGAGCAGAGGTATAAAATTCAGGTTATATAGAGAGGAGATGGAATTGCTGATCTTGGTCCCTAAGTACATAATTTGGGAACAATTATTTTTGAATGGAGATATTTTGAATAAAAGGGTCCAGTTCTCTGGCATTACGTTAATATTTAGTAATTCAGACTTAGAGAAGTTTATTTTAAAATTTGATACAAGACCAAATATACATATTTCTTTGAGTAATGGATACTCCATGGGTCTGTTAGGTAGAACAGGACGTCATCTGCAAATGCAGCTATTTTATGTGTTTTTTTCACCACATTTTATACCCTGGATTGTGGGGTTGAACATTGCATTTTACAGGCATTACAATGGCAGATTTGCAATTTTAATTTAGCAACATCTATTGCTGCTTATTTCTGGGAAACACCCATGGAGCCAAATCATCACTACACCTGTAGGTACATTCCCAGAGGGGTGTAATTTTCAAAATGGTGTCACTTAAGTGTGGATTCTGCTCTTCTGGCACTTAGGGCTCTCTCTATGGACTTTACAAACTATTCTAGGAAAATCTGTGCCCCAAGAGTCAAATAGTGCTCCATCCATCCTGAGTCTCTGAGTATGGCTAAGCCATACTGTAGAGCCACATATGAGGTATTTCCACATGCAGCAGAAATTGTGGGGCAAATTTTGATGCCATTTTTACCCATTTTCCCTTGTGCTAACGCAACAATTTTGTCGTAAAAATGTAATTTTTTTTATATGCAGCCCAATGGTATAAAATTTTGTGACACATCTGTGGTGTCAATATGATCACTGGACGCTTAGATGAATTCTTTGAGAGGTGTAGTTTGTGAAACTTGGTAACTTATGGGAGGATTCTGCTGTTCTAGCACTTCAGAAGCACTTCCAGTGGGTCATGGCACCTGCAAACTATAACAGCCAAAAATGCACTATAATATGGTGCTCCTTCCCTTCTGAGCTTTCCACTGTGGCTGAAAAGTAGTTCTCAAATACATATAGGGTATTAGCGCACTCAGGAGAAATTGCATAGCAAATGGTGAGATACATTTTTTTCCTCTTAGGAATTATAAAAATTAAAAATTTGGGTCAAAAACAACATTTTAATGATAAAAATTTAATTATTCTTTCTTCATCGCCAAATGGTATAAAAATCTGAGAGGCACATATGGTGTCAACATGGTCAATGTACCCCCAGATTAATTCATTGGGTGGTGTATTTTGTAAAATGGGGTCACTTATGGAGGTCCACTGTTTTGGCACCTCTGGGGCTCTGCCAATGTGACATGGCATCTGAAATCCATTCCAGCAAAATCTGAACTCCAATATGGCGCTTCTTCCCTTCTGAGCTTTGCACTGTGCCTCAAAAGTAGTGGGTATTAGGGTTCACAGGAGAAATTGAGAAACAAATTTTACTGTTAATTTTCTTCAATTATCCCTTTTGAAAATTAAATCAAAAACTTGGGGCCAAAATAATATTTTAGTGGGAAAAAATGTAATTTTCCATTTACTCAGCCCAATGTTATACAATTTTGTGAATCGTCTTAGCATTAAAAATGCACACTACACCAGTAGATTAATTCCTCAAGAGGTGTAGTTTCCAAAATCGGGTCTCTTATGGGGGTTTATGTTGTTTTGTCATGTCAGGGGCTCTTCAAATGTGACATGGCATCAGCATCTATTCCAACTAAAACTGCGCTCCAAAATTCAAATGGCGCTCCTTTCCGTCCGAGCCTTGCCATGTGCCCAACCAGTAATTTTCCTCCACATATGGGGTATTAGTGTACTCAGGAAAAATTGCACAACAAATTATATGGTTCATGTTCTGTTACCCTTGTGAAAATGAAAAATGTGGGGTTGCAGCAACAGTTTTGCTGGAAAAATGTGTTTTTTTTATTTTAACAGCTCAACATTATAAAATTCTATGAAACATCTGTGGGTTCAAGATCCTGAGACCTGTAAATAAGTTTCTTGAGAGGTGTAATTTCCAAAATGGGGTCACTTGTGGGGGTGTCCATTGTAAAGGCACATACAGCACTCTGAAAACGCGACATGTATTGTTTATTTTCTCCTGTTACCTTTGTGAAAATTAAAACTTTGGGGCAAAAACAACATTTTTGTGGGAAAACGTTACATTTTCATTGTTTCTTCTACATTGCTTTTGTTCATGTGAAGCACCTGAAGGGTTAGTAAACTTCTTGAATGTGGTTTCAAGTACTTTTTTAAAATTGTGCCACTTTTGGGTAATTTCTGTCAGATAGGCCCTTCACCGTTTTTCAAACTTTTCGCAAAAATTCCACAAATAAACGCAATAAACATTGTCCCAAGATTACCACTAAGATAAAGTACAATGTGTCATGAAAAAAACTATTTCAGAGTCACTGGGATATGTTGAAGTGTTCCAGAGTTACGACCACATAAAGTGACACTGGTCAGAATTAAAAAATTTGGCCTAGTCATAAATGTGAAAACAGTCTCGGGGGTGAAGGGGTTAAAAAAGAACACCCAAGCGGATTTCTTCATCAAAGTTAACAATGCAATCAGTATTACAGCATCATTACAGCTAAGTCTTTACTTTACGTTACAAAATCATGCTGAAGGCTTCTCTTTAAACACTACAGTAAAAGGATGAAGCTTTTACTTTAATAGAGCTGTTGGGTCTCTTCTACATGTCACTGCTATGAGTATTGGTTCCCTGTACTTTTCTGGGCACCTGTTGTGACTTGCGTTACATCTTTCTATATAATGTGTCTTTTACAGTGGTGCTTGTATGTTTTTATTTACACCTTGTGGTTAAACATTCGCAGTTATATACTTGTATGTATGATATTTGTCAAAGTGATGAGTAAATGGAATAGGAATAGTCGGTCTCTCTGGGTGAAAGGTCTGATCTTGATTATTTTCCCAGACAGATAAACAATTCTAGGTTCCACATGCTGTCTGGCCATGCTTATCCATACACAACCCAGTGCAGAATTATTGTTTTATTGAGCTAGCCAAACTCTGTTCTACATTGATAAGGAGCAAGCACTCCAATACAGGTGTCTGCAGAACAGTTTCTGGTTTGACTATTATCCTTAGTCATCTTCACACTGGCTTATTTGTTTGGCTAACTTGTTACTATGTATTCACAAACATTATACTGTACTTTCATACATTTTAGATAGCTGCCAGCCACTTGATGGTTCAGCAGATCATTCAGGTCTGTTCTCCTGAGGGTGAAGAAAGAGAAGACGGGCACCTAGGGTGCCTAAATGCCGAACCTCCCACAAGTAACTCCATTTTGGAAACTGCACCCCTTAAAGATTTTATCCAGGGGTATAGTGAGCATTTTGAACTCACAGGTAATGCACAGAATTTGAGAGCATTAGGCCAACATATGGAAAAAGGTCGCCTTTTTAACAAAAAATTTGCTTTGGCTGCAAATTTCTAACTTTTGCAAGAGATAACACCAAAAAATGGACCCCACAATTTGTTGCCCACTTTCTTATGAGTGCATTGATACCCCACATATAGTTAAAAAGTTCTGTTTGAACAAATGGCAGTGTGAAGTGCTTGCAACAGAAGGTGCACAGTTTTAATTTTGAAACACAAATGTGGCTGAAAGTGTTGGTTGGCACTATGTCACATTTGCAGGGCACCTAAACAGTACAAACCTCCCCCCCCCCCACAAGTGACCCCATTTTGGAAACTACATCCCTCAAGAATTTTATCCAGGTCTATAGTAAGCATTTTGAACCCACAGGTATTACACAGAATTTGATAAGAGTGGATCATCATATTGAGTCATATTGAAAAAGTTCATTTTTTTTCACAAAAATCTTCCTTTAGCCCCACATTTCTCACTTTTGCAAGCAGTAACACTAAAAAGAGGACCACACAACTTGTTACACATGTTCTTACGAGCACGGCAATACCCCAAATATAGTAAAAAAGTTTTGTTTGGACAAACATCAGGGCTCGGAAAAGATGGGGCACAATTTGAATATTGGAACACATATTTGGCTCTATTTGGAAAAGATTGTCATATTAGTCTGCATGGTTCAAGAACAACAGAAAACCCCGTAAATGTCTATTTTGTAAATTACACCCTTTAATATAGTTATCTATGGAGATAGTGAGTAGTTTGATACCACAAATTTTAATGCAGTTGATGCAACACAAGCTTGAAAAATTACAATTTCCATTTTTTTTACTGTCACATTCATTAATCTTTTTTTGTATGTTCTGAGGAATACACGTCAAATTTTATTGCACTGTTATTTTTTTTAGTAATTTTCAGTGTACACGTGGTACCGTTGGTGAAGACATGGTATCATTAGTTCCCAGATAATTTTAACCAGGATGCCAAATGTCTAGGGGCATTAATTTGGCGATTCCTTCCTTAACATAGTAACATAGATAGCAAGGCCGAAAAAAGACATTAGTCTATCCAGTTAAGCCTATATTCCATCAGAATAAATCCCCAGATCTATGTCCTTCATACTGTATATTAGAAAGGTGCACCAGTAACCTGTTGTGCTCTCGCACATTTCGTACAATTTTACAGCGGATTTGGGTTGCTTGGAGGGGATAAACTAGGGAAATGAGAGATGGGCCCTGAAACTCATGAAGGACTCGTTGACTGCAACATTTTGATCATGGGTATGGCAATTTAGAAATGAATCTTTTAGGAGGGAAATTAAAGGTCTCAATTTGTTATGGTCATTGTAGGGTCATTTCTTGGAGGGGCTTGGGAATTGTCATTAAAATGAAAGAATCTCATTAGGGCTTCATAACAGGACTGGGAGATGACGGCTACAAATACAGGGGTACTGTGGACAGATTGTGTTGCCCAGTAGGAACAGAGACTAGATTTTTTTTACTAAACCCAAATTTAGGGTAAGGCCCCAATTTGTTTTATTTCAGGAACATTTGTGGAGATCCATGAATGGGAATGAAAGGATGTGGGTTTTGATGAAATATGTTGTAGGGCATACAAATTGGTTTGTTGGGCAATTAATTGTACTGTTGGTACGAAAAGTATTCAGACCCCTTTAAATTTTTCACTCTTTGTTTCATTGCAGCCATTTGGTAAATTCAAAAAGTTAATTTTTTTCTCATTATTGTACACTCTGTAACCCATCTTGACTAAAAAAATATAAATGTGGAAATTTTTGCAAATTTATTAAAAAAGAAAAACTGAAATATCACATGCTCCTTGAGATGGTTCTACTCCTTCATTGGAGTCCAGTTGTGTTTAAGTTAACTGATTGTGGCAAGGCACAGATCTGGCCAAGGTTACAAAAAAATTTCTGCAGTACTCAAGGTTCCTAAGATCACAGTGGCCTCCATAATCCCTAAATGGAAGAAGTTTGGGACCACCAGAAGTCTTCCTAGACCTGGCGGTACAGGCAAGCTGAGCAATCATGGGAGAGAGGTAAAGAAGATCCCCAAGATCACTGTGGCTGAGCTCCAGAGATGCAGTAGAGAGATGGGAGAAAGTTCCACAAAGTCAACTATCACTGCAGCCCTCCCCAAGTCAAGGCTTTATGGCAGAGTGGCCCGACGGAAGCCTCTACTCAGTGCAAGACATATGAAAGCCCGCATAGTTTGCTAAAATAAAACACATGAAGAACTCTTAGACTATGAGAAATCAGATTCTCTGGTCTGATGAGACGAAGATAGACCTTTTTTGGTGATAATTCTAAGCGATATCCTGGATGAAAACCTCTTCCAGAGGGTTCTAGACCTCAGACTTGGCCGAAGGTTTACCTTCCAACAAGACAATGACCCTAAGCACACATCTAAAATAACAAAGAAGTGGCTTCAGAACAACTGTGTGATCATTCTTGACTGGCCCAACCAGAGCCCTGACCTAA
This sequence comes from Ranitomeya imitator, assembly GCF_032444005.1. Taxonomy (NCBI): domain Eukaryota; kingdom Metazoa; phylum Chordata; class Amphibia; order Anura; family Dendrobatidae; genus Ranitomeya; species Ranitomeya imitator. The sequence goes on from NC_091285.1 coordinate 371,734,678, forward strand.
ACCCAATATAGCATCTCTGGAGAGACATGAAAATGGCTGTCCACCAACATTCACCATGCAACCTAACAGAACTGGAGAGGATCTGCAAGGAAGAATGGCAGACGATCCCCAAATCCGGGTGTGAAAAACTTGTTGCATCATTCCCAAAAAGACTCATGGCTGTACTAGCTTAAAATGTTGCCTCTACTCAATACTGAGCAAAGAGTCTGAATACTTATGACCATGGGATATTTCAGTTTTTCTTTTCTAATAAATTTGCTAAAATTTCTACATTTCTGTTTTTTTCACTCAAGATGCGGTGCAGAGTGTACATTAATGAGAAAAAAATGAACTTTTTTGAATTTACCAAATTTACTTTCCGTACCCACTGTAGGACTTCTGCAGTAACAAAAATTTGGAATAATTCAAAGGGGGCAACATTGGTGACATCTAATTATTTTCCAGGAGTAGCTGAAAAAGGAGGAATTTGAGGGGAAAATGCATTGTCGAGATACCACAATGGGGGGGGGGGGGGGGGGGCTGCAGAAATTGGTCTTGCCTGGGACAATTCAGCAGTGATGACTGACTCTACTACCATCAGGCTGTGGGATCCCGTGTAGAAAAACTGTTCTGCTTCATAAGCAGATTTGATTAGACTCTTGGAACTGAGGGAGCAAAGCAGGGTGTATGAAAAAAACGGCCATGCTCGTGCTCTCCAGGGTCTCAGCTACCACTGGTAGCTGAAGCCCTGTACATTTTCTGACAAATGGGGGCGCTACTCACTTATTTCTCAGTGCTGTTAAAAAGCAACCCTCAGGAATAAGGCCCCTTAACTGCCACCATTAAAAGGTGTATCAGCAGTTGCTAAGGGGTTAAATAAATATCTTATTTTATATATCACCTCTCAAAAATGTGATATTTAAACTACATACTGAATTAATATAGTTGGATGGAAAATAAACGATGAGCAGAGGATTGGAGTCTTTGTAAGGTGTAATGTACAAAATGCAGTTATGGTAACAGGAGCTTTTGTCCTGCAGACATTGTCATTTTGTAGACAAGGGTTGAGAAATAACAAAAATTCATCTTGTCAGCCACATAAAAACTCACCAGATAAGCTGAGAGTACGTGCAAGCCAAGAATAGAATCCCAAACCTGGCAGTTAGAGACGGCAGAAATGGATAGTCACAAAGTTGTAAATATTAAATAATATTAAAGGGGTTGTCTCAACATCAATAAGGGTTAAAATTGCAAAATGCAAGTAAAAACAAGCAGCAACTGTGCAATTTTAATCCTTTAAAAAATCCTCTCTATTCTCAAGAACAAAATGATATTTAATTTAGTGATTGCACTGTAATCCATACCAGCTTCAGTGTCCCTGCTCAATTAGTATGCTGCTGCAATGTCGGAGAGCGTACAGTTCAGACTAGCAGCACAACCATGCCGCTGTTCAGAATGGTCAATCCTCAGAAGTGCACTCTCACAAGCAAACATGAAGCTGGAAGGAAGAGTAGCGGTGCACTCCCAATAATGACAAGTGAGAACAACCCCTTTAGAACAGCATTTTTAGGAATGAAAACTTTGATGCCGAACAAAAAAAGCATAAAACCGGCCCAGTAAAAGTTTTTTTAATTTCATGTAACTGCATTTAAGTTAGAATAATAAGTTGTAGGACTTAATCTCACCAGGCAAAGCCAGTAGCAAACAACTTGTACTCAGAATATAAGTTGACATAAAACTCTTTATATCTTAATGATCATGTTTATGATTTCTTGTTGCTGAATAGGTCATAAATAATTAACAGTTTATGTCCAACCAGTAGTGACTGTTTCAATAAAATTGCTTTGGATAATGCAAACAAGCTACAATGAGCGTCTGTACTTTATGTAGCAAACAAGCTGGTGAAAGCAATAAATGCTGTTGGAAAATGTTAATCAAATCCACCCTCTGTTTCATGTTCTCTGAAAATATAAAAAATTAAATAAAAAAAAATGGAATAAACTGGTCACTAAAAAATAGTTAGATATTATTCAGTATTGCTGCTATTCTATAAATATAACTCAGTAGGACCATTAAAAAATGTTTTTTTTTTGAGAAACCATAATGCATATATTGAATTGGGCTCTGTTCACACCACACTTAGAGCCTATGTCAATGGTATACAGTACTTTGGAAGGATCTTTTAATGTGTTAAGTATAGCAGTATTATTTACAGTGTATGTACAGTGTGGCATATTATTTACAGTGGGAAAATAAGTATTTGATCCCTTGCTGATTTTGTAAGTTTGCCCACTAACAAAGACATGAACAGTCTAAAAAATATATATACAGTATATATATATATATATATATATATATATATATATATAAGACTCCTGTCCACAGATTCAATTAATCAGTCAGACTCTACCCTCTACAACATGGGCAAGACCGAAGAGCTTTCTAAGTGGTGTGAAAGAGGACCTTTCACAACTTTTGACCTAATAAACTTTACACATAGTAGCAGAATGTGTGGTAAAAAAAAATTTAGCATTTTTTTTCTTTTCTAAAAGGGGTTGTAAACATACAGGGCAATGAAATTACTAGCGCCAATTTTCTTCAACTGAATGTTTAATTTCTTTCACCTCTGTGGGCGTATACTGTCAATGACCCTGTCCAATCATAAAAATGTACCATCATGGAGAGGAAAAAGAAAATGCCCACAATTGTAACCTAAAATAAATGCCCAAAGAGAAATAAAGGAGGTCAGAACTGTGCTAGTGTGGTAATGTGAGACTTACTGTCTTACGTGACTGCGCTGACAATGCCTCTCTAACTGCACTAGGAGTAATGCTTACCCATAGTAAATATGCTGACCTCACTTCTCCAGTGATGTTCCTCACTCTGATGCCACTGTCTGCCTCCTTTACCAGCTCTTTAATAACAGAAAGTGCTGGGAGGGAGTCAAGATCAAACAAGATTGCATGAAACAGTTAAAGTCCAATGCGATCACGCTGACGTCGTCTCCCTCCCGACACTTCCTATTATTAAGGTACTGGGAAAGGAGGAGGAGGACAGCAGCAACAGAGTGAGGAGCATTGCAGGAGGAGTTGAGGATGGCAGACAAACTAGCTCATGCTGGCACAGTTCTGACCTACTATGTGGCGTTTCATTTCAGTCAGAACTGTGAGTGTCTTCTTTTCCTCCTTATGACTTTTTATGATTGGACAATTTTATACTGGGTTGAATGTTTCTTTCACAGAGCTGAAAGAAATGAAATGCCCAGCTGAATAAGATAATTGATGCATGTAATTTAGTTGCCCTGTATCTCCACAATGAAGTAGAGAAAAAAAAACATGCGCAGTTTTAATGTGACCGCCGCTGTCTGCACAAAGATGGCGGCGGTCTGATTTACTGCGCCTGCGTGAATTTAGCGCAGGCGCAGTGAATCATTCGACTGATCCCGGTGGCAGACGCGCGACGTGTCTACACGCAGAGGAAGCTGGTCACATAAAAAAGGGTTTCCCATGAACAAAAGTTCATTTTAAAAATTGTCTGTGTCTGACCGTGTACGGAGCATACCACATCTCCTGGGCAGGGGAGGAAGCAAAAGACAATATTGACATTACAGCAGGGGATCACAGAGGATTCATCTTGTGAGGTAAAATATTTGACTGACTGTTTTTAAACAATATTTTACCTCACAAAATGTATCCTCTGCGATCTCCTGCTGTAATGTCAGTATTATCTTTTGCTTCCTCCCCCGCCCAGGAGATGTGGTATGTTCTGTACACAGTCAGACACAGTCAATTTTTAAAATAACTTTTGTTCATGGAAAATCCCCTTTAAAAAGAAAATATCAACACCAACGTGGCTCTTCATAAAAAGTACGCCAATAACAATGAAAGGAAAGCAGCAAAGGTACAAAGTCAAAGACAACAATGGGCAAATGAGACTCTTGAAGAGCAACAGCATCACTGGGACAAAAACATTGCATATATCACATGGGGTAGACAGGTCAAAGAAGAGAGCACAAATGGGAGAAGTCAGCACATGGGGAAAGATAGAGTGGATAGGTGGGTGAGCACATGGGGGGAGAGAGTCTCAATGCTGCAAAGCCTGTCCCCATCATGACATTACCGCCCTCCCAATGCGATAGCATCGGGCCTCCATCTGGTAAAGTTTATAAGATCAAAAATGTTGAAAAGTCCGCTAAAAGGAACGCAGTTGTTTGAATGTTGTTCAGCACCAACATCACCAGTATCCTGTAATCTGATCATCAATTAGAGATTTCATTGTAACTTTAATGTGTGTGAATTTTTATTCACAAGCCACAAGTTGTAGGTTCTATACAATAAAGGTATAAGTAAGCCATGAAACACACAATGGTGGGCTATGATAAGTCTGACACATCATATATCTACTCAGATTCTTATGGTCAGCATTGCAGGGTAAGCTTCCAGACACAGACAGAACGTGGCAAAGGTCCACAGATGACCCAAGTATTGGCCATTATACATGTCGGAGCTATATGCTAAGACCATAATAAAGCTACATATGATTTTCTGATGGCATCCCTTGCAGTTAATTTCTTCTACATCTTATTACTATGCCATATCCAGCTAGTCATACCTTCTTGACATTTATGTACAGTATTTTGCTCACATGCACTGGTGCATATGCCATCTTTTGGCTCTTTACTTCTTCTGCCAGTGCTGTCATGGTGGACAAAGAGGCTCTGCTCCGTAACATCACCTGTCAATCAAGAATCAGTGTGTGGAGCCAGCAAGGAGAAGCAAAGAGAAACTGAGGACTGCAAATGCACAGATATGCCCACCCGTGCACCTGTGAGCCTAATTTGCTTGACTAAAATACAAATTTTGGTGCAATGGCCAACATTATATTAAAGGATCCAGAGATAGACTTGGACTTGGCAATATTATATTCGCAAATGATCAAATTCAGCTCACATTCCCAATTTTTTATGAATGGTTTCTCCTTTCATACACTGATAATTTCTATTATTAGACAGAAGTTATTTTAATCTATCCCATTTTGCGACAGCAATTAATTGACTACAAGATCTTATACAAAAACTAAACCCTCGAACATGAACACAGGAGGCTTGGATATGAAATCAGGCTGTGATCTGATTAAATTATTTTAGTAACGCATGACATGCATTTCAAGCTCTATTATTATTTTTGAAGTGAGCAATGAATGCTACCAAACAAGTAGAAATGTCAGGAGGTAATGAGTCATACTCGATTCCTTCATTCACGCACATCACAGATTCTACAGTACTTCTTGCAGGAGAGCATTAAACTATATATAAAAAAAAGAAATCAAAATTTAAAAAACATCCATTTAATAATTTAAATAGATAAGAGAATAAATAATAGATTTGAGTAAACGTGCGCATTTCCTCAATATTGTTTGCCATAGGAAATCGTATAAGAAAAGGAGGATGACTTTTGTGATCTTATATCACTATACAAGACTGAACAACATGAACATTACAGCTCATATGAGGCAGCAGAGTCCTAGACTTATTTTCTTCTATACGTAAGAGTGACCTAAGAAGGAAATCGAGACAAATTAATGCCCTCAAAAATCTATTACAAGTTTTATCGACTTGTTCTTCATCTCTATATATTGCTGTCACTTGGTTAAGTTGGATACATTTCAATAATCTATTTCTCATCATTAATTAATAGGCAACATTGATGACTGTAAAATGACAAAAGCATTTAAGGAGAAAATAGATAAAGGAATAAAACAGAAATCTTATACAAATTTTACAAAAAACAAGGTATTTGCAAAAGCTATATATCACTAATGTATTAGCTGCTTACAAGGTATTGTCCAGAACAGGGACTCAGAAAGTGGCACGGGAGCCAAATGTTGCCCATAGGTCTTTAATTGATCTGTTCTTCATAGCTGTTTGCACCACATCTAGCAAACAGCTATGAAGAACAGATTTACAGATGATGACTTTTGTAATTACCGTATTTTCTGGTGTATAAGACGACTGGGCGTATAAGACGACCCCCAACTTTTCCATATAAAATATGGAATTTGGGATATTCCCGCCGTATAAGACGGGGGTCATCTTATATGCCCAGTCATCTTATACGACGTGTGGTTCCCAGGGTCTGGAGGAGAGAAGACTCTCCTTCAGGCCCTGGCATCCATATTTATGTAAAAAATAAAGAATAAAAAGAATGCAGGGAGTGAAGGACCGATGACGTCACGGTCACCTGACCGCTCACGTTACCGCAACGTCATTGAAGGTCCTTCACTCTATGCATTCTTAGGAACGGAGGCAGACGCATGCAGCGGTGACAGCCAAGGTTCGTCAGAGGGGTGAGTATATCCATATTTTTTATTTTTATTCTTTATTTTTAACATGAATATGGATCCCAGGGCCTGAAGGAGAGTCTCCTCTGGGAATTTTTAGGGGTTAAAAAGTCGTCTTATATGCCGGAAAATACGGTACTCCTGCACAGAAAAGCAGATCTGGATGTGCGTATACTGGCCATGGGGTTGGAAAGATGAATGAAGTATGGTAAACTGGAGACAGGATGATACTACCTGTTAAAAGAGATGCAACATTGTGGTGGGAGTGCTTGATGTGAGAATGGGGGTAAAGTTGGAACCCCTGGATTTTATTCTACAGCCTCAGTGTGATTTCTGTGGAAAAGCTTTGGATATCATTGTACCAGTTAATTGGGGCTCTGGGTGTCAATACTGTGAGGGGGATGGGAGCTGGATGTGGCTCTTGACTCTGACGTGGCTCGCAAGGTGAGGAAGGTATAGAACCACTGGTCTAGAGGTATAATATTCCATGTATTAGAGTTTGTCCGCATACAAGGTACTTTCTAAAACTTCAATACAGTATTAAACAGTGCCTTCTATGCAGATCTAAAAAAACATAACCAAGTATATCATAAAGCAGTTAAATAAAAATCATACCATAGATCAATTTCACTATCCTCCCAATATTTCTTACCTTCGGTGAGTCTGCCTGTCTGCTCAGCACTTCCACCAGGGAAAATCTTGGCAATGTAGGCTCCAATCTCTCCTTGACTTCCAGGAATCTCTTTCCCACCAACAATTCGCATTCCAAATCCATTTCCTATTGATTAAACAATGAAACATAATTTATGCTGAATTCACCATAGCTGGCAAACATAATATATGTCCAATGATAAAAGACTTTTATGTCACCTTGACCCTATAAGCTAGTTCACTTGGCTGTTCTCATATCTCCCATTGACTTTAATGGGGAGTGACCGCAAATTCATTGCCACACATCCACCCAAAATCAATGCATCCATTTTAAAGTCAACATTCTTGTGTCCTGACGCCATATGATGCAGTGGTGGTTTTAGGGAAGGTGCTGATCATACCAGAATCAGACAAACCTGGAAGCTTAGATTTAACTCAGCAAAGTCGGGTCCTCTATTGGTAGGAAGACCTTTTTTTAATTAATCATGTTTAGAATTTGTGATGGTAGGTTCTTCTTAAAGCTTAGAAAAGGGAAAACACTCATATGTAAAGACAAAAGATCAAAATTGTCATATGCCACAGTTGTCATATGAATTATTATATTGCATGTCTTCATAGTGCTGTGGCTATAATACTAATTGGGCAAACTAATTATTTATGTTGCTGTCACAACGTAACAGGTGCGAAATATATTCACTATGGATTATACCTGGGTAGGGAACAGAACATCAAAACATATTTTAAATATTCATATTCCTACAATCACCAGGTGTTTCTTCCTATTTAGACCTGCGTGTAAATGTCAAAGAAATAACTTGTATATGTTCATTTCTACCAAGAATAAAGGTCAAAACCAACATTGTTCATTTTACCAAGGTGCTTCCTTAGATAACCCTGCATTAAATAAATTAATATAATTTAAATCTTTAATAAAATACTAAGCAAACCTTATCATAAAATATATCCTTAAAACATATCCAAAAATGTACAATTAAGAAGAATTGCTCCTAATAACTTAAAGGAAATTTGCAGCCTCAAATATTTTGTTTTTATAGTAGAATATGGCATAAAATAATAGAAACAATTGTGCAACGATATGAATGACGGTTATTGGCGAGCTTCTGTTGTGGACAGTTATTGACTGGAGATGTCACATGTCAAGACATTTTATTTTTGAAGATGGGTAAACAAAGAAAAGTGGTGAACCTGAGAACAAGTAGTGCCGCAACAGTGTGTGACCTACTTAAAGGGAGGCTGTCAGCACATAATGACTGTTCAAGCCAAGTACAGGTGCTCAGTGCCCCCTTTGCACCCTTTGCATGGTCAAACATTTAAGTGCACCTATCTGTTAGGCGTCAAGAATCTCCCACTGCATGGGATAGATCCCAAGCCTTATCTGCCTCTGTGATCTCCCATTCAGCTTCAGCTGCTGCGGGTGCTGCTGAGCATAGATGTTGGTCCCAGCATCTTGGTCAGGCTTGTGCTGTTCATTTGGTTACTGCTGGCTCTCCAGCCCAGCCTATGGTAATCAGCGATTAGAAATGGCGACCGGATGCTCTGGAATTTAAGTCCAGAAATCACCCTACTGAGCATGTCCGTGATGTGGCGTCTTCCCATTGGTGGTCGGATGTTTCCAGCTCTGGTGACGTGGCAGCTCTGGATTGGCCTGTGTGCGATGTCTTGTCCAACTGGGTGTGTTTGGGGCAGAGCCTTATGTATAAAAAGCCCCCAGCGGAGCACGTGGGTGCGCTAGTATCATTTTATGAATGGCTATGTGAGTGGAGTCTCTACCACTCTGTCTGCAAGTGTTGTGTGTCTGTCTAGCTTGGGACTGTACATGTAGGCAGGCAGCTAGCATCAATGGGGCAATTAGCCGTTGGCTTAGCATTTGGTTCCTACATGCCTACATGTGTGCGGTTAGCACAGTAGAGTTAAAAAGCAAGCACAGCCCTAGTTAGGGTAATAAGCTCAGAGCATCTTTTCCATTTCTGTGTGCGAGTGACACAGCTCAGTTGCAGAGCATCAATTTAGTTTCTGTGTGCGAGTGACACAGCTCAGTTGCAGAACAGCTTTCATTTCTGTGTGCGAGTGACACATAGAAATTAACATAGTGGCATAGTAACAGAGTTAGTAAAGCCGAAAAAAGACATTTGTCCATTCAGTTCAGCCTATATTCCATCAGAATAAATCCCCAGATCTACGTCCTTCTAAAGAACCTAATAACTGTAAGATACAATATTGTTACGCTACAGAAAGACATCCAGGCCTCTCTTGAACCCCTTGACTGAGTTCGCCATCACCACCTCCTCGGGCAAGGAATTCCAGATTCTCACTGCCCTAACAATAATGAATCCTCTTCTATGTAGGTGGAAAAACCTTCTCTCCTCCAGTGCAGAGAATGCCCCCTTGTGACCGTCACCTTCCTTGGTATAAACAGATCCTCGGACAGATATTTGTATTGTCCCCTTATATACTTATAGATGGTTATTAGATTGCCTCTTGTCTTTTTTCTAGACTAAATAATCCTAATTTTGCTAATCTTTCTGGGTATTGTAGCTCCCCATCCCCTTTATTAATTTTGTTTCTCTCCATTGACCTCGCTCTAGTTCTATTACATCCTTGATGACCAGCGGTGCCCAAAACCCTACACATGTGCGATCTAACCAGGAATTTGTACAGAGGCAATATAATGCTCTCATCATGTATATCCAGACCTATTTTAATGCACCCCATGATTCTGTTTGCCTTGGCAGCTGCTGCCTGGCACTGACACAGCTCAGTTGCAGAGCAGCTCTTTTGTTTCTGTACTGTTCCTCTTTGTGCAGTAACAGAGCATGGAACTCAACCTACTGTTCACAGTGAGTGGTGACAAATCTGTGCGTACAAGTAATCACTCGCTGTGTGCTCCGTCAGTGCTCACTGGCAGCAGTTCTACATCTCTGCACAGTGGACACCGGATCACAATTGCACTTTACTATGAATTCTATTTAGTGCAATCCGCCAAGCATAACACCTACCCACCTGCTTGTTTTCAATTCATCTCCACCCTTCTATGGCTCTATGAAGCCAGATCTGTCAATCAAAGAAGAAGGGGTGGCAATATCGGGAAAACAAGTAGGTGGGAATGTGCACTTAAGTGTTTGGCAACACCAAGGGTGCAGTGAGTGCCAGTGTTGGCTTTGTTCTGACAGACAGCTTTTAAAAATATTTTAAAAGACTGAGCAGCAAAAATACTGCAAATAGCATAAAGTTTATAAGTATTACACAAGAGATGAGATAAATTTGTTGCATCTCTCTACACATATTAGGCAGTTTTTTTTTAATATTTTGAGCACAAGAGCATAGCTGATATTTGTTTACCACTTTACTTTGTCCCTAAAATATGGTCCATGGTTTTTTTTTTAAATATGGCACATATTAATTTTACTTTGGTCTATCCAATACTCAAACTAGAGGAATTAAGCGCAAAGACCACAGTATGTAATACACATTTTTAGGTGAAATTTGTTAGTGAATAATAACAACAGTCTTATATAGTATAAAGTGGTAATAGTATTCTGAAATAAAACTACACATAGATTTCACTAATTGCCAGAATGTTCAAGGGAGGTTAATTGCTCTTTCATCATTTTAGTTTTCCGACTATTAAAACACCTTCAATACAAAATGACAAGGACTCTACAGAAAGTAGTGATGGTATCGTACAGTCTACACAATGCAAGGTAAGTAGGGCTGTAACCATTTACTACTGTTTTAACTTTTTATTTAAAATTTACCTGATACCGTATGGTCCTTTGGGTCCCTCAGCAGTTTAATTCTCGTATGAGGAACCGGATAGTGAATAGGCTTTCCATTCATCTATTGTGTAAAAAGTGAATATAAGAAATAGTCCATTGGAATACATAAGAAAAAAAAATGAATAACTGATTAATACAAAGCTTTTGTAAGTACATATATATACTAAGTCACTTGGTTGTGAGATACTATACCACCTACAGCACACTGTTGGGATCAAGTATTTTATCTTGCATGAAAGTTCTCAGGGTAACATATTCAGTCAATTAATATATCATGAGTGACTACTTTTTAACAATCACTATAACAGTACTAGAGCAAATTTTTAAAACAAACAGAATGTTAGAATACTAAATTAATATATGAAAAATTAATAAGATCAAATTATTTATTACTCCATTTATCTCGCAGCTCGGAGTTCATGTTTGCAAAATCCCAGTTAACCACTTAATGACCAGGGGTATTTTCATTTTTGCGTTTCCATTTTTTGCTCCCCTTCTTCCCACGGCTATAATTCTTAATTTTTCTGTCAATATGGCCATGTGAGGGCTTATTTTTTGCTGGACGAGTTGTACTTTTGAATGGCTACATTGATTTTACCATATCTTGCACTGGAAAACGGGAAAAAAAATCCAAATGCTGTGAAATTGCAAAAAAAAAGTGCAATTCCACAATTGTTTTTTGGATTTTTTTTTTTACCATGTTCGCTAAATTCTAATACTGAACTGCCATTATGATTCTCCAGGTAATTATGAGTTCACAAACACCAAACATATCTAGGTTCTTTTTTACTTAAGTGGTGAAAAAAATTCCAAGTTTTGTAAAAAAAAAAAGTTGCCATTTTCAAGATCTGGAGCCGGGTGATGGCTAATTTTTTGAGTGCCAATCTGATGTTTTTATTTATACCATTTTGGTGCAGATACAATCTTTTGATCGCCTGTTGTTGCATTTTATTGCAATGTTGCAGCTACCAAAACAACATAATTCTGGCATCTTGGTTTTTTTTTCTCGCTACGTTGTTTACCAATTGGATTAATTATTTTTTATATTGATAGATCAGGCGATTCTGAATGTGGCGATACCAAATATTTGATTTTTTTTAGTTGTTAGATTTTGGAAGGGGTTGATTTGAACTTTCATTTTTTTATATTTTTAAAAACTTTTTTTTACTTTTGGCATGCTTCAATAGTCTCCATGGGAGACTAGAAGCTGCCGTAACCCAATCGGCTCTGCTACATGCTGGCGATGATCAGATCACCTGCATGTAGCAGAATATCTCATCTGCTCTGAGCGACGACCACTGGGCGGATCTCATAGATATCCAGCTATGACAACCACAGGGGTCTCCTGCTGACCCCGAGTTGTCATGCCAACCCATCGGCGATCTGCAGTCATGTGACACAGGCGCCGATGGGAGGAGGTAAGCTTCCTGCTTGTGCCTGTTAAATGCTGCTGTCAGAGTTTGACAGCAACATTTAACATGTTAACATCTGCGGGTGAATCGCGATTACACCCACGGCTATTAGGGGCACATGTCAGCTGATCAGATCAGCTGTCGTGTGATGGAAAAGGTGTGGGCTCATCACCGAAAACTGCATTGAACAGGGGGAGGCGTCCAATGATGGACTCTGCCCATCATTGGAGGTTAAGGTGTTAATTTAAAACACAGAGAATTTAAGGCATGGGATGGACAGGACTATTTAAACAAAAACTAAATATAGGACATAAATACAAAAAAGTATGAAAAATACTAACTGTTCCTTCTTTTATATTCTACAATCCATTGACTCAATTAAGTCTCATATTGCAATCAAAACTGTGAGAAATAAAGTTTCTATATGTGTCCAAGAGTTCAGCATATTCCCATCCTCATCGTTTTATAACCCTATGCTTGGATGAAAAACAACTAGGTAACTACATATAGAGACTACCTCACTCCTCTGTTCCAATAATCCTGAGCCTTGCTCCATTAGCTAAGTGCTGTCCACTGAGCAATTACTCTTCAGAAAATCTACAATATTGCTTGTTTTGCCAACTTACCTTTTGGAGACTGACGCAACATGCAAAGCTTTTCTTATCCAATTTATTTCTATTTTAAGTACCACATATTTATTAGACTAAAGTGGACCAAACCAGTCTAATGTGTATGGGGGCCTCCTGACTCCCCCAACAGATGATATTGGGGTAGAGAAGGATCCGGCCTGTTGAGTTTTAGTGGTTAATCCTTTCATTTTCTCTGGAGATAAACTATTACCATAGGTGTCTGAAACCAGAGTGCTCCAGTGGTCCTTTGTATGAAGGAGCCAAGGACATGGCTGTCAGCTTAACGATCAATTGGCCAACAGCCATCTAATGTATATGGAGGCTTTTAGGGTTCAATTAAGAAGCTTGACACAGAGGTGAATTTGTGCCATTCAGGTTAACACAACAAATGCAGACAACGCCAGGTGAGAGGCAGTAGTCCTTCTCCTGTTATGCAGCCACAAATCACTGCCGAGGCCGATGGAATGTGATGTGCGAATGAATTAGCATCAACTCTATTTACCACCGTAGAATGTACTGTGCTGTCTAATTCCTGAAAAAAATATTTTGAGATAACTTATAGTATCTTTTTGAAGTTGTGATTTTATAAAGCATCAATATATTGGGCCATCTAAAAGCTGGGCCAATAGCTCTACGCTAGTGTGGAGAGTTTTCAGAGTGTAAATGAGCAGCTGTCAGCTTTTCCAACATTTCCTTACTTGTTCCTGTGGATGAGCTGGTCGGGCGTGAGATAATTTGTCAGGTAGTTTTCTCTCAATTCCATGTCCATTTTCCAGTCGGGATTCTCTAGGCTTGTCAAACCAATCTGTTTCTTCACGCCGAAGATGATAGGCTTTGGAAATCAATGTAATATTAATTTTTCTCTTTCAAGTATTTCAGGAAAATGGGAGAAGAAACAGACTACTGAGAGGCAGTCATGCAAAGGCCAACCATGCAGCTTAGGTCAAGAACAGAAGTACACATACAGGCAAGCAGATCGGCAGCAAAAGGTACAATCGCAAAGCAAAAATAAGTTAGTTCACTGAATTTTGACAAATTAATTGCCATGCCATTAGTGTAATGGAACTGAACATTTCCTAATCATTTTTATTGGGTGCAGTGATAGGTGACCTCATGTATACAGTAATTTGTGGAGATTGAAATGAACTAAACATGAAGAAGATATGACGTTCACAAAAATATTGTCATCTGGCACATAAACATCAATAAAAGAAAAAAATACCACTGTTTTCATAACTCAGGGAAGAAGGGTATAGTAGAGGTTTTTCTAATCAGCTAGTATAAACAAAAATCTTGTACAGTTATATTAGTTAATTTTAAATAACATATTTTACTTACTAGATAACTAGCTCATATCAACTGAAGACATATAAAATGTACTGTATAATAAGAAAAAAATCATTCTGATATATTTATTGGGAATTACTGAAAATGAGGAATTGATTATTTCAAGGCATTAACATTCAACTACTACATTTAAGAGAAAATCAATGTTTCCACATTAAATGTGTCTATCCACTTACACTATAATATGTTTTATCACCATACTCTCTACTGACTATCTGTAACGGGGTTACCACAACAGAGAGGAGCCAGAAGACCGCAGCATCTGATTTCTCCTACTCTGGAACTCATTAGAAGCACTTCACCTTCTTATTACATGGTGTACATTTATTTTGGTAGTGCAGGGGTTAATCTGCTCTATTAAGAGCTCCTGGAGCATTTAGGCTCTCAGCAGTACACTCTTAGCCACTCCCACTTCCTATATAATCTGGGTCCTGGCTAGCACTCATTGTCAGAGATAGTTTATGCTCAATGGTTATTAGGAGAAAGGCGTTTAGTGGATTTATCTGTGACTGTTGCTAGGTTTTGAGTGTGTGTTAATTCCCTTTCTTCTCCTATTTTGGTTTAACCCCATTCCCCACTCCCTGGTGCATTCCTCTGTTAGATGTGTGAGCATATTTGTTTGTTTGGTATTATTCAATACCCCTGTTCGCACTACCTTGTTAGTCTGGTGGATGTACTACGGTATACTACTACTCCTCCTCTCTTCCCTGGGTGGGGGAAGGGTACAAACTGAGGGTGATTCAGGAGCTAAGGCCAGGAATGTGGACCTGGCATCTTTGCCATCAGAAGTAATTCGGGGAGCAGGGTGAGGTAGGGCGCTCCCTAGCATTAGGGACAGGGAAGGAGCCCCTGGTTCCGGGACACCTGACAACAGAATCTTGAAACTACCTACCTATATATTAATTATAGTACATGGTTTAAAAGAAAAAAACAAATAGAAGAAAATAAATATTTACCATATCCTGAAACGTGAAGGGGCAATAGATCTAATTGAGTTACACTGAAGATATAAAGTCCCTTGAAAAAGTATTCATACCCAGTGACCTTTTCCACATTACACCCACAAACTGAAATGTAGCATATTGAGATTTTATGCGATACCCCAACACAAAGTAGCAAATATTTGTGAAGTGTAATGTAAACAATACATGGCTTTCTAAATATTTTAAACATATAAATCTGAAAATTGTGATGTGTGTTTGTATTCAGCCTCGAGTCAATAATTTGACAAAAACTTTTGAGGTACTGTATGTCTCTACCAGCTTTGCACATTTAGAGGCTAACATTTTGGTTTATTCATTTATGTAAACTAGCTCTAGTTCAGTGAGATTGAAGAGAAAGTCTGTGAACAGCAATTTTCAAGTATTAACAAAGAGTCTCAATGAGATTTAGGTCTGGACTTTTAACTGGTTCATATCAATAAATGAATATGCTTTGCTCTAAACCATTCCATTGTAGCTCTGGCAGTATGTTTAGGGTTGTCCTGCTGGCAAGTGAACCTGCGCCTCAGACTAAAGTCTTTTGCGGCCTCTAACATGTTTTCCTCCAGGATTGTCCTGTATTAAGCTCTATCCATCTTCCCATCAACTCTGACCAGCTTCCCTGTCCCTGTTAAAAAAACACCACAGCATGATGTTGCCACCACTATGTTTGACAGTGGGGATGGTGTTTTCAGTGTGATGTGCAGAATAAGCTTTCTGCCACACATAGCATTTTGTATTTAGCCAAAAATATTCTACTTTGGTCTCATCTAACCAGACCACCTTATTCCACATGATAGCTGTGTCCCCTACATTGCTGTCTGCAAATTGCAAATGTGACTTCTTATGGCTCGCTTTCAAAAATGGTTTTCTTTTTACCACTTTTCCATAAAGACCATTTTTATGAAAGTTACAACTAACGCGCATCGGGGATGTGCTACTACTCACATGCTGTGCCTCGGTATTTGGTAAGGTGACCTAGTCCATTCTTTTATGCATATACAGTGCAATTGTACACACTTTATGCAACACGTTCATTTGAGTGTCCAGATCGATTAACCCCATTATGACAAATAGAGAGAGATAAGACTAATTAATATTTGTACTTGTAACCTATATGGCAATAGCGGTTTTGATGGTTTGGACATTAACTTTATAGGGTTTATTCCTTAGTGGTTTACATGTATATTGGTATGTGATCATTGCAATTTATTTAGTACTGAGCTCCACCTATTGGTGTCCTTATCCTGCACTTTATAGGTATGTCTTTTTACTATTTTCCAGTGTCTAATAAAGATTCTGTATATATTTTTAAACACTCCTTTTATTCTCCTTTTTGAAATATCTAATAGTTGTCTGTTATGATCCGGTGACGTTGGAGCTGCATGAGAACTTTCACTGGAGAAAGTGGCCACTATACTGACCGCAACCCTGAACTTAACACCGCAACTAGAAGTAGCCGTGGAGTGTACCTAACACACCTAGACACCTCGTCACAGCCGGAGGACTAAATACCCCTAAAGATGGAAATCGGAATACTATCTTGCCTCAGAGAAAATCCCCAAAGGATAGACAGCCCCCCACAAATATTGGCAGTGAGTAGGAGAGGAAAAAACATACACAGGCAGAAAAAACAGGATTTAGCACAGGAGGCCACTCTAGCTAGACAGGACAGAATAGGACAGAGTTCTGTGCGGTCAGTATAAAAACCCTTCAAAAAATCCACAGCAGAATATACAAAAACTTCCTACATCCAACTAAAGATGTAGGAGCGTATATCTGCAACTCCAGTGAAACCAACCAGACTGAGAAAACACAGACACAGTCTAATCTGGACAAAAGAAAAACAAA
This sequence comes from Ranitomeya imitator, assembly GCF_032444005.1. Classification (NCBI taxonomy): domain Eukaryota; kingdom Metazoa; phylum Chordata; class Amphibia; order Anura; family Dendrobatidae; genus Ranitomeya; species Ranitomeya imitator. The sequence goes on from NC_091285.1 coordinate 371,751,663, forward strand.
CAAACAGTACTGAAAATAAGCACACTGCATGTGTGCCACAGGAAAAGAAACAGACTCTTATCTTTGCTGAACTGGCAGATAAGCAGGAGAGGCCAGGCAGAGATCCAACACTTCCAAAGAAACATTGACAACTGGCAGGGGCTAAAGGATCCTGCACACTTAAATATCCCAGTCAGAATTGTAATTATCCAATACACCTGGCCAGGACTGCGAGTCAGAGACAACTGCATTCCCACCAACAACCACTGGAGGGAACCCAAGAGCAGAATTCACAACAGTACCCCCCCCTTGAGGAGGGGTCACCGAACCCTCACCAGGGCCCCCAGGACGATCAGGACGAGCCAGATGAAAGGCACGGACCAAATCAGCAGCATGGACATCAGAGGCAAAAACCCAAGAATTATCCTCCTGGCCATAACCCTTCCATTTGACCAGGTACTGAAGCTTCCGCCTCGAAAAACAGGAATGCAAAATCTTCTCAACAACATATTCCAACTCCCCATCAACCAACACAGGGGCCGGAGGATCAGCAGAGGGAACAACGGGCTCCACATATTTCGGCAACAAAGATCTATGGAAGACATTATGGATAGCAAAAGAGGCTGGAAGCGCCAGTCGAAAAGACACCCGATTAATAATCTCAGAAAACCTATAAGGACCAATAAACCGAGGTTTAAACTTAGGAGAAGAAACCTTCATAGGAACATGACGGGAAGACAACCAGACCAGATCCCCAACCCGAAGTCGGGAACCAACACACCGACGACGATTAGCAAAACGTTGAGCCTCCTCTTGAGACAACACCAACTTGTCCACCACATGAGCCCAAATCTGCTGCAACCTGTCCACCACAGAATCCACATCAGGACAATCAGAAGGCTCAACCTGCCCAGAAGAAAAACGAGGATGAAAACTAAAATTACAAAAGAAAGGCGAAACCAAGGTAGCAGAACTAGCCCGATTATTAAGGGCAAACTCGGCCAATGGCAAGAAGGCCACCCAATCATCCTGATCAGCAGACACAAAGCATCTCAAATAAGTCTCCAAGGTCTGATTAGTACGCTCGGTCTGGCCATTTGTCTGAGGATGAAATGCAGAAGAAAAAGACAAATCAATGCCCAGCCTAGCACAAAAGGCCCGCCAAAACCTAGAAACAAACTGGGAACCTCTGTCGGAAACAATATTCTCCGGAATACCATGCAAACGAACCACATGCTGAAAGAACAACAGAACCAAATCAGAAGAGGAAGGCAATTTAAGTAAGGGCACCAAATGAACCATCTTAGAGAACCGGTCACAAACAACTCAGATAACAGACATCTTCTGGGAGACCGGAAGATCAGAAATAAAATCCATCGAAATATGCGTCCAGGGCCTCTCAGGGACTGGCAATGGCAAAAGCAACCCACTAGCACAGGAGCAACAAGGCTTGGCCCGCGCACAAGTCCCACAGGACTGCACAAAAAAACGCACATCACGTGACAATGAAGGCCACCAAAAGGACCTAGCAACCAAATCTCTGGTACCAAAAATGCCAGGATGACCGGCCAACACGGAACAGTGAACCTCAGAAATCACTCTACTAGTCCATCTGTCAGGAACAAACAATTTCCCCACAGGACAGCGGTCAGGTTTGTCAACCTGAAGTTCCTGAAGAACCCATCGTAAATCAGGGGAAATGGCAGAAAGGACCACCCCCTCTTTCAGAATACCAACCGGCTCTAAGACCTCAGGGGAATCAGGCAAAAAACTCCTAGAGAGGGCATCAGCCTTAATATTCTTAGAACCCGGAAGGTACGAGACCACGAAATCAAAACGGAAAAAAAACAAGGACCATCGAGCCTGTCTAGGAATCAGCCATTTAGCAGACTCGAGGTAAATCAAATTCTTATGATCGGTCAAGACCACAATACGGTGCTTAGCTCCCTCATGCCAATGTCGCCACTCCTCAAACGCCCACTTCATAGCCAACAACTCCCGATTGCCGACATCATAATTGCATTCAGCAGGCGAAAACTTACGGGAAAAGGCACATGGTTTCATTAAGGAACCAACAGGATCCCTCTGAGACAAAACGGCCCCTGCCCCAATCTCAGAAGCGTCAACCTCAATCTGAAACGGAAGAGAAACATCCGGTTGGCGCAACACTGGAGCAGAAGTAAATCGATGTTTAAGCTCCTGAAAGGCTGAGACAGCAGCAGAGGACCAATTTGCAACATCAGCGCCCTTCTTCGTCAAATCGGTCAAGGGTTTAACCACGCTGGAAAAATTAGCAATGAAACGATAAAAATTAGCAAAACCCAAAGATTTCTGAAGGCTCTTCACGGAAGTGGGCTGAATACAATCATGAATGGCCTGAACCTTAACCGGATCCACCTCTATAGACGAAGGAGAAAAAATGAAGCCCAAAAAAGGGACTTTCTGCACCCCAAAGAGACACTTAGACCCTTTCACAAACAGGGCATTGTCACGAAGGATCTGAAATACCATCCTGACCTGTTGCACATGAGACTCCCAATCATCGGAAAAAATCAAAATATCGTCCAAATATACAATCAAAAATTTATCAAGATAAGTGCGGAAGATATCATGCATGAAGGACTGAAAAACAGATGGAGCATTAGAGAGTCCGAATGGCATCACAAGGTATTCAAAATGGCCTTTGGGCGTGTTAAACGCAGTTTTCCATTCATCACCCTGCTTAATACGAACAAGATTATATGCCCCTCGAAGGTCAATCTTGGTAAACCAACTAGCTCCCTTAATCCTAGCAAACAAATCGGAAAGCAAAGGTAACGGGTATTGAAACTTGACCGTGATTTTATTCAAGAGGCGATAATCTATACAGGGTCTCAAGGAACAATCTTTTTTAGCAACAAAAAAGAATCCCGCTCCCAATGGTGAAGAAGATGGCCGAATATGCCCTTTCTCCAAAGACTCCTTAATATAGCTCCGCATGGCGGTATGTTCAGGCACAGATAGATTAAAAAGTCGACCCTTAGGAAACTTACAGCCTGGAATCAAGTCAATAGCACAATCACAGTCCCTGTGCAGTGGAAGGGAAAGGGACTTGGGCTCATCGAATACATCCTGAAAATCAGACAAAAATTCTGGAATCTCAGAAGGTGAAGAAGAGGAGATTGACATCAAAGGAACATCATTATGAACCCCCTGACAACCCCAACTAGTCACAGACATGGACTTCCAGTCTAACACAGGATTATGTACCTGCAACCATGGAAAACCCAGCACGATAACATCATGCAAGTTATGCAACACCAGAAATCGACAATCTTCCTGATGGGCTGGCGCCATGCGCATGGTCACCTGTGTCCAAAACTGGGGCTTATTTCTAGCCAAGGGTGTAGCATCAATGCCCCTCAAAGGAATAGGGTTCTGCAAAGGCTGCAAGGGAAAACCATAACGCTTGGCAAACTCAAAATCCATTAAATTCAAGGCGGCGCCTGAATCCACAAACGCCATGACAGAAAATGATGACAATGAGCAGATCAAAGACACAGATAACAGAAATTTAGGTTGTACAGTACTGATGATAATTGAACTGGCGATCCTCTTTGTCCGCTTAGGGCAGACAGAAATGACATGAGAAGCATCGCCGCAATAATAACACAACCTATTTTGACGTCTGAAACCTTGTCGTTCCGTTCTAGACAGAATTCTATCACATTGCATAGGCTCAGAAATTTGCTCTGAGGATAACGCCACAGCGCGCACAGTTCTGCGCTCCCGCAGGCGTCGGTCAATCTGAATGGCCAGAGACATACAATCACTCAGACCGGAAGGCGTGGGAAACTCCACCATAACATCTTTAATGGATTCAGAAAGCACCCTTCTGAAAATTGCCACCAAAGCATCATTATTCCATTTAGTCAATACAGACCATTTTCTGAATTTCTGACAATACAATTCTGCCGCCTCTTGACCCTGAGACAGGGCCAACAAGGTCTTCTCAGCTTGATCCACAGAATTAGGTTCATCATATAATAGTCCTAAACCCTGAAAAAAGGAGTCAATATTAAGCAAAGCCGGATTCCCAGATTCCATGGAAAACGCTCAATCCTGCGGGTCGCCACGCAGCAGGGGGATTACGATTTTTACCTGCTGAATGGAATCACCAGAGGATCGAGGTCTCAGGTCAAAAAACAGTTTACAGTTGTTTTTAAAACTCAAAAATGTAGACCTGTCACCAGAAAACAAATCAGGATTAGGAATCTTCGGTTCCAAAGTAGGAGTCAGAACAATATAATCAGAAATACCTTGCACCTTAGCAGCAAGCTGGTCTACACGAGAAGCTAATTCCTGAACATTCATGCTTGCACCAGGCTCCTCAGCCACCCAGATATTAAGAGGGAAGAGAACACAAAAGAGACTGGAGAAAAAAAAATGGCTCAAGAACTTCATTCCCTTCTTCTGAGATGCATTTAACTCATTGTTGGCCAGTTGTACTGTTATGATCCGGTGACCTTGGAGCTGCATGAGAACTTTCACTGGAGAAAGTGGCCACTATACTGACCGCAACCCTGAACTTAACACCGCAACTAGAAGTAGCCGTGGAGTGTACCTAACACACCTAGACACCTCGTCACAGCCGGAGGACTAAATACCCCTAAAGATGGAAATCGGAATACTATCTTGCCTCAGAGAAAATCCCCAAAGGATAGACAGCCCCCCACAAATATTGGTGGTGAGTAGGAGAGGAAAAAACATACACAGGCAGAAAAAACAGGATTTAGCACAGGAGGCCACTCTAGCTAGATAGGACAGAATAGGATAGAGTTCTGTGCGGTCAGTATAGAAACCCTTCAAAAAATCCACAGCAGAATATACAAAAACTTCCTACATCCAACTAAAGATGTAGGAGCGTATATCTGCAACTCCAGTGAAACCAACCAGACTGAGAAAACACAGACACATTCTAATCTGGACAAAAGAAAAACAAACGAACAGTACTGAAAATAAGCACACTGCATGTGTGCCACAGGAAAAGAAACAGACACTTATCTTTGCTGAACTGGCAGATAAGCAGGAGAGGCCAGGCAGAGATCCAACACTTCCAAAGAAACATTGACAACTGGCAGGGGCTAAAGGATCCTGCACACTTAAATATCCCAGTCAGAATTGTAATTATCCGATACACCTGGCCAGGACTGCGAGTCAGAGACAACTGCATTCCCACCAACAACCACTGGAGGGAACCCAAGAGCAGAATTCACAACAGTTGTCCTGTTGACAGATTATCCCACCTGGACTGTGGATCTCTGCAGCTCCTCCAGAGTGACAATGAGCCTTATAGCTGCTTTTATAAATAGTGATCTCCTTGCTTGTGATGTCAGCTTATGTGGACAGCCATGCTTTGGTAGTTTTGCAGTTGTGTCATACTCCATCCATTTTTGGATGATGGATTGATCAGTGCTCCATTAGATTTTTAGAGCTTGGACAATTTTTCTATAATCTAAGCCTCCATTACTCCTTTCCATTACTTTATCCTGTATGACTTGTCCCTTTTTTTCATTATGGTGCTTGAGAATAAATGGCACACATGTGGACTTTCTATACTAATTATATGACTTCTGGAGGCAATTGGTCCCTCAAGATATTAGGGGTATCTCACTACAGGGGGCTGAATACAAAGGCACATAAATTTTAGATTTCTATATATTTTTTTCAATATTTAGAAAACTATGTATCATTTCCATTACACTTCACAAAGACTTGCTCTTTTGTGTTGATATATCAAATAAAATTCCAAGAAAATACATTTAAGATAGAGGATGTGACATGAAAAATGTGGAAAAGTTCACAGGGTAAAAATACTTATTCAAGGCAATGTATTAATATCAAGCAACGCTCTAGAATAAAAACTGCATGGTGCATGTGTTTTAGTCTTTTAGTCACTTCCATGATTCATTATATACTATACTATACTTTTTTTAAAATTCATGTTCAACACTTTGTGTGATTCCTTTCCCGGAGTCCTGTCCTTTCTCAATCTGCAATCATACTTAACTCTTTGTGACACTAAATGCCTAACTGCAGAAATGAATTAACCCTTAGTTTATCTTGTATATTTATGGAATAATCAAAGGACATGGTAAAAATGTATACAAGATGGGCTTGAACATGCGCTGCTGTCAGTGGAGTGGTTGTCAAAATTCACATTTATTTGTAATGGAGTTCCGACATGGTATCATAGTGGTTATATTCCCAACAAGACCCAACAAATAGAGCTCGATTTATCAAATCTTTTACTCCAGAATTCTGGTGTAAAAAAATTACAAGATTTTGCACATGAGGCTGAAGTAAAATTTTCCAATCTTTGGCATTCTTACACACTATTTTCGCCAAGCTGCAACAAAGTGGGCAGAGCTGGACTTGGACAGTGCGTGGCAACCCCAGCTTGTCAAATTCATGACAAGTAGTGGCATTCCTCATGCCACAAATTTTACTCCAGTCCACGACTGAAATAACATGAAAAATATATATTGGCGTGCACACTGAGGTATTTCACCGACGGAAGTGCCAATTGAGGGGATTGGTGAGATCCCTCATAGACTATGTAGAATAAATATCAATTGCACACTCCTTTTGAATGCAAAAAATATTTCCTTTATTAATTACACACTAAAGCAACCACCCGTGCCGGGACAAGTGAAATCCAGCAACTGTCGTGAAAAAGGCCTATTTGGCCGAAACGCATAGACACTCAAAGGTTGCTCTTATGTTTTGAACTTTAATAAAGGAAATCTTGTTTGCAGCCAAAAGGAGTGTGCAATTAATATTTATTCTACATGACTGGAATAAGACTTGTGGCAAAGCACAAGTAGAGGAGCACACCCCATTTGAGACGTGCCAGACTTGTTAAGAGGCATAGTACCCATTGTACTGTAATGTGGCATTAGCTTGCAAACTGATAGAATGAATAATATTATAACAGTTTATATGTTACAACAGAATATGCTACTTTACTACTGTCGTTTGGACAATTTATTTTATTCTTATTGGACTGACAGTGGAAAATTCTGGAAGTAATGCAGAACACCATGCAGAATGGCTATCGTGTTGGCATCTGCTATTTCTGTACATGGCTAAGTGTGCAGATATTTTTTAATAATCATGATTTTATTTAGTATACATATATAGTATTGATCCTTGATAAAACACAGTATGAAGTCATACGATTCACACTGTAAAAACTACTAAACCATTACACTTTAAATATATTGCATTTCATAACGATGAGTATGTTTAACATAATGTACCTTTATTCTAAAAAGCACCCTTTTAAAAATGATATTTTGTAAATTTGCCATGCAAAAAAATAAGAATATGCTCAATATTATGGTTTATGCTTTTTATATACTTTTTACAAAAGGATAAAATACAGATTTCCTTTTTTGTGTTTCAAATCTTCAAGCAAAAGTTTTGGTAAGATAATGAAAATACTATCCCATGACTCTATACATTGAAATCTAAGTAACTATTTTAGCTAATTGAATGTCACAGACAAAAGCCTAAATTGAAATGCCAGTACCACAAAGTTACCGTAATTAGGACATTTTAAGAGTTAGTTAATGATAAAAATGCCTTACTACAAATGGACCAGTAATTCATGTTTTTCACACCGCAAAATATACATTGAAAATACAGACCTTTTGGTGGATATCACTTTGAAGTGCAAACCACTACGAACAAATGAGGTGAAATACAATCTAATGATGTACGTTATGGGACTTTTGTTGCATCATTCATTTCATTTGCATTGTCATACACTTTAGTTTTGTCCTCTATAAGATACGGAATTTTAATCTGCCTTATCAAATGTACATATTTGGCAAATGCATACAAATTTAAATAGGGACTTTATTATATTCATATTTTAATTTATGGTCAACATTCTGTAGGGATTTTGACAATTAAAATATAGCAATAGCATTTTATATATTTATTTTTTGGATATCACTACTGTATTAGGTTACGTCAGTAACAATATTTGTTCCTTATAAAGGTTAAAAACTTACTTTAATACTAATTGTAGGCATCGTTGTAATTCGAAGATAAATTATTAACTCATAGCTATCATTAGCAGAGTTTTCCTTTATAAATATAAACAATAGTTCAATAATCAATATATTCCAGTAAGTTCTTATTAAAGAACAAAACCAACATGCAATACAAAGACATACAGTACACGAACTCTACAAGACTGGCAACAGAAGACTCCTACCATCATTAAAGGAATTTTCTGGAGGTTACCCAAAACAAACAGAAAAAACATTCATTTACCAACAGACATCTCACATCACAATTTTAGCTGCATTATTAGAGAAGTTAATGGTAGGATTCCAAAGATCCTATAACAGGTAAAATAGACCTCTGAATGAGACAAAAGCAGTAAAAGGGAAATGCACAGAGGCTGAAAAGATTTCTGCAATAAGCTACATTATATATATATAATATACACTGTTCTTCTCATTGTAGAGAGGCAACTTTATTTTTTTCAGCCCCATGCAACGAGTAGTACTTTTCATTGTAAATATAGTTAAATGTGCTTGGGTCTGAGTAAAACAAACATTGTGTTTCTACAATGAGAAGTACAGTTGCATTTAAAGTTATGTACGTCCCATTGCAAATTATGTTTATTAGCAAAATGTTCAAAACTTTTCTACTGTTTGCAATAAACCAATCAAACAAGAACAATTTAAATGCCTCAACACAACTACGACCTCAATTACCAAATAGTTGGGACGCTGTGCAAAATGTAAAGAAAAAAGGAATGCAATGATTTGAAAATCTACATTGTATTCACAACAGGACATAGAACACATTAGAAGATGAAAGTTAGACATTTTTCCATTTCATTTGAAGAAAATTGCTCATATCTTACAAAATATTGAGACAAGGTTAACAAATGGCTGGTACTAATGAAAAACAGCTGCAGGGCCAATTTTCAACTAAGTTACATTACTGTGTATAAAATGGGAACGTTAGAGAGGCAGAGTCTCTCAAAAGCAAAGATGGTTAAAGGTTTACTAATCTGTGAACTGCATCTAAAAGATGTGGTACAATTTCAGAAAAATGTTCTTCAATGTAAAATTGAAAAGAATTTGAATATCCCACCATCTACAGTGCATAATATCATCAAAAGATTCAGAGGGTTTCAGACAAGGCCAACCGATGCTTGTCATCTACTTCTAGAAATCATTGTCTGTGAAGACAGTTCGCCTTGCCATCCACAAATGCAAATTAAAGATCTATCATGCAAAGAAGAAGCCATAAATCAACACAATACAGAAACACTGCTGTCTTCCAGGGGCCAAATCTTATTTAAAATGAACGGAGGCAAAATGAAAACCTGTCCTGTGGTCAGATGGATTGAAATTTTAAATTCATTGTGAAAACCACAGAATCCGAGTTTTGCGGACTCAAAAAGAGAGAGATCATCCAGCTTGTTACCAGTGCACAGATGTAAAGCCTGCATCTTTGATGCTATGGGGTTGTATTAGTCTTCATGGCATGGGTATCTTACACATCATAAAAGCACTATCAATGCTGAGTATTATATAGATGCTCCCATCCAGACCACATCTACTGTATTTTAGGAATGTCACTGCATTTTTCAGCAAGACAATACTCCATCCATCACAACATGAGCAGCTAAAATCCTAATCAAACAAAAATGGGACATAATTCCACTCCCATTAATCCAACAATTGGTCTCCAAGTGTTTACAAAAGAAGAAGTTACAGTATGTAACACAATGGTAGACATTGCCCTGTTCCAACTTTTTTTTTTAGATTTATTGCTGCCATCTATTTCTACACAAGTTATTTTTTCATGAAATTGGAAAATGTCTTTCTACTTCTGATCTGTGTTCTATGTTCTGTTGTTAATAAAATATGGCTAGAAGAGATTTCCACATTATTGCATTCTTGTTTTGTTTACATTTACACAATTTAATTTTTTGGTGGACATTGAGGTTGTAATGGCAATTTTACTGACTACTGAAGTCTTAGAATTCAGCATTTTCATGACACATATTTTGTGTTTAGTACAGCACCCTTTGTTTTTAATTTGATCAGCTGCAAAAGTGATTAAACCAGGAACAAACTTTTGTTGGTGTTCCTGAGAAATCTTATTTATTCCTAATGGGCAATGGCCTTTAGTTCACAAATATTCTTAAGTTTGTGTATAACAACTACCTCCTTCAAATCGCACCAAAGATTTTCTATGGGGTTCAAGTCACGTGACTGTGATGGCCAGTAAATTCTCTTCCAGGATGTCCTCTGAAACCAAGCTTTGGTGGAACTTGAGACATGCTTGGGATCACTGTCATTTGTACAGACCAATTCTACTCAAGCGCAAGGAAAGCTTGACATGTTTTCTTAGGATTTCATGATGCTTGATTGAATCCAATTTGTCCTCCACGTACTGTAGATTTCCAGTGTTAGAGGAAGAAAAGAAGCCAGATAGCATCACCGATCCTCCATTATGCTTCACTGTAAGCATGGTGTTCTTTTCAATGTATGCTTCATTTTTCTTTCCGAGAAGATAAAATTGACCCACAGGCTTATTTTGCTTCATTGCACCAAAGAATAAAATGTCAAAACACCTATGGCTTAATTATATGGATTTGATCATATTGGAGCTGACTTTTGTTGTGCTTTTGGGTAAGTAGAAATGTGTATTGGGCATGGAGTTCTTCAGCATTTATTATACTTCTTACTGTTCAAACTGAAATCTCGGTGCCTGCTGCCATCAAATCTTGCTGCTGATGTTTTGCAGTCACTCGATGTTTTTACTGCCTGCCTCCTCAGGAATTTGGTGACAGCTGTTGACATGTTCCCTCATTCTGTCAGGCTGTGTAGCTACTTTTCCTTTAGGTTGAATTTGACAACTGTGCTTTCAATTGTATCTCTATGAACATTCAATGCCTGTGCTATCTTTTTGTATTCTCTAGATTGCTTTCATAAGGTTTACGAGATCTATGACACTGTTAGATTGTTTCAGGAGGCACATGGTTAGTCCAGACATTATAATCTGTAGATAAAAGCCAACCTTTCTTTGTTTATGCAAGGCAATAATCTCTACTTATAACTTTTTGGACCATGCGCTTGAGACAACACTTGTTCTTGTTTCATTGGTTTATTCCAAACAGCAAAAGCTTGTAATTGTTGCTAATAAACCCAATTTGAAATGGTGTTTGAAAATTTTTGATTGCAACTGTATATAAGGGCTCATTCAGATGGGCATATTGTATCCTTATTCAACTCATTGTGTTCTAAATGTGACACTCAGACCTACATGGATCTAAATAAACAAAATTGTAGTACCATATATTCATATGCATAAAGGTGCATTTGGTACAACTGTGTGGGCCCCACTAACATCTGGCATACTGAGAGGTATATATGGGTACAAAATGCCCCTCTGTATAAGTTACTGACCTTGAATCTAGAAATGTGCATTGTATACATTTTCTAATTCAAAGGGTTTAGCTATAGTACGATTTGTATGAAAAATAAAAAACATATGAAAAGTCTATTTTGAAAATTGAGCTTAGATTTTCATAACACATATTTTCGCCATGGAACAGCAAAGAATCTAAACACTGTAGGCAAAATATCTTTTGGGGATTACTGTATACAACAATGGTCATTTAGGATATTTAACCAAAAGTGGTCAATACAAGTGCTATAAAAATACATTTTAGTTCAAATGAATGATTATTATTGAGTTTTTTGTATTTTCCGCTTAACCTCAAACACTGAAACATTTGTAATTATTTAATATTTTATAAATATTACATTTTTTATATTTTTGCTTTACAAATATGTTATTTATACCTATTACATGATTATGATTTGTAGGATAGCTAAAAGGAATCTGTCAACAGATTTTTGCTACCTCATCAGAGAGCAGCACAATGTAGGAAAAGAGACTCTAATTCCAATGATGCATCACTTAGTTTACTTATTGCAGCCATTGTAACACAATCAGACTTTTTAGATGTAGCAGAGTTCCGATAGCTATCCACCAAACTACATCTTTTTGTGTATGTTGTATATTGACAGCAATCTGCTAATCGGTGCTGGGGGCATAGTTGGACCAGGTTTCATGTTGGCACCTGTCCGGGCAGTGATAATCTCCTGCAGATAAAAGAATTTAAAACAACAGCACACAACCTAATAAGTGATACATCACTGAAATCAACGTCTCAGCTCCTACCTCATGCAACCCTCGGATTATATGGGAAAAACCTGCTGTCAGATTCTCTTTAATCAGTGCTTCACTTGATCTGCTCTTTTCATTGAAAACTCCCACAGTTTTCAATGTCAGGCTATGCACAGGCAACTACCTCTCTACCTGGCAGTTACCAGAGAACAACTTTAGTGAATGTTGGGTATCCCAGGGATCTATACCTTTCAGAGAGTTACAGCATTGCTTCATATGTCATAAATGTCTAAAATATTAATCTTCCTTTAATTAACAATTCAATAAATGTAGGATTTGAATCTTCAAAACATGTCTACAGTATGTGTTATGGTGGGCTTCACTGAGTTCATTACATTGTTTTCCTCTTAATATTTTTAACACCTTCACTTATTTTTAACTGTTCACTTATGTTTTCTGTCTAATTACCCAGTTACCCAATTTATACTAACCCTCAAATTGAATTGCAATTTTGCAGTTTGACCATGATATTTTCTTGCATACTTATAAAGTGCAATGTATAACAATATTTGATAAATTTAAAATTTATAACAAAATATTATTGTATAAACCAAAATACTGCTGATAAGATTTCCATGCAGTCATGTCATGCGGTCTATTTCTTTTCAATAGTCATAAGCAATTAAAAAAAATGCATGCACATATTTAATTATTAGCACACATACATTTATTAAACAAAAAAAATAACAAAAGCACAAAAATGAATGCATTGCACACATTTCACAAACCATTACAAAGAAAAGTCTATGTTTTAAATAAAGAAATATTTCAGATACCAAAGCACCCGCAATAGCTCTGTCGTTATATCTCCTTGCTGCTGCTAAGAGCTTGCTAAAGCAGGTTGCAAAGCAGACTATTGCAGGTGCTGACAGCAGCAAGGAGTTTATAATTCCATCGTTAGTTGTATTATAGTCCTTAAATAAAATATATATCAAAATGCATAGTGACTATTAATTATAATACAGATTTGTATGGAGTGAGATTAGTATAAGCATATTAACACCAGGGTAGTACACTTGAAATTGAACAGCTTTTTGGTTTTTAACTTTGATTGAATTTTACCAAATTTAATTGATTAAATGTTTTGACAATTTAGAAAAAAAAACCTTTTCCTTTTCTTTTCTTTAAATACTTAGTCATTTTTAAAATATATCACAATGCAGATATGTATAAAGAACAGGGAGCAATTGAGGCATCTTTTTTTCCTGTGGTACACACATTACAATGAGAGTGTGTTTTATGCACATTTACAAATAAGAACAAAAGCAATGAGAACAAAAGGAACATAAAAACAAAACAAAAACATGTTTAAATAAATCCAGGTAGAAAAGAATTACATAAAGAAAGAACACTTAGAATCCACAGAACAGAGGAAATGTTTAAGTCACAAGATACATTAATAGCATGCAAAGAAATGAAGGTTTGTGTTGTGGCAGTGGTAAAGAATTCTAATTTCCTGATTACCTTCACTATCAGACATGGCATGAAAGTCATCCATGATGAATGCAATGTCTCGATCATAGCCACGAGTTCTGGATTCTTCCCTCAAGTGCTGTTGTACTTCAGGCAAAGAGTGACTAGATCCAAACTGATCTCTGGTGTCTGCAGATATTGGTGGCAAAGGTCCAGCTGCAGCTCTTGCCATTCCCATTGGTTGGCCAACAGGACTTAATGGACTTTCTTCTTCGGAATTCTGTGCTACTATTGGAATCCTTCCCCTACTCTGACTAATAGGAAGACTTGATGGTTTTGTTCTTCCAGAAGGTGCTGCGTGGCTGAATGTTCCTTCTAATGCTTCAGACTCAGCTTTCTGTCTTAAAGATGTGCTAGATAAGTCTCTTTTCATAGATAAATCTAGACCGTAAACAGATGATGGTCTGGATGAAGGCCGTGATCGATTCCCACTAACATAGGGTTTATCAACTTCATCCTGAATTGCAGTTCTGAGATTTGTATTAACAGTTGTCCCAAGGCTTTGTGCTAAAGCAGGACCCAAAAATTTCTGCTGATCTGTGATATTTTTCCGCAAGCCATATGTGATATCATCCTGCAGTAGTCTTACCTTTGAAGATATACTTGGAATTGACGATGTACTAGAAGACAGATAGGTGGAATAGTCAGGTTCTAGATCTCTATTTTCCTGAATTGGAGAAAACTTTGAAATTTTTTGGTCTATTAAAGATTTTTTATGCTTAGGTTGTTTTTGATACAGTATAGCAGGAGGTAGCTGTTTAGCGGCCTGTTTTTCTAGTGTGAGTCTGCTAATGCTATATTTTTCACTCTTAGGAAAATGTCTGTACAGACTATCTGAATGATAATAAGGTGAAAAGCCAGCTAGAGGATCTAAAGTCTCTGTACCTCTACGAAATTCCTGTTTTATTTGATGTTTAAGAAGTTTTAGCTCATAAGGATCTTCCATTGAGTCTTCATCTCCTTTTCCGTATGTATGTAGCCTATTAGAAGTTGAAATAGGGGATAAAAAATCTGTTACCTCCGGAGTTCGGCGAGAATCTACAGTTCGAAGTAGACGATCAGTTTTGGAAAGCTCTTTTTCATGTAGTCCAAATGCAGAGCTCATAGAACCTGAACCTTTAGTAAGTTCCCCGATGTCATCAATTAGAACATAATTTCTAGAAGCATGATGTTCTAGATCAGCATAAAAAGAATCTGCAGATATGCTAGACATTGGACTACTTGCCAAACTACTTTTTTCATCTAAGCCTAATCGTAAGTCCAAAGTGCTATATTTACTGCCAAGATGAGAAACAGAGTAGCTGCTATCAGTGGAAACAGGAGCAATTATAAGAGGTTGGTTTCTTATAACATCATAATGTGATGCTATTTTAGCATCTAAATCTAAAGCACTTTGCCTTGCTTTTTGCTGCAATAATAATAGCTGTGAAGCATGTTGATAAGAAGATTGCTGACTTTGTGTGGACTGTGGTTGAGGAGTATAAGACATAGTTGGAACAGCTTGAAAAGTTGGTTGGGTTTGGTATGAAGAAACTTGCTGATGGTATAAAGGTTGTTGATATAGGGACTGTTGAGGAAATTGTGTTGGAGCTTGAGTAAGCAAAGTAGGGGTTTGATATTGGTATTGTGAGTAAGGGCTTGTCTGAGGTGCAAATGGAGTTTCTGTTTGAGTCTGTGGTGGCAAATAAGGACTGTATTCTGTTTGTGCAGTAGTTTGTGGCCTGTCTAATCCAAGGTGGTTTTCAATTCTAGTTGGCCTTGTATTACTAACTTCACTATCTGACATATAATCACGTTCTTCAGCAACACCTTGTAGATAAGCTCTTTCTCTCTTTTCTCTCTCTTTCAGTAAAGCCTCTTTTCTTCTGTTGATTCCCATTTCCAGATATCTCAGTTTTGCATCAATTTCTTTCTCTTCTTCATCTAATTCAGCTTGTTTTTTGCGCAGTTTGGAAGATTCTCTTTCAACAAGATCTAATTCTCTATCAATATCCTGAAGAATTTTGGCTCGAGCCATTGTTGTGTTCCTACAAATTCTTCTACGAGAAACAGATCCAACTGTGCTATATGTAGACTGTAACCCACTGACAGCTTCTTCTGGTGGAGGGTTTGGAAGGGTTCTTTTAACCTTCTTTTGGGTACCGTTTTGCATAGTTTTAGTCTATGATGCAAAAATAAGTGAAAAGGAAAGAGATAAATATACAACGTAATCTTAATCAATACATTTTTTGTATAACTATAAATTAAAACTGATTGCACATAAAACCACAAAATACTAGAAAAACGTCTATAGGTAACAATCAAAACTAAATTTATTGATTAAAAGCTAATGATGTACAGATTCATACAAGTATTGGGAGAATTCATTATGAGAGGAATCTGCTTTGTTTGTGTCTGTGCTGCCTTTATTTTCATCATATAATTAAAAGTATCTCCTAATGTGGCGTACTATCAAATCTGTATAGTTCCTAGGCAATACTAATTTAGACTAGAGAGTCTTAAATTACGCCAAATTTATGAAAATAATTCTAAATATTTGATAAATCTGGCACATCTTCATACTGTTTAGTGTAAGGGTCTGTTTACATTGATCAATTGGCAGCACTGATCTGTAAACCAATCGGCAGTCGTTTAAATGCCTATTTTCATGATTTTTTGCACTGTACAAAAGATCATCTCCTCCAGTCAATGAGCGTGTTTCTCATGCCTCGTTTGATCAGCAGCCTATTTACACTGCTAGATGATTGTTAAAGAATGCTTGTTCATGATTATCTTTTAGTGTAAATGCAGCATAAATTTACACCGTCATCACCATAATTCTCCCCAATGTATTATGTTATTTTGCCATCTCTTTGCTATACCCCAAAGAATTAAAGAAAATTTAAATTAGTTAAAAATATTGCAAATCAAAAACTAAAACAATATTTATAATTATTTTTGCAGTCAATAGATTTTATCTATGAAACAGTATATTGTTTATGTAATTAATGTATGCCCCATATGCCCTGATTAATCAAAGCAACTTTAACAGAATCGTGGTGTAAATTGCTCTAAAAAAATCACAATATTTTGCAAAACTTGAAGTTGCTAAAAAATGTGGGGACTTTTGGCGTTTTCACACTAGTTTCCCTCGGCATCTTCAAAATCAGAGTGTCATGCTGCTGCAATGCAGGAAGGTGTAGGCTTCACTAGATGGCAGTAGAGAGGAAGCAGGTCTGCACCTAACAGAGCTTACCTGCAGTGCAACAGTGAGGCTACCACAGGTGGCAGCAGAAGAGTCAAAACAAACAGGGTCAAATCCTAGACTGTAGCACAGTACCAAAGGAAAAAGCAAACTTGAGGTTGGAGACAAGCCAGGGGGTCAGTAACAGTCAGGAACGGATAAGCCAAAAGACAAATAACAGAAACAGGTCAGGATACATGCCAAGTCAAACTGGGAAGTCTGCACACTAACAGGAAACACTGAGTCAAGACGGGAACAGGGGAAAAGAATCACCGATTGAGACAGCAAATGCAGCAGGACAAACCGGAGCAATCAGACTCAGCTTACAGCAGAACTAGGCATAAGTTATAACTGACATGATCTTCAGGATACAGCGGGGCTAAGCAGCAAACCTGAGACCAGACTGAGGCTGAGAAAAGTTAAGCCATTATATGATCAGAACGGGAAAAAGTGAAGACAGGACCCAAAACCCGGTCTGGATCATGACACAAACGAGATGGAGCAGGACAAGAGCTTGTCGTTGGAGCATGACACTACTGATCATCTAATTTATGATAAGCTATGACATTATTTACACCAGTCTTACTGCAGTCAGGGACTAGAATAAGATTTGTTGTGTGATGTATGGAGAAGCATGCCACTTGTCAGACATTCCTTACTCATTAAGAGGTGTGTGCCTCTTCATGAATTAGGAGCATTTGATTCCATCATGCCCTCACATACTTAGTTCACAGGCTAAATAGGATAGGTCACTTCCAGACATCAAAATAAAGCGTGTATGTCTATGCATGTTAGTACGCAAGAGTTTCTTTTTTATTACAGGTTAATCAACCTACTCTAAATAATGGTCACAAATTGAAAATATGTCTCACTCAACATTCTTACTTCATCTTTTATTGTTGGATTATCTTTAGTTAAGGTGAGTGTTAGGGTTGGCGGAACGCACCAAATATATAATTTATTAAATGGAATTGGTGCGTTCGCAACCCGGGATCCACCGTGCAGGAAAGCACCTGCTGCTAAATAATGGCGGCTCTATATGGCGGTATATACCAACTCTGTTAGCTTCACAGAGTAACCGCGAGAGGAAAGCTCTGTGCCCTGTTAGACTTTCACAGAGGCACAGGCCAACTACCCAGATGTGAGCAGTGAGTGGTCATGCATGCATACAAAACTCCTCGCCGGAGATGCCAGCATTCTAGGGGCTTATTTCAGCCGGGTCCCTGAACACACTTAAACACAATCTCCTCGCCGGAGGTGCCAGCATTCTAGGTGCTTATTTCAGCCGGGTCCCTGAACACATTCAAACACATGACCACATTGGCGCAAAGCATATAGCATAAGACGATACTAGCGCATGGCCTTGCGGTCATGCGCAGTTTATATAGTTGCAGCACAGGAAGCTGCTACTGAAGTTTTTGCCCTTTCAGGACCTTCCAGAAGGACCAATGGAAAGTGCTGCAGTACCTGAGCATGTTTTGCCCTTTCAGGACCTTCCAGAAGGACCAATGGAATGTACTGCAGCACCTGAGCATGTGACCGAACATGTGGCCCTCGACCTCCAATGGGAGACCCTGCCCTGGGCATGCTCAGTGTGAGTAAACAAGGACTTAGTCCCAGAGAGGCTCGCTCGCCGCAGATCAGTGCAGGATACCATAGGAAAGCCAGAAAAGGCAGTAGTGACCCTATGCACTGAATCAGCCCCAGCGAGACGCTGGGAGCGACGTCTCCGCTGAGCAGAGCCCACTGCGGCCGATACCGAATGGGAGACCGCAGCAGACACGGATCGAGATTCCCCCTGTGCAGCAGAGGAAACTCGACTCCTAACATTACCCCCCCTCCTAGGGCCCCCCTCCTTGAGCCTCACTACGCTCAAAAGCTGCGATAAGCAGCGGAGCCCGAATGTGCTCCACAGGCTCCCTGGTTCTATCCTCTGGACTGTGACCCTTCCAGTACACCAGATAAAATTTCTTGCCACGTACCACTTTGCACCCCACAATAGCATTCACCTGAAACTCATCCGTGGATGAACCCGATGTCCCAGCAGATGACTCGGAAAACCGGGACAAATGAACGGGCTTTAAGAGGGAAACGTGGAAAGTATCGGTGATACCAAGGCGTGGAGGAATAGCCAAACGGTAGACCACAGGGTTGACCTGTTCCAGAACCTTAAACGGGCCAATGTAGCGAGGAGCAAACTTAGTGGACTCAACTCGCAGCCTGATGTTACGGGCGGAGAGCCACACTAAGTCGCCAGGAGCAAAGACCGGAGCGGGGCGTCGGTGTGTATCAGCCGAAACCCTCATTCTCTCCTTGGAGGCCCGGATGGCATCCTGTGTGCGGTCCCAGATGTCACGTGCCTCCACCGCCCAGTCTGCCACCCTAGAATCGGTGGATGACACAGGCATGGGCACAGGGACACGCGGATGCTGGCCGTAATTAAGGAGAAAAGGAGTTTGACCAGTGGAATCGGCTACGGCGTTGTTCAGGGCAAATTCCACCCAAGGTAGCAAAGATGCCCAGTCATCCTGCCTAGCAGAGACGAAATGTCGCAAATATGTCACCAGAGTCTGGTTGGTTCTCTCCACCAACCCATTCGTCTCGGGATGGTATGCAAAGGAGAGGTTTAACTCTATGCTGAGTAAACGTCAGAGCTCTCTCCAAAACCGAGATGCGAACTGGGGGCCCCGATCGCTGACAATCTTATCAGGCATACCATGCAAACGGAAAACGTGTTTAATGAACAACACCGCCAAGGCCCGTGCTGAGGGTAACCGAGGAAGCGGCACCAAATGCACCATCTTGGAGAAATGGTCGGTGACAACCCAAATAATGGAGCAGCCACGCGACTTGGGTAGACCCACCACAAAGTCCATCCCGACCATCTCCCAGGGCCTGTCTGCCACCGGTAGAGGGTAAAGCAACCCAGCAGGCCGTTGCCGAGGAGACCGATTCTGAGCGCAAGAAACACACGCCTGAATATAGTCCTTGACATCTCGGGCCATATGCGGCCACCAGTATGTTCTCGCCAGAAGCTCAGATGTCCTCTTGGTCCCAAAATGCCCACCCACTCTGGAGGAGTGAGCCCAAGAGAGAACCTCCGGTCGCAAGTTAGCTGGTACGAAAGTCTTGCCCGGGGGCACAGACTCTAGCGAAACCGGAGCTACAGTTCTCAGGCTCTCAGAAGGGACAATAAGCCGAGGCTCCTCCTCGTCCGATGACACCACGGAGCGGGAGAGAGCGTCAGCACGAACATTCTTCTCCCCGGAGAGGAAATGGAGAGTAAAATGGAACCGGGAGAAGAACAGGGACCATCTAGCCTGGCGAGAATTCAGCCGCTGGGCCGTTTGCAGATACACCAAGTTCTTGTGGTCAGTGAAGACTTGGAAGGGAAAGCGAGCTCCCTCCAAGAGATGTCTCCACTCCGAAAAAGCCAACTTCATGGCCAGCAACTCCCTGTCCCCGATGGAATAATTCCTCTCCGCTGGTGTGAAGGTCTTGGAGAAGAAGAAGCATGGATGCTTCCGACCTTGAGCATCCTTTTGGAAAAGGACTGCTCCAGCACCAACGGATGAGGCATCCACCTCCAAGATAAATGGCTTATCAACATCGGGGCGATGTAGGATGGGAGCGCTAGCGAAGTGTGACTTGATCGAGAGAAAGGCTTTGGAGACCTCCTCTGACCACAACTTGGGATTTGCTCCCTTCTTGGTGAGGGCAACCAAGGGAGCTACCAAAGTTGAGAAGTGTGGAATGAACTGGCAATAGTAATTAATGAACCCCATAAAGCGCTGCACCGCTTTAAGAGAATGGGGTTCCTGCCAGTCCATTACAGCCTGTAGCTTGGCAGGATCCATAGCCAAACCCTAGGCAGAGATGATATAACCAAGGAAAGGCAAGGACTCCTGCTCAAACACACACTTCTCCAACTTGGCGTAGAGGGAGTTTGCCCGTAAGAGGTCGAAGACTTTGCGAACATCTCTCCGATGGGAGTCAATATCTGGAGAGAAGATGAGAATATCATCCAGATAGACTACGACCGAGGTGGTGAGCATATCCCGGAAGATGTCGTTCACAAAGTCTTGGAAAACGGCTGGGGCATTACAGAGCCCGAAAGGCATCACCAGATATTCATAGTGCCCATCCCTGGTGTTAAAAGCCGTCTTCCATTCATCCCCCACACGGATGCGAATCAGGTTGTAAGCACCCCGCAGATCTAACTTTGTAAATACCCTCGCTCCCCGTAGCCTATCAAACAGCTCAGATATCAGGGGTAATGGGTACTTGTTCTTAACGGTGATGGTGTTAAGACCCCTGTAGTCTATGCATGGACGTAAGTCTCCAGTCTTCTTCTGTACGAAGAAGAACCCTGCCCCTGCCGGTGACACTGACTTCCTAATGAATCCTCTTGCCAGATTCTCCTGGATGTACTGGGACATTGCCTCCGTCTCTGGGAGAGATAACGGATAGACTCGACCCCGGGGAGGCTCAGCACCAGGCAAGAGGTCAATAGGACAGTCATAGGGGCGGTGAGGCGGAAGGGTCTCCGCAGCTCTTTTGGAGAACACGTCTGCATAGGTCCAATAGTGCTTGGGGAGAGAGGAAAGATCTGCGGGTACCTGTGTAGTAGCAACCTGAACGCACTCCCTCAGATATCTACCCTCGCAAGATTTACTCCAACCCAAAATTCTCCCAGAGGACCACTCAATATGAGGAGAATGGTAGCGTAGCCATGGTATCCCCAACAGGACCTCATCAATTCCCTCAGGAATGACTAATAGGGAGATTATCTCCTGATGTGATGGAGACACAGATAGCGTGAAAGGAATGGTTTGGTGGGTAATCTGTGAAGGTAGTGTTGACCCATTTACCACTCGAACGGTTACCGGCTTGGCGAGCATCACCAAGGGTATTGCGTGACGCTGGGCAAAAGCGGAAGACATAAAGTTACCCTCTGCCCCAGAATCCACGCATAGCTCGACCATAAGAGTGGATGGGCCTATGGTAATTGTCCCCTTGAAGGACAACTTTGAGGCAAACGTCGCCGTGTCTAGTGTACCTCCTCCAACTGCCACTAGACGCTGACGTTTCCCCAACCGCTGAGGACCCTTGGAGGCAAGGTGTCCTGACTGCTGGCAAACATGACGGACCTTATGTGCACGGGAAGACTGAGACTTGGATCCCGCTCGTGTCACCTCTAAGGCCTCATGTGACTCGGATGCCTGGACTGGAGATTCCAAAGGTTTGGCGAAGGTGGGAGCCAGCCGAAACCTCTGCCTACACTGGGCTCGCTCCAACCTCCGCTCGTTAAAACGGAGGTCAATACGAGTGGATACGGCTATGAGCTCCTCCAGTGTGGCGGGAATCTCCCTAGTGGCCAAAGCGTCCTTCACATGGTCAGCCAGCCCCCTCCAAAATACGGGAATGAGGGTTTTATCTGGCCATTCCAACTCAGACGCTAATGTCCGGAAGTGAACAGCAAAATGGCTGACCATGGTTGAACCCTGAGTCAAAGCCAGCAGTTGGAGCGCTGTATCATGGGTGACTTGAGGTCCTAAAAAGACCTGTTTCAGAGTGTCCAGAAACTTAGGAACACTCCGCACCACATGATCGTTGCGCTCCCACAGCGGCGTAGCCCACTCCAACGCTCTATCCGACAGGAGAGAGATTATGAATCCCACCTTTGCCCGCTCAGTAGGGAAACGTGCAGCCAGAAGCTCGAGGTGTATACCACATTGGCTCACGAAACCCCTACAGGACTTACTGTCCCCAGAGTATCTCTCAGGCAAAGGAAGGTGAGATAGGGTCGGAACAGAGGTGGCAGTGGGTAAAGCTGCTGCAGCCACGCTAGCAGCCTTAACAGCTATTGCGGTAACATCGACCGCCGAGGTTGCACGCTCAAGAGACGCCAACCGGCCCTCCAGCAGCTGGATGTACCCCTGCAATCGCTGTTCATCCACCATTACTTAGCCAGATCCTGGCGCTAGTATACTGTTAGGGTTGGCGGAATGCACCAAATATATAATTTATTAAATGGAATTGGTGCGTTCGCAACCCGGGATCCACCGTGCAGGAAAGCACCTGCTGCTAAATAATGGCGGCTCTATATGGCGGTATATACCAACTCTGTTAGCTTCACAGAGTAACCGCGAGAGGAAAGCTCTGTGCCCTGTTAGACTTTCACAGAGGCACAGGCCAACTACCCAGATGTGAGCAGTGAGTGGTCATGCATGCATACAAAACTCCTCGCCGGAGATGCCAGCATTCTAGGGGCTTATTTCAGCCGGGTCGCTGAACACACTTAAACACAATCTCCTCGCCGG
The DNA here is from genome assembly GCF_032444005.1 of Ranitomeya imitator. NCBI lineage: Eukaryota > Metazoa > Chordata > Amphibia > Anura > Dendrobatidae > Ranitomeya > Ranitomeya imitator. The sequence continues at coordinate 371,774,934 of NC_091285.1, forward strand.
AGGTGCCAGCATTCTAGGGGCTTATTTCAGCCGGGTCCCTGAACACATTCAAACACATGACCACATTGGCGCAAAGCATATAGCATAAGACGATACTAGCGCATGGCCGTGCGGTCATGCGCAGTTTATATAGTTGCAGCACAGGAAGCTGCTACTGAAGTTTTTGCCCTTTCAGGACATTCCAGAAGGACCAATGGAAAGTGCTGCAGTACCTGAGCATGTTTTGCCCTTTCAGGACCTTCCAGAAGGACCAATGGAATGTACTGCAGCACCTGAGCATGTGACCGAACATGTGGCCCTCGACCTCCAATGGGAGACCCTGCCCTGGGCATGCTCAGTGTGAGTAAACAAGGACTTAGTCCCAGAGAGGCTCGCTCGCCGCAGATCAGTGCAGGGTACCATAGGAAAGCCAGAAAAGGCAGTAGTGACCCTATGCACTGAATCAGCCCCAGCGAGACGCTGGGAGCGACCTCTCCGCTGAGCAGAGCCCACTGCGGCCGATACCGAATGGGAGACCGTAGCAGGTAAATGAATACATGGTTTTACTTTTACAGAGTAACGTACGTGCAAAAGTACTTTTGACTTCAGGGGCAATAGTTGCCATATCATCAATTTATGTAAGCTAAGAAGCCAGAAGAGCTGTAGCTTTTTCACAATTTATTAAACCGATTTTATCAACACTAAGTTTTTGCTGCCCCAACGTACATCACTATATCAATGTCATATGTTACACAATATACACATATTTGGCCCCACTGCACTTGGAAGGATTAATTCATAGTACATTAATGTTTAATTGAGAAAAAATACCTTAAAGGGAATCTGTCAGTAGGATCAAGCCTCCTAAGCCCTCTATATGGGCATGTAGGTCAGAGAAAGCTGGATAAAATAATAAATTGATATCTTGGATCTGATGTCTTATTCCAGAGAAATCCATGTTTTTCTTATAGTAAATGATCTGTTAAGTAAATGATCTGTTAAGTTCTATGGACCAGACACTGATCTCCTTGAGAATCTGGTTCCAGAGTTTATTTTACAAGAAAGAGGGAGTTACCCTCTTCATATAGTGAGTGCCTCTATATCTTTTTTTTGCTGAGCACCACTTAGTTTGTGGTAGTTTTTTTTATTGCAGCACTACACTTCCTACCCATTTTTAATGAAAATGCCAAGTCTAATTCCCCATTCTTATTGATCCTACTGACAGATTCCCTTTAAAAAGTAAGAAAAATGTTTTACTGCTGGGGTAGACTAGGAAATAGATTAAAAAAATCACCATGAGAACACAGCTTCAATACCACTGAAAGTTTGCATGCAGATGACAGACAGCAAGAGTTTAAAACAAGTTCTGCAGTTCTCTATCAAATTCACTTTATTTAAAATCATACTTTGCTTAGTGGTGTGCAATAATTAGTTGTGTCTATGGCCAGATTAAGACCTTAAAATGTCGCTAAGCTAGGCAGTGGCGCGAATTCATATCTCATAACAAACCTGAGTTAGATGTTCATGTCTTCTAATAAATTTGGCATATCCCTGCAAAGTCTGTATGCCAGAAATTTACATCTACATATGCTACATTTTTTAAGTCCTCTAAGGGGACTTTAACATATGATTATTTAATTGCTGGTACAACACACTGCTATACTTATGTGTTGCAGTGTATTATCATTCTACCAAGTAAACTTGGCAGTCATCGGTTCTTCAAATGGCCCAAGGCTGACACGCACTGATGTAAAAGTACTATGGTTGTCAGAGGGGACTGCCCATCTCTGTCTGACCACTTAGATGTGATGGGAGCTATAGTGCCCTGGGTTTGACTTCAGCAGTCAAGTCCTGTAGCTATGACATCACCACCAGAGTTGCCAACTGTTCAGAAATTCCGGAGCTGTCCGTAAAAAATATGGCACTTTTATCTACTGTCTGTAAAAGAAAAATGTCATGTGTATGTGATCTTTTTTGAAGATGGGGAGACTTGTACTGATTTTAATTTCTGTATTTATCACCCATCTACAGTTCACAGTGAATGCTGGTAATTAGGGTTGAGCGAAACGGGTCGAAATTGTTCAAAAGTTGCCGACTTTTGGCAAGGTCGGGTTTCATGAAACCCGACCCGACCCCAGTGGGGGGTCGGCCATGAAGTCGGCGATCTTTTGAATCTGGAATCGGAATTCCGATCCCGATTCCCGATATGTTTAAGATATCGGGAATTGGTATCGGAATTCAGATTAAAGTGTAAAATATAGAATTAAAATAAAAAATATTGCAATACTTACCCTCTGACGCGCCCTGGTACTAACCGGCAGCCTTCCTCCTTCGAATCCGCGCTTCTAGGACCTTGCCGTGACGTCGCGGTGACGTCGCGGCTTGTGATTGGCCGCGCGGCCGCCCATGTGACCGCTCGCGCGGCCAATCACAAGCCGCGACGTCACCCGCGACGTCACCGAAGGTCCTGGAAGGGCTGATTCTTAGGAAGGAAGGCTGTCGGAAGGAAGCAGGGCGCTTCCGAGGGTGAGTATATACCTAATAGGAATATACTCACCCTCGGAAGGTGAGGGTAAGTATTGCAATATTTTTTATTTTAATTCTATATTTTACACTTAAATATGGATCCCAGGGCCTGAAGGAGAGTTTCCGCTCCTTCAGACCCTGGGAACCATGGAAACCCAATGCACTGCATTGCGTTTCGAGTTTCGGCCGACCCCGACTTTTTTATAGGATCGGCCGATTTCACTCGACCCGACTTTTCCAAAAGTCGGGTTTCGTGAAACCCGACCCGATCCTATAAAAGTGAAGGTCGCTCAACCCTACTGGTAATGTCTTCATATAGGATTTATGGCTTATATCACTTATAATCTTAATGATTTATTATGGTCTACTAATGTGTCCTTAAAAAAAGTTGTCAGTGAGTTTTTTTTTAGAAGCTATCCAGAAAAAACTAAAAAAAACTAAGTTGGTAACCCTAGTCAAAACTGCAGCTGTGTCAACAAGTGATCATGCACCAATCATTGATAACAGGCGAGACCAATATTCCAATCTTTAGAGGAGAAGAGACCATAGAGGGACCCAGACATCATTGTGAAAGATTGGAATTATATGTGGTTTATAAAAAATTAGGCCATACTTAGGCCCTTTTAGAAGAAAAATGGAAGCAATCCTTAACAAAAGTGGTAATTTATCAAAATCAACATATGAATGTCTTGGTAACAACAAACAACGCATGCTTCCAGGTGTTCCATGTCAGATTAAACCTTTCTAGTGCTGTACACTTGTTGTTTGACTCCAAGAGGCCTATTTTTGTCTGAAGCCTCCTGTACAGAAGACTACAGGAGCAGCAAAACAAATATATGTTAAAGGGAATTTGTCAGTCATTTCATGCTGCCTGAACAGTATGAAACAAGAAATCCAGACAGGCTTCCAAATTATAGAAAACCATGTTTAGGTATGAAATACTTATGCATTTCAGAAAGAACAAAGCTTGTAAAGTGAAACAAGCATAGAGAAAAGTGTCCAGTGAGTAGATCATTCCAGCTGGGATTGATTGGCAATTATCTCCTTAATTACATATAGGGAGAAACCTGTAAAGTTAGCCAAAACAGAAGGGAAGAAGACAAAGATAGTAGGCATGTAGGTTACTCTCCCCATGCCCAGACTTCACTTTTATATGTACAGCTAATTTTTCAGTCTACATCTTGTCTGAAAAGCCAAAGCATTTTACACACAGCATCTATTTCTGTAATGAAGCAGTTTTCTATGCTTAGTTGGAAAATTGTATGATTGTAAACTGCAGCTAAAGAGAACAATGGCGGAGAACGCAGTGAGCAATTGCTAGCTCTCAGTGAGTTAGACGTCACTCAGTGAACAGCACACGCAGTAATGTTACTTGCACACAGTAATGGAACAGATGCTCTGCAATAGAGCTGTGTCACTCGCACACAGTAAAGGAACAGATGCTCTGCAATAGAGCTGTGTCACTCGCACACAGTAATGAAAGATTTGATGCTAGACATGATCCCTGTGAACCTCACGGAGGATCGAAGCTCACTAACAAAACAGGTAGGATACATTGGTCATACAGTCAGCAACAGCACTTAAAACAATCCTCTCCTGAGGTGCTGGAAATATAATGGCTTACAGCCGACCCTGAGGATATGCTGATGCAAACCACAGAAAATATGCAATCTGCATTCAAACAAAATTTGACAGGTGCATAAGTATGGGCACCTTTATCATTTTCTTGTTTTAAATACTCCTACCTACTTTTTACTGACTTACTAAAGCACTTTTTTTGGTTTTCTAACCTCATTGAGCTTTGAACTTCATAGCCAGGTGTATGCAATCATGAGAAAAGTTACTTAAAGTGGCCACTTGCAAGTTGTTCTCCTGTTTGAATCTCCTCTGAAGAGTGGCATCATGGGCTCCTCAAAACAACTGTCTAATGATCTTAAAACAAAGATTATTCAACATAGTTATTCAGGGGAAGGATACAAAAAGCTGTCTCAGAGATTTAACCTGTCAATTTCCACTGTGAGGAACATAGTAAGGAAATGGAAGAACACATGTACAGTTCTTGTTAAGGCCAGAAGTGGCAGGCCAAGAAATACATCAGAAAGGCAGAGAAGAAGAGTGGTGAGATCAGTCAAGGACAATCCTCAGACCACCTCCAGAGAGCTGCAGCATCAACTTGCTGCAGATGGTGTCACTGTGCATCGTTCAACTATAAAACGCACTTTGCATAAGGAGAAGCTGTATGGGAGAGTGATGCGAAATAAGCCGTTTCTGCAAGCACGCCACAAACAGAGTCGGCTGAGGAATGCAAAAGCACATTTGGAGAAGCCAATTTCTTTGTGGAAGAAGGTCCTGAGGACTGATGAAACCAACATTGAGTTGTTTGGTCATACAAAAAGGCGTTATGCATGGCGGCCATAAAACACAGCATTCCAAGAAAAACACTTGCTACCCACAGTAAAATTTGGTGGAGGTTCCATCATGCTTTGGGGCTGTGTGGCCAATGCCGGCACCAGGAATCTTGTTAAAGTTGAGGGACGCATGGATTCCTCTCAGTATCAGCAGATTCTTGACAATAATGTTCATGAATCAGTGACAAAGTTGAAGTTACGCAGGGGATGGATCTTTCTGCAAGACAATGATCCAAAATACCGCTCCAAATCTACTCAGGCATTCATACAGAGGAACAATTACACTGTTCTGGAATGGCCATCCCAGTCCCCAGACCTGAATATCATTGAACATCTGTGGGATCATTTGAAGACGGCTGTCCATGCTCGGCGACCATCAAACTTAACTGAACTGGAATTGTTTTGTAAAGAGGAATGGTCAAAAATACCTTCATCCAGGATCCAGGAACTCATTAAAAGCTACAGGAAGCGACTAGAGGCTGTTATTTTGCAAAAGGAGGATCTACTTAATATTAATGTCACTTTTCTGGTGGGGTGCCCATACTTATGCACCTGTCAAATTTAGTTTGAATGCAGATTGCACATTTTCTGTTAGCACAATAGTTAGTACAATAAACCTCATTTCAAGGCAGAAACATTACTGTGTCCAACAGTTATTAGACATATGAAACTGAAATAGCTGTAGCAAAAAAAAAACATTTTTTATAAAACATTAAGCTTAAGATTAATAGGGATGCCCAAACTTTTTCCTATAACTGTATGTACAGCTCAAGTCCAGTTGGACAGGACCTTGCCCATGGACCAATCCAGATAGGCCACATCAGCAGAGCAGCTGATGACCAACCACCAATGAGACGTCGCCACATCACGAGCATGCTCATTAGCGTGATTTCTGGACTTAGTCTCCAGAGTGTTTGCGTGCCGCAAAACAAAGGCAGAAGACACAAAATTTCCCTCAGCTCCAGAATTCACACAGGCCTCTGCAGAGAGGGTAGTCGGCCCATAGGATAAGGATACCTTAAAGGTAATCTTGGAGGACATATCTGCCATTTCTAAAGAACCTCCCCTGACAGCCACTGGACGCGGGTGTCTCTGAGAAAGTCTGAGACACATATTGACGTAGTGTCCAGCCTGCTTCCAAACAAAACAGGTCAGCTGGACACGCACTGGATGGGTTTTAGATTTTGGCCAAGATACCCCCAAGGACTCCACAAAGAATTGGAAAAATTAGGAGCTAACCGAATCCTTTACCTACATTGAGCTCTAATCTTCGTTCGGCATGCCGAAGATCAATGTGATCGGATACCGTTATTAAGTCCTCCTGTGTGTAGGTATCTCCCTAGTGGCCAGTGCATCTTTACATGGTCAGCTAGGCCCCTTAAAAAAACAGGGATAAGGACCTTATCCAACTACTCCCGCTCAGTTGCTAAGGTCCGAAACTGGATGGCGAACTGGCTGACCTTGACCGTGAGTCAACACCAAGAGTTGGAGCTCAATGTCATGAGCCACTTAGGGACTCAGAAACACCTGTTTCAGACGTCAAAAAACGTGGAACAGAGCGGAGCATCGGAAACCGGAGCACTAACAGCGGGGAACAGGAAGAGGTGTGTATCTGAAACAATTTAACCCCTTAACAACCGCTGATATGCCTTTTAATGGTGGCAGTTAAGGGTACTTAAACTACAGCACCACTTTTTAAGCGCCCCCCAGAGTCAGACCCGGTGCCAGATGAGACCCCAGAGAACATGATTCAGGTCAGTTTTTACTGACCCCAGTGTTGCAATCGCCGTTATTAACGGTATAACAGCAACCACAAAAAAATACAGATTTCCCATTTAATTTCTTTTTCCTCTGATGTGATTCCCCCACCCCCGATATCACCTTTGTCCCTGGATCCTTCAGCATACCCCCGTGATGTCCCCGGGCCGTCGGCATCTTCTTCAGGGAAAAAATGGCGGGCACATGCGCAGGGTGCCCGCCGAGATCTTCCGGCCGGCACTCGGCAACAATAGGAAATTTACAATAGTAAATAAAACCCCCTTTTATCACCCCTTTAGTTAGGGAAAAATAATAAAATAAAAACATATATTTATTTCCATTTTTCTGTTAGGGTTAAGTGAGTTGGGGTAAAGTTAGGGTTAGGGTTGGGCTAAAGTAAGTTGGGCTAAAGTTAGGGTTGGGCTGAAGTGAGCTGGGCTAAAATTAGGGTTAGGGATAGGGCTAGAGGTAGGGATAGGGTTAGTGTTAGGGCTTGGGCTAAGGTTAGTGTTGGGATTACGGTTAGGGTTGGGATTAGGGTTAGGGGTGTATTGGGGTTAGGGTTGTGGTTAGGATTATGGTTAGGGTTGGGATTAGGGTTATGAGTGTGTTGGGGTAGAGTTGGAGATAGAATTGAGGGATTTCCACTGTTTAGGTACATCAGGGGGTCTCCAAACAGGACATGGCACCACCATTGATTCCAGTCAATTTTGCGCTCAAAAAGTCAAATGGTGCTTCCTCCCTTCTGAGGCCTGCCATGCTCTCAAACAGTGGCATTTCCCCACATATGGGGTATCAGCATACTCAAAAGAAATTGCACAACAAATTTTGTGGTCCATTTTCTCCTGATACCCTTGTGAAAGTAAAAAAAAAAATTGGTTCAAAAGTAAATGTTTTGTAAATTGCTTTAGTTCTTGTGAAGCACCTGAAGGGTTAATAAACTTCTTGAATGTGGTTTTGCGCACTTTGAGGGGTGCAATTTTAGAATAGTGTAATTTTTAGGTATTTTTTGTTATATTGACCCCCAAACTCACTTCAAAGGTGAGGTGGTCCCTAAAAAAAATGGTTTTGTAAATTTTGTTGAAAAAATGAGAAATCGCAGGTCAACTTTTAACCCTTATAATGTCCTAATAAAAAACTGTTTCCAAAATTATGCTGATGTAAAGTAGATATGTGGGAAATGTTATTTATTAACTATTTTGTGTGAGACCACTCTCTGGATTAATTGAACATTGCAACATTTTCAAAATTTTCACCATACTTAAGTTTTTTTAATAAATAAATGCAAGTCATATCGAATAAATTTTACCACTACCATGAAGTACAATATGTCATGAAAAAATAATCTCAGAATCGGTGGGATCCGTTGAAGCGTTCCAGAGTTATAACCACATAAAGTGAAAGTGGTCAGAATTGTATAAATTGGCTTTGTCATTAAGTACAAAATTGGCTCTGTCACTAAGGGGTTAAGGGGCGAGGAGGCCGGTGCCAGCCCTGGCATCAGGCCCCATCCCCGTTTGACTACTTGTAATGCACCAAGTTCTGGATCATCAGCCAGCCGGAGATGTGCGGCAGCAACAGGCAGGTCAGCAGGAGAATGCCAGGACTCCTTTTCATGTCTGACTTTTACGGACCCACATGCAAGCATGTCTCTGCTCCGTTATGATAGAGCAGCTACCCGGCCGGCTACCCTCCAGACTCCCATTTGACTCTTCTTATGGGACAGGCTCTGTTTGTACTGCACAATAACAACCTTTTTAGCTCATGCACAGTAGAAACTTCGGGGAAAATTCACAGAAGGTGCTTTTTCTGCTGGACGCTACGGACAGCAGAGGAAAGCACCAGACTTTTACAGACTGTCTGCAAATTTATGGACGATTGGCAACTATGGTGTTTACTTCTCTCTGTATGATGCTCAGTAATTATAATTAGATAGAAACACTCAAAGGAAAGAAGAACACCCTCACAATAGCTTAGAGCCGGTTTCTCAATGTGTGAGATGTATGATGTCAGACCACCCTGATTTCCTAGTCTAATTTTCTGAGTCAGTATGGAGAAGGGGCAATACAGGTGATGACTAGCTGTGTCACATCACAATACCTTCTATTAACTCTACTTCTTTCATAGCACGGTCACTTCTGCTGTTCTGCCCTCGCACCACAATCCCTGACCGGAGATGAGTCAGTAATCACACTTATGTCTTCTGTGCTCAAGTAACTTGTAATTGCTCTGCAGTGAGATCAGTGTTGTCACTATGTCTCATACAGGAGAAACCCGCCTTTTCTGTAATACTCCTGTGTGAAATACACTGACAGCCTGAACTCACTACAAAGCCACACAGGAGACCGTGGGTGGGAAGGGTTTGTACAGGAGAGATGGCTATGCTATGAAAGGAGGAGAGCTGATATTATAAATAGAAGCTATGATTTTCAATGAGCTGCAGACTGTGGGGTAGGATGTTAATCTTCAGCAAAAGAGGTCTGGAAGTGTAGTATGTGCAAAGTAATGTAACACTTTACTTGGCATCAGGAATAAAGTCATATGTACAACATGATATACAACATGATATATTAATCAAATGAATATAAACAAAATTAGAAAATATGAATGAGTTCTTACTGAATATCCATCTGAGTACTGGAACTGTGTTCTAGCCATGTCTTCTGCCGTAGGACTTAAGGGTTTAGGATCTGACATTGAGCGTTGCATGACCTTTGGAGATTTTGGACTTGGTGGAGGAATCTGTACAATGTCAGCATGATTTTTGTGAGTGCTAATGTCATCTACCACTGTCTTGTCATAGGGAACAAAAGCAGATTCTATCGCTTTGCTAGGAGAAACTGGTGAAATTGGAGAATAAAGAACTTTAGGAGACTTAGGAGGAGAAGGTGCAACCTGCAGTGATGATTCAGCCCGTAGATGAGACGAATAACCTATTTCTAAAGGTGTTGGGCGCCTTTTATCCTTTTGTGATAGATCATTTAGATATGGTGGACTTTGTACATCAGAATCAGTTTCTGTTTGACAACCCAAGCTTTCTCCTTTGTAACTCTTTTCTGGGGCAGAAATATGCTTAATTATTTCAACTTTTGAGTCAACCTTTGCTCGTATTGAAGGTGTCCTTATTGTTCCAAGTGGTTCAGTTTGTACTGAAATTTCTGCTACAGTTTGCACTGCCATATTAGATACTTTGGAAAATTGTCTAGATTTATCAGCATCACTGCTTCCATCACTGTATTTTCCTGCACGTGACCTTCTTCTTGATCTTGTGGGAATATCCCACTCATCTTGATCTTCATCATCCGTCTGAACACTTGTATCCACACCTTTTTTAGATTTTCTTCTTCTGCCAGTAAATCTATTATCATTTCCATCCTCATCATCAGTTTGGACTCCACTGTCAACAATTAGTTTGTATGATCTGGGGTCATCTTGCATACTTCCATCTATTTCATCATACATGCCACTTAATCGCGGCATGGAGCTTCTTTTTTTAAGCTGCCTTTCATCATTAATATCCATGTCCTTTAGAGACAATTCTGAAACTGAATTTAGTATCCCTGGTCTAGAAATATATTGGGTAACACCATCTGACTGTACAGCATACCACGCATCACCTGGTGTCATGTCAACACCTGCAACCACTGATGATGTAGTGGCAGTATGATCACAAGTCCAGAATTGTCCATCCTCTGGTGCAGAATATTGGCCTTCTATAATCACTTGTTCAGAAGATGTTTGAGGTGGCACATTTTCAGAGTCATAACCATACTGGTACATTTGTCGTATTTTTTGTTCCTCTAGCTGCTGATGAAGCTGCTGTTGAAGTTGCTGGATTTTCTCAAGATGTAGCTGTTGTTGAGCCAGCGTTTCCTGTCTCATCATGAACTGAGCTTGTCTCTCTTCTTCCTGTTGATACAGCAAATGCTGTTTCATTGACTGTAATTCTTCAAGCTTTTTCTGAACCATAAAAGTTTCTTGCTCTCTGAATCTTTGAATTTCCTGACGCTCCCATTCAAGTTCTTCAGCTAATCTCTGCTGTTTGAGTTTTTCCAGCTCTAGAAGCTCCCGCTGCAAATGTAGGTGCTGTTGCTTACCATCATCAGCTGGTATTATAAAAGACGACTCATCTTCAGTTATTTCAGAGAAAGTTTCTGATTCTGATGTCAAAATGGAATCAAGGTCACCCTGTGTACTTGCTGCAACATCCATAGGAAAGGATTGCAAACTAGTGTCAATCACAGACATTACATCGGTTACATCTTCCATTGCAGATGTTAAAATGCTATATGTTCTTGGTATTGGTTGAGTATGATTTAAACTGGAAAGTGAAGTAACTGTGTTAGTAGTAGTAAAAGTCGATAAATCTTTTGCAGTTGTACTAAATATAGAACCAGGTTGTGTAGTGATTGCAAACGTTGATGGAATTGGACTGGTAACTGATGAATAAACAACTCCATTAGATGACCTTAGGACACTTCCCATACCATATGGTGGAACTATAGAAGCAGTCATACGGGCTTGCGAATATTGGGGGGCACTTATTCCAAGGCCGGAAATGACTTGTCGTGTTTCTGGGTAAGAACCTGTAGTCTTGGTTTGGTAATCCAAAGCCTCACCTGAAATTATAGGAGTACAGTTATAGTCCATTTCCTAAAAACAATGCTGTTTGGTGGTTTTCTGACCCATCCAATCTTGATGAAATACATGGGTAAAATTGCATGCAAATCTCCAGTTTAATGATTATTTGGACATGAAGCAAAATGAAATTTGGAACATGCAGGCACATGCATGAACCTGTGCGCAAAACATACAAATATTTAAAAAAAAATGAAAATACATCCAGTACTCCAAAATATTTTGCCAAAATGTGCCAAAAATAATGAAAATAAATTAAAATAAATTAAAAAATGTTACCCAGAAATGAGATGAGGAACACCATAATCACATTTTAAAGAAAGATTTGCTGGCACATCATACTGACCTGTAGTTATTTTCCCAGATGTCAGGTCTACAGCAATGCCATCAGCTATTCCAACTGGGTAATCAAAAGTATTTTTGCTTTTGTACAAAAAGAGTCCTGCTTCAGCTAAATTTGTATCAGACATAGAAGGTTTCATACCACCAATACCCCTAAAACCTGAAATGCCTGATCGGTCATATTGATAATGGTCATCTCTGTATCCAAAACGATCTTCAGGTAAAGTAGTGGATGGTTGTTGTGAAATGCAACTTCTTCCAAATGGCAATTTGTATACCACATCACAACACACAGCTCTCCTACCTGCAGTTAAGTCCACGGGCTTATCATCTTCTATTATTTCAGTGACAACTGTGGATGCTGCATCATCCACGGTTACCATTGTTCTAAGAAATTTTGTTGTGCTAAGATCCACCACTCCGCTGTCTACTGATTCCTGAGAGGTCGAGATATCAGTAGATCCATTTGTTACACTACCAGAGGTAACTTGGAAAGGTTTTGTTGTTGATGCAGCTATTAAGTGTGCTGGGATACCCAGAGATAAGTTAATTGGCACTTCTACATCAACCGCATATGTTGCAATGTTGTCTTCATATTGTTTGGAAGTTGTCAGTTTTAGTGGTTCCTTCATTGAATTTCCTAAGTCAACGAGACTCTCCAAACTTGATGCATAACTTACAGTTGTTGAGCATGTCATTACTGTAATGGACTCAGTGACTAGTAACAGAGAAGAAACTACTGGAGATGCAGTACTAAGGTTTACTATGGCAGGTTGGACAGCACTTATTGGTCGATTCGCAGAACTAAATGCAGAAGTCTGTCGTTTTACTTCAGTTGTGGAAGAGAGATCCATGCAACTGTCAGCTTCAAAATCCTTAACCTTATAATCTATCTTGTTTAAAGTGCGTAGGTCTATTATATAATTAGATTCAGTAGGTTTCCCAACTAGCTTTAACTGAGATTGAGCTGATACTGTTCTTTCAGTTGGAAAAACATCTGGAATGCAAGTGAATTCAGAGTCTGTGCTTTGAGATAAAGAAACAGTAGTCTTGGCCTCTTCCACTGTTATTGGTGATAAACTGTGCAGAATATCTGATGCTTGGTTTACTGTCACTTTTTTACTTATACTGAGAGGTGTGTTAGAAAACACTGTTTGTGTTATTTCTGGAACTTGCTCATGCACAGTTGTCTGTAAAGGCCAACATGTTGTAGTCTGAATTGAATCACTTTCAGTTGGGGTACCAGGCTCTGAAGGCAAAGTTATGACAACATATGTTTCTTGAGATAGTTTGGATAATCTTGGTGATGATTTATTTGAATGTGGAGAAAGAGGTGATGTTGGAGAAGGTAATTGATGATCTGCCGATGAAACCAAGTTTAAAGTCATAATAGTAGGTATAGAATGTGCTTGAGATTTGTGTTGTGCTTCCAATCTTTTTTGCATAGCTACTGGGGATTCATAAGCCACAGGTTTTGTTTCTTTCTGATGTTTTGAGCTTTCAATTGTCCTATGACTAAATACCAATCCAGCTGGAATAGAAGATGGCTTTGGAGGGACAGGTGGAGGTGGAGCATGATGTCTGGTTGTAGGCGTTGAACTGATTTTTAATGGTGAACCTTCTTGAATGCCTCCATTGTTGTATTCTACTGGGATAGGCTTTGCTTTTGTTGTTGGAATTTTAGGTGCTGGTCTCTTTTTTGAGCTCATTGCTGGTTTTGGGGTTGCTGCTGGAGGTAATGGTGGTGGAGGTGGAGGAGGGGGTCGAGGAGAAACAGACGTTTGAGCTGTTACAGGATCAGTAGAATCAGAAGTTTTAAAGAATGATATTACCTTGGATGTAACTGATGGAGCTGATGATATGACTGATTGCAAATTTTGGGCAGCAGTTGTTGCATGTGTAACTGCTGTAGAAGTTACAGTATGTTTTGTTGATACTATGCATACAGTGGTCATTGGTTGCTCATGATTAATGAGAAACCCAGTAACAGCATTTGATGCATCCTTTGAATGTTCTTTAGTTTTATCTTCTAATGGTACATAACTAGTACTTGCTGTTGCCATTGCACACACAGTAGAAGAAAATGGTCCAGTTTGAGCACTTGTAGATTGAGTAACATCTGGTACTGAAATTATTACATGATCTGTACTGCATATATCAGTGGCAGTACTGGGTGCTGAAGTCTGACTAAGCTGTGTGTCGCTTTGTGATATAGAATAACCAGATTTTAAAACGCCATATTCATTACAAGATGCATTTGCACTATATTGGCCATCCATGGGAACTTCAGTGTTTTCAGAAATACAATAATCAGAGGCTTTTTCTACACTATAATCAGCAACCACATCGTCTTCAGGTTCTTCTGCAGTGAAGTGCTGAGTTATTTTAACATCAGGAATAGACATTGAATTAAGAGAGGATGAGTCCACTGAAGCAGTTAGTATCATATTTTCAGTTTTATATAAATTTACATTCATAGAAGATGTAAGCTCAGTTTTCATGTTAAACTCATTTCTATGTTGAGTAGGACTGGACCCTGGTGTTAGCTGGATGTCCTGACTAGTGATAATTTCATAAAAACCAGTAGCATCTTCATGGCATTGCCTGTCATCTGTGTTATCTAAAATAATTATTTCATGGCTTTCTGGGACAATGTAAGAACTTGAAACAATGTCTTCTTGAGGCAGCATAGGATGAAATGTTTCTGTTTTGAAGCACTGTCTGTCTGCACTAGCGATAGTCTGAGCAGTATTGGTGATAATGTCACCAGCTGAATTGTTTTTTACGTCTTGTAATCGTTGGTCAAATATGTTATGCTGGCTACCTACTATATTAGCATCCAAACTTTCATCATAATTCTCTTCAACTAAGGATTCATATATATAATCTTCAATTAACATCCCTCCATATAAAGGTTCTTTTTCAAAAACGTCTTCTTTTTCCTTGTCGCTGTGATATAATTTTGCTTTACATAAAATATCTTCATAAGCTTCCTCTGCACTCTTTAGAGTTTGCTGTCCATTTGTGTTCTCTGCTAAAGCAACATTAGCAGTCACCTCAGTAGGAGAATATAATGATACTGATGTAGGTAACTTATAAACCTTTTGAACTTCTAATATTTTTTCAGGATTAATTTCAAACCCTTCTGGTTCTGACTCAATACTAGGTGAATACTCTGAACACGAAGATCTATGAAGTTCTTCCATTTCAGCTGCTTGACGCAATTCCTCTGTTGGAGATGCATCTTCAATAGGTGATAAATTGCTTGGAGGTGTCTTTGGTCTCTCTCTCCTTCTCTGTGCTCTTAGTTCATCTTTGTCTTTTTTTGATTTTTTACTAGAACTTTTTCTTTGTTGCTGCTGCTGCTCCAATTCTCTTTGCTTTTCCTGCTCTTTCAAAAGTTCTTCTTCTTCTCTCAATTCTTCCTCTTCAGAAGAGTCTTCAATTGTGGGCAGAACTGGCCCATGAGACCGATGCCTTGCTTTCCTTTGCTGTTTGCTTTCTCCTGATATCTTTTTGTGACTTGGGCTACTGTCACTATCTTCATCCAAGGAGGAAACAGAAGTTGGCGAGGTACCTGGGGTAAAACTAGAAGCATGGAGACTTGATGATCTTTCTTCACGTGATCTATCTTCTGGAGAATCTGTTAAGCTTTCCATCTCCAACTCTGGTTCCTCATCATAATATAATTTGGTTGAAGGTTTGCTAGTCTCTTCAGTGTAAGTATTTGACATTGTGCTATTTAGTTCAATAGTTTTAAATCTTCTGAGACCTCCACCAGCACTTAATGAAAGCTCTTCATTTTCTTGACTTTTAGTTTCTCTAAATTTTGGCTCTGGACTTTCATCAAATGTTTCCTCATCTTCATCCTCTTCATCATCATCATGCCATGAGTGACGTCTAATTCCATCATCATCGTAGCTTGCACTGCTTTTTTTAGTTAACCTCTTGCACTTTGTTTGTATTGGTTTTGTTTTAGTTTCCCTTTTCTTACTTTCATTAGCACTTATTTCCTTTAATTTTGTTCTAATAAATTCTTCATCTTCAGAGCCAGATGCATCCTCATCTGCACTCATTTCAATAATCTGTTTACGGATAAAATCTTCATCATCTCCTGATCCCTGACTATCATCATGTTTAAAATCATCACTGCTTGATGACCCATTGCTAGTTCTCCTTTTCCTTTGTGGAATAGGTGAATTTTCACTTTCACTACTGTCATCTATTGAATCTTGCCTTTTGCGTACAGTTACATCTTTCGCTTTGCTTATGCCCTCCTTATGAAATTTTCTGGATGGTAACCCCTTTTTCCCATTATCTAGTGTCTCTTCTTCCTCTTCTTGAATATCTTCAAGTTCTTCCTCTGAACTGTATGATTCTGGTGTCATTGGCAATATCTTAGTCCTACTTCTATCTTGAGTCTGTCCAGCATATTTCCCATACAAATCATTACCTTTTCTTAACTTTTCATCAGCGAGAACACTTGTTTGGGCTTCTAAGATTGATAAAACTGTACTCTCTAACTTTGCTAAATCTGAAGGACTAGAGGGACTGATTTCATGCGAAAGAGAGTCTTTTTTTGTTGCTTCCTTAATCCAATCTTTTTCGTCACTTGGTATTAGACTTGGAATTTCTCCAAGAGAACCAGATATACCATCTGATGAATAGCCTGTATCACTTAGCCCTTGTGGGCTTTTTTGCTGCTGAGAATTTGAAGTATCAGATTTGTCATCTTCCTTCTCCTACAAAACAAAAGAAAAAAATGTTCTTGAACTAAGAATAAAAACAAACATTTGTAGAATTAAAGAACACATTACTTATTTTCTCTTAAGGTACCTTTACACTAAACGACTTACCAACGATCACGACCAGCGATACGACCTGGCCGTGATCGTTGGTAATTCGTTGTGTGGTCGCTGGGGAGCTGTCACACAGACAGCCCTCTCCAGCGACCAACAATCAGGGGAACAACTTCGGCATCATTGAAACTGTCTTCAACGATGCGGAAGTCCCCCTGCAGCACCCGGGTAACCAGGGTAAACATCGGGTTACTAAGTGCAGGGCCGCACTTAGTAACTCGATATTTACCCTGGTTACCATTGTAAAAGTAAAAAAAAAAACACTACATACTCACATTCTGATGTCTGTCACGTCCCCCGCCGGCGTCCACAGGGTTAAAAATGCTTTCGGCAAGAGCGCTGCTAATGCACGCGCTGCTGCCGAGAGTTTCCCTGCACTGACTGTCAGCACCGGCAGTAACAGCGGTGACATCACACAGTCAGTGCAGGGAAACTCTCGACCGGAGCGGCAGTGCTCCAGCTGAAAGCAGTTTTAACCCTGTGGACGCCGGGGGACGTGACAGACATCAGAATGTGAGTATGTACTGTTGTTTTTGTTTTACTTTTACAATGGTAACCAGGGTAAATATCGGGTTACTAAGCGCGGCCCTGCGCTTAGTAACCCGATATTTACCCTTGTTACAAGTGAACACATCGCTGGATCGGCGTCACACATGCCCATCCAGCGATGACAGCGGGTGATCAGCGACCAAAAAATGGTCCTGATCATTCCCCAACGAACAACGATCTCCCAGCAGGGGCCTGATCATTGGTCGCTGTCACACATAGCGAGATCATTAGCGGGATCGTTGCTACGTCACCAAAAGCGTGACGTTGCAACGATATCGTTAACGATATCGTTATGTGTGACAGACCGACGGTACCTTTAGACTATCCAAAAAACACAATCTAAAGGCCATATTATTCCTAGATAACAATCATAGAATCATAGAATGGGTATATATTAATTTATTCTACTACTCTGCATTATGTTTTTGGGGAAGCAGGATAAACAAAAAAGTAAAAATTTTAGGACAGTTTTTCCTTTATGCCATTTATCATACATGACAGTTAATTTGAATATGTTGTTCAGCACTTTCAAAGGTGGTATCCAATTTACTTTAAAAATTATTCTTGAGTTTTTTTTTTATTTAAATAACTACTGTACCACTGTAGTACTTATACTTATACGATACACTTTATAGATCCCAGGGGAAATTACGGTATTACAGCAGCAATACAAACAGCAGTACATAAAATATTATTACACAAATCTTGCACAAGTATACCAACATTACATAACAAATAAATGTCAATAATTCAGGTATGTCACTTTTAATTGACATTAGTACACCTGCAATCAGTCATTATTGTCTACCACCCTTAGGAAATTATTATATATCCCCATAGCAGTAGGTACAAACGATTTCCTAAATTTCTCCTTCTTACACCTTAGCAGGATTAGACGGCTACT
The DNA here is from genome assembly GCF_032444005.1 of Ranitomeya imitator. Taxonomy (NCBI): domain Eukaryota; kingdom Metazoa; phylum Chordata; class Amphibia; order Anura; family Dendrobatidae; genus Ranitomeya; species Ranitomeya imitator. The sequence continues at coordinate 371,792,897 of NC_091285.1, forward strand.
GAATGTGCTCTTCTGCTTCAAGAATAGCTCGTATAGTGGGTGTATATTATTGATCATTACAGCCCTACACTTCTTCTGAATCCTATACTCCAATACCTCCTCAAAAGAGTCCAGATGGAGGACTAGGGCTGCCATCAGGGCATTACTGCCCTGACTGGCGTATGGGGCCCGGTGGGCAGAGGGGGCATGCATCGGGCCCCATTTCATCTGCTCACTGGGCCTCCCCTACAGGCGCTGCAGCACGCTATTGACGTGCGGGCCCGCACGTCAATAGTTAACAGCTGCCAGTCAATCGGAGGCTGGCAGCTGACTTGAGCTGCAGCATGCACTTCGCCGGTGTCTGACGTCATTGTCAGCCACCGGCGAGTGCGCGCTTCAACTGCATGGAGGGAGTGAGCTTTGCCCGCCACAGGAGCACGGCCAGGTAAGAACTCGTGTTTTTTTTTTAGAGCGGTGATCCAGCTTGGGCAGAAATGCTGGACATACTGGGGCAGAAATGCTGGTCACACTGGGGCAGAAATACTGGACACACTGGGACAGAAATGCTGGACACACTGGGACAGAAATGCTGGACACACTGGGGCAGAGATGCTTGACACACTGGGGCAGAAAGGCTGGACACACTGGGGCAGAAATGCTGGACATTGGGGGCAGAAATACTGGACACACTGGGGCAGAAATGCTGGTTACACTGGGGCAGAAATGCTGGACACAATGGGGCAAAGATGCTGGACACACTGGGGCAGAGATGCTGGACACACTGGGGCAGAATGCTGGACACACTGGGGCAGAATGCTGGACACACTGGGGTAGAGATGTGTTATGATCAGGTGACCTTGGAGCAGCATGAAAAACTTTCCCTGGAGTAGGTGGTAACTATACAGACCGCAAACCCTGATCTTAACACCGCAACTAGAAGTAGCCGTGGGGTGTGCCTAACAAAACCTAGACACCTCGACACAGCCGGAGGACTAAATACCCCTATAGATGGAAATAGGAATACTATCTTGCCTCAGAGCAGAACCCCAAAGAATAGGCAGCCCCCCACAAATAATGACTGTGAGTAGTAAAGGAAAAGACACACACAGGCAGGAAACAGGATTTAGCAAATGAGGCCACACTAGCTAAATAGGAAAGAATAGGACAGGATACTAAGCGGTCAGTATTAAAAATCCTTCCAAAAAATCCACAGCAGAAAATACAAAAACTCCACCATCTAACTAAAGATGTGGAGTGTATATCTGCAACTCCAGAGAATCCAACAAGACTGAGAAAACACTGACACAGTCTAAGCTGGACAAGAGAAAAACAAATGAATAGCACAGAATACTAGCACACTGCATGTGTGCCACAGGAAAAGAAACAGACACTTATCTTTTGCTGAATTGGCAGCTAAGAAGGAGAGCCAGAAAGTGATCCAACACTTCACAAGAAACATTGACAACTGGCAAGGACTAATGAGTCCTGCAAACCTAAATACCCCAGTCAGATTTGCAATCAGCAGATACACCTGTCCAGAACTGCAGGCCAGGGACAACTGTATCACCACCTACAGCCACCGGAGGGAGCCCAAAAGCAGAATTCACAACAGTACCCCCACCTTGAGGAGGGGTCACCGATCCCTCACCAGAGCCCCCAGGCCGATCAGGATGAGCCAGATGAAAAGCACGAACCAAATCAGCAGCATGGACATCAGAGGCAAAAACCCAAGAATTATCCTCCTGGCCATAACGCATCCATTTGACAAGGTACTGAAGCTTCCGCCTCGAAAAACGGGAATCCAAAATCTTCTCAACAACATATTCCAACTCCCCATCAACCAACACAAGGGCCGGAGGATCAACAGAGGGAAAAACGGGCTTCACATATTTCCGCAATAAAGATCTATGGAAGACATTATGGATAGCAAAAGAGGCCGGAAGCACCAATCGAAAAGACAAAGATTAATAATCTCAGAAATCTTATAAGGACCAATAAACCGAGGCTTAAACTTTGAGGAAGAAACCTTCATAGGAACATGACGGGAAGACAACCAGACCAGATCCCCAACCCGAAGCTGGGAACCAACACACCGACGACGGTTAGCTAAACGCTGAGCCTCCTCCTGAGACAACACCAAATTGTCCACCACATGAGCCCAAATCTGCTGCAACCTGTCAACCACAGAATCCACACCAGGACAGTCAGAAGGCTCAACCTGCCCAGAAGAAAAACGAGGATGAAAACCAAAATTACAAAAGAAAGGCGAAACCAAAGTAGCCGAACTAGCCCGATTATTAAGGGCAAACTCGGCCAATGGCAAGAAGGCCACCCAATCATCCTGATCAGCAGACACAAAGCATCTCAAATAAGTCTCCAAAGTCTGATTAGTTAACTCGGTCTGGCCATTTGTCTGAGGATGAAATGCAGAAGAAAAAGACAAATCAATGCCCAGCTTAGCACAAAAGGCCCGCCAAAACCTAGAAACAAACTGGGAACCTCTGTCGGACACAATATTTTCCGGAATACCATGCAAACGAACCACATGCTGAAAAAACAACGGAACCAAATCAGAAGAGGAAGGCAATTTAGGCAAAGGCACCAAATGAACCATCTTAGAGAACCGGTCACAAACAACCCAGATAACAGACATCTTCTGGGAGACCGGAAGATCAGAAATAAAATCCATCGAAATATACGTCCAGGGCCTCTCAGGGACTGGCAATGGCAAAAGCAACACACTAGCACGGGAACAACAAGGCTTGGCCCGCGCACAAGTCCCACAGGACTGCACAAAAGAACGCACATCACGCGACAAAGAAGGTCACCAAAAGGACCTACCAACCAAGTCTCTGGTACCAAAAATGCCAGGATGACCAGCCAACACGGAACAGTGAACCTCAGAAATCAGTCTACTAGTCCATCTGTCAGGAACAAACAGTTTCCCCACAGGACAGCGGTCAGGTTTGTCAGCCTGAAACTCCTGAAGTACCCGTCATAAATCAGGGGAAATGGCAGAAAGGACCACCCCTTCTTTCAGAATACCGACCGGTTCTAAGACCTCAGGAGAATCAGGCAAAAAACTCCTAGAGAGGGCATCAGCCTTAATATTCTTAGAACCCGGAAGGTACGAGACCACAAAATCAAAACGGGAAAAAAACAAGGCCCATCGAGCCTGTCTAGGATTCAGCCGTTTGGCAGACTCGAGGTAAATCAGATTCTTATGACCGGTCAAGACCACAATACGGTGCTTAGCTCCCTCAAGCCAATGTCGCCACTCCTCAAACGCCCACTTCATAGCCAACAACTCCCGATTGCCGACATCATAATTGCATTCAGCAGGCGAAAACTTACGGGAAAAGAAGGCACATGGTTTCATCAAGGAACCATCAGAATTCCTCTGAGACAAAACGGCCCCTGCCCCAATCTCAGAAGCGTCAACCTCAACCTGAAACGGAAGAGACACATCCGGTTGGCGCAACATCGGAGCAGAAGTAAAAAGACGTTCAAGCTCCTGAAAGGCAGAGACAGTCGCAGAGGACCAATTCGCCACATCAGCGCCTTTCTTCGTCAAATCGGTCAAGGGTTTAACCACGCTGGAAAAATTAGCAATGAAACGGCGATAAAAATTTGCAAAACCCAAAAATTTCTGAAGACTCTTCACAGATGTGGGCTGAATCCAATCATGAATGGCCTGAACCTTAACCGGATCCATCTCTATAGGCGAGGGAGAAAAAATGAAGCCCAAAATAGAAACCTTCTGCACCCCAAAGAGACACTTAGACCCTTTCACAAACAAAGCATTGTCACGAAGGATCTGAAATACCATCCTGACCTGTTGCACATGAGACTCCCAATCATTGGAAAAAATCAAAATATCGTCCAAATATACAATCAAGAATTTATCAAGATAAGTCCGGAAGATATCATGCATGAAGGACTGAAAAACAGATGGAGCATTAGAGAGTCCGAATGGCATCACAAGGTATTCAAAATGGCCTTCGGGCGTGTTAAACGCAGTTTTCCATTCATCATCCTGCTTAATACGAACAAGATTATATGCCCACCGAAGGTCAATCTTCGTAAACCAACTAGCTCCCTTAATCCTAGCAAACAAATCGGAAAGCAAAGGTAAAGGGTATTGAAACTTGACCGTGATCTTATTCAAGAGGCAATAATCAATACAGGATCTCAAGGAACCATCTTTTTTAGCAACAAAAAAGAACCCCGCTCCCAACGGTGAAGAAGATGGTCAAATATGTCCTTTCTCCAAAGACTCCTTAATATAGCTCCGCATGGCGGTATGTTCAGGCACAGACAGGTTGAAAAGTCAACCCTTAGGAAACTTACAGCCTGGAATTAAGTCAATAGCACAATCGCAGTCCCTGTGCGGTGGAAGGAAACTGGACTTGGGCTCATCGAATACATTCTGGAAGTCAGACAAAAACTCTGGAATTTCAGAAGAGGAAGAAGAGGTGATTGACATGAAAGGAACATCATTATGAACCCCCTGACAACCCCAACTAGTCACAGACATGGACTTCCAATCCAACACAGGATTATGTACCTGCAACCACGGAAAACCCAGCACGATAGCATCACGCAAATTATGCAACACCAGAAATCGACAATCTTCCTGATGGGCTGGCGCCATGCGCATGGTCACCTGTGTCCAAAACTGGGGCTTATTTTTAGCAAAGGGTGTAGCATCAATGCCCCTTAAAGGAATAAGGTTCTGCAAAGGCTGCAAGGGAAAACCACAACGCTTGGCAAACTCAAAGTCCATTAAGTTCAAGGCGGCGCCTGAATCCACAAACGCCATGAGAGAAAATGATGACAATGAGCAGATCAGGGACACAGATAACAAAAATTTAGGTTGTACAGTACTGATGGTAATTGAACTGGCGATCCTCTTTGTCCGCTTAGGGCAGACAGAAATGACATGAGAAGCATCGCGACAATAATAACACAACCTATTCTGACGTCTGAAATCTTGTCGTTCCGTTCTAGACAGAATCCTATCACACTGCATTGGCTCAGGAATTTGCACTGAGGATAACGCCACAGCGCGCACAGTTCTGCGCTCCCGCAAGCGCCGGTCAATCTGAATGGCCAGAGACATAGAATCACTCAGACCGGAAGGCATGGGAAACCCCACCATAACATCTTTAACGGATTCAGAAAGACCCTTTCTGAAAATTGCCGCCAAAGCATCATTATTCCATTTAGTCAACACCGACCATTTTCTGAATTTCTGACAATACATTTCTGCCGCCTCTTGACCCTGAGACAGGGCCAACAAGGTCTTCTCAGCTTGATCCACAGACTTAGGTTCATCATATAACAATCCCAAAGCCTGAAAAAAAGGAGTCTACATCAAGCAAAGCCGGATTCCCAGATTCCAGGGAAAATGCCCAATCCTGCGGATCGCCACGCAGCAGGGAGATGACGATTTTAACCTGCTGAATGGAATCGTCGGGGGATCGAGGTCTCAAAGCAAAAAACAGTTTACAGTTGTTTTTAAAACTCAAAAATTTGGACCTGTCACCAAAAAACAAATCAGGAGTAGGAATCTTCGGTTCTAAAACAGGAGTTTGAACAATATAATCAGAAATACCCTGTACCCTAGCAGCAAGCTGGTCTACACGAGAAGCTAATTCCTGAACATTCATGCTAGCACAAGGCTCTTCAGCCACCCAGAGATAAAGAGGGAGGAGAAGACAAAGTAGACTGAAGAAAAAAAAAGTCTCAACACCTTTCTTCCCTTCTTCTGAGATGCATTTAACTCATTATTGGCCAGTTGTACTGTTATGATCAGGTGACCTTGGAGCAGCATGAAAAACTTTCCCTGGAGTAGGTGGTAACTATACAGACCGCAAACCCTGATCTTAACACCGCAACTAGAAGTAGCCGTGGGGTGTGCCTAACAAAACCTAGAAATAGGAATACTATCTTGCCTCAGAGCAGAACCCCAAAGAATAGGCAGCCCCCCACAAATAATGACTGTGAGTAGTACAGGAAAAGACACACACAGGCAGGAAACAGGATTTAGCAAATGAGGCCACACTAGCTAAATAGGAAAGAATAGGACAGGATACTTAAGCGGTCAGTATTAAAAATCCTTCCAAAAAATCCACAGCAGAAAATACAAAAACTCCACCATCTAACTAAAGATGTGGAGTGTATATCTGCAACTCCAGAGAATCCAACAAGACTGAGAAAACACTGACACAGTCTAAGCTGGACAAGAGAAAAACAAATGAATAGCACAGAATACTAGCACACCGCATGTGTGCCACAGGAAAAGAAACAGACACTTATCTTTTGCTGAATTGGCAGCTAAGCAGGAGAGCCAGAAAGTGATCCAACACTTCACAAGAAACATTGACAACTGGAAAGGACTAATGAGTACTGCAAACCTAAATACCCCAGTCAGATTTGCAATCAGCAGATACACCTGTCCAGAACTGCAGGCCAGGGACAACTGGATTACCACCTACAGCCACTGGAGGGAGCCCAAAAGCAGAATTCACAACAGAGATGCTGGACATTGAGGGCAGAGATGCTGGACACACTGGGGGCAGAAATGCTGGACACACAGAGACAGAGATGCTGGAGGGGCCGAGATGCTGGACACAATGGGGCAGAGATGCTGGACACACTGGGGCAGTGATGCTGGACACACTGGGGCAGTGATGCTGGACACACTGGGGCAGAGATGCTGGACATTGGGGGCAGAGATGCTGGACATTGGGGGCAGAGATGTTGGACACACTGGGGGCAGAAATGCTGGACACACTGGGGCAGAGATGCTGGACACACTGGGGCAGATATGCTGGACACACTGGGGCAGATATGCTGGACACACTAGGGCAGAGATGCTGGACACTGGGGGAAGAATGCTGGAGACACTGGAGGCAGAAATGCTGGAGACACTGGGGGTAGAAATGCTGGAGACACTGGAGGCAGAAATACTGGAGACACTGGGGGCAGAAATGCTGGAGACACTGGGGGCAGAATGGAGATACAGGCATGATTGGAGACACGGGGCAGAATGAAAGACATGGGGACAGGATTGGAGACAGATCGTGCAGGATCATGGGGCAGGATGGATACGATGGAGACAGCTGGGGCAGGATGGGGAGATCATATGGGTGATCATATGGGGCGGGATGGGGGATCATATGGGGCAGGATGGGGAGATCATATGGGGCAGGATGGGGGGATCATATGGGGCAGAATGGATACTCATGAGGGCAGGATGCGAGAACATGTGGCTGGAGCCAGGAATGAGACACACGGGGGGACAGGATGGGGGATATTATTACCATAGGGGCTAATTAAGGGATATTATTACTGCAGTGATGTATTTATTTTATTTTTTGAATATACTGTTTTAAATGGGGGGTCGGTCCTGTTACTGTGTAGAGTGATAGTATGTCACCTTTTATTCTTCATGTGGTGTAATGTAGAAGTTGGGAAAAATTAAGTAATGTGTTCTGCAAGCGAAGCTTGAGATAACTGTGTTATTTCCTGCAGAGACAAGTCCTGACTGGAAGAAATGATAGCGGCTGTGCTGGATGAAAGATGAAGGACTTCACCTAGAGACGTCACTGGTGAGTCAGTGTGTTACCTATACACTGACACTATACACTGTATACTATATACAGGGCTCCTGTGTATAAGGTTACCAATGATCACTGTATTACCTATACATTATATACAGAGCCCCTGTGTATAATATCACCAGTGATCAATGGATTACCTGTACACAGACACTGCATACTAAGTACAGATCTCCTGCGTTTAATGGCACTTATGGTGATGGCATTGTGTTTTTTTTATTACTGATCAGTATTGCAATATGCGGTCACTTTTTGTTGGTAATATGTGGTCTGGTCATGGTGCGGTGGTATTTGTTCCTTGTATGTGATATTATTCGGTCACTGGTGGTAATACATGGTTTGGTCATGGTGCGGTGGTATTTGTCCCTTGTATATGCTATTTGGTCACTATGTGGTAATAATATGGTGTCTGATCATGGTGTTGTGGTATTTGTTCCTTGTATGTGATGTTATTCGATCACTGTGGCGGTAATATGTGGTCTTGACACGGTGTAGCGGTATTTGTTCCTTGTATGTGATATTATTGGTCATTTTAAAAATTGAAAAATAAAAATATACATAAATTGTATTGCATATTTTAACAAATATTTAATAGGTTACAGCAGAGTAGGGGCCCGCCAAAAGTGTCTACCGTGTTATGGTGGTGGCTTTGTCAAAAACAAAAGCTGCCAGCTATATGTGTGATCTGGTGATGGGAACTGTTAATGTGTGATAGGTGAGAAGTGGAGTTTTTCCAAGAGAGAGTGGTGGGACTGTGGACAGTTCGAGGGGTGGAGCATGGAGGCGGGGCTGGTTGGAGCCTGGGTGGAGTCTCAAGGGGGCCCCAAAAATTTGCCAGCATGGGTCCCGAAATTTCTAGTGGCAGCCCTGTGGAGGCCAACAACCACTCTTGCCTTCTTGATAAGTTTGTTGAGCTTATTAGCGTCAGATACTCGCACACTACTGCCCCAGCATATGATAGCAAAAAAAAAACTTATGTTGAATAGTGGATAATAGCTGCTTGTTATAATACACTGTGTGCAGAATTATTAGGCAAGTTGTATTTTGATCACATGATACATTTTATACATGTCGTCCTATTCCAAGATGTTCAGGCTTGAGAGCCAACTACCAATTAAGTAGATCAGGTGATGTGCATCTCTGTAATGAGGAGGGGTGTTGTCTAATGACATCAAAACCCTATATAAGGTGTGCTTAATTATTAGGCAACTTCCTTTCCTTTGGCAAAATGGGTCAGAAGACAGATTTGACGGGCTCTGAAAAGTCCAAAATTGTGAGATGTCTTGCAGAGGGATGCAGCAGTCTTGAAATTGCCAAATCTTTGAAGCGTGATCACCGAACAATCAAGCATTTCATGGCTAATAGCCAACAGGGTCGCAAGAAGCGTTTTAGGCAAAAAAGGCGCAAAATAACTGCCCATGAATTGAGGAAAATCACGTGTGAAGCTGCCAAAATGCCATTTGCCACCAGTTTTGCCATATTTCAGAGCTGCAACGTTACTGGAGTAACAAAAAGCACAAGGTGTGCGATGCTCAGAGACATGGCCAAGGTAAGGAACGCTGAAAAACGACCACCTTTGAACAAGAAACATAAGTTAAAATGTCAAGACTGGGCCAAGAAATATCTTAAGACTGACTTTTCAAAGGTTTTATGGACTGATGAAATGAGAGTGACTCTTGATGGGCCAGATGGATTGGAGAGAGGCTGGATCAGTAAAGGGCAGAGAGCTCCACTCCGACTCAGATGCCAGCAAGGTGGAGGTGGGGTACTGCTATGGGCTGGTATCATCAAAGAGGAACTTGTGGGACCTTTTCGGGTTGAGGATGGAGTCAAGCTCAACTCCCAGATCTACTGTCAGTTTCTGGAAGACAACTTCTTCAAGCAGTGGTACAGGAAGAAGTCAGTATCGTTCAAGAAAAACATGATTTTCATGCAGGACAATGCTCCATCACATGCCTCCAACTACTCCACAGCGTGGCTGGCCAGTAAAGGTCTCAAAGAAGAAAAAATAATGACATGGCCCCCTTGTTCACCTGATCGAAACCCCATAGAGAACCTGTGGTCCCTCATAAAATGTGAGATCTACAGGGAAGGAAAACAGTACACCTCTCGAAACAGTGTCTGGGAGGCTGTGGTGGCTTCTGCACGCAATGTTGATTGTAAACAGATCAAGCAACTGACAGAATCTATGGATAGAAGGCTGTTGAGTGTCATCATAAAGAAAGGTGGCTGTATTGGTCACTAATTTTTGGGGTTTTTGTTTTTGCATGTCAGAAATGTTTATTTCTAAATTTTGTGCAGTTATATTAGTTTACCTGGTGAAAATATACAAGTGAGATGAGAATATATTTGTTTTTTATTAAGTTGCCTAATAATTCTGCACAGCAATAGTTACCTGCACAGATATCATCCTAAGATAGACAAATCTAAAAAAAAAAAACACTCCAACTTCCAAAAATATCAAGCTTTGATATTTATGAGACTTTTTGGTTGATTGAGAACATAGTTGTTGATCAATAATAAAAATAATCCTCTAAAATACAACTTGCCTAATAATTCTGCCCACAGTGTACTTTAAAACATAATTTTTATTAGTGTTTTTTAAAATCACTACTTTATGACTGTTACATATGTCGTACAGTGCACCACGACTGCCTACTATAATACTAGTGACAAGTAGCCCATTAGACCATACTTTTGGCAGGACCTATCTAGTCAATAAAGCAATCAACCACTAAAATGATGTGGTTGCCAATGACTGCACAATATAAGTGGATACACAGTGAGCATGGCTGTCATTGAATGTCTTTAGTTAAAATATGGTTCCTTAACTTAAGACATTCCATGACAGATGACATACATGTGTCATACTGTTTTAGGGGATAAGGCATAATTGGAAAATGATTGCTATGCAATATGCAACACTAAAAAAAAACTTTTTAATTGCATACTTGTGTTGTTTATAGTAAACAAAAAAAACTTAGGAACATATAGAAAACAATAATTTTAGATGTTTTGAGCAAAATAAAAATTGTCAGACTACTGATCCCTCTGCTCACCAGGAGATAAGGCAGTGCCAGTTGGCGGATCTCTCATAGAGAACACAGAAACGCTCGGCCAACTGAGCATTACTTATATAGGATAAATGGCCGAGATGGCTGCCATCTAAATGATTTGTGCTCTAATCGTATGGCATTCTAATATGTATTACTAGATGGCAGCCCGATTCTAAAGAATCGGGAGTCTAGAATCCATATATACTTTATTTATTCAAATGTAAGAATAATACAATTAATAAATAATAGTAAGAAAGAACAAAAAATGGCTGCACTCACCAGCTCTTGACAATTCTTGTTATTTAAGGTACAGTTACACAGGATCCATGAACATGCTTATGAGGGAAGGGATGAAAGACATCAGACGACAACTTTGCGTGTTGTGGCAAATGCCACAACAACGGTTCTTTGCTTAAGAACAATAATGTAAATAATAAATAATATGTATCAATAACTATGTATATTGGTATGTTCTATGACATTTTAAAATATTTCATTATTATGTGGAAAGGCTCTTAGTACCCATACTGGCGCATACTTGTGTGCCCATCAGGTATTTTCACAGTAATTTTACATCTGATGGGTTGGTATGAAACGTTTTTAATCATCTCTTGGGCTTAGCTAAGCCTTCATTTTAAATAATTCTAATAGGTACAACAGAAATAAAAGCCTTTTTGTGTACCCAAATTTATTGTGTTTATTTTTACAGAAGTGTAAAATTTAAGAAATCAACGTTCATAGTACACCGATGGGCTAATATAAGCATGCCCATCAACCACATCACGGTAGCCTTTGAACTGATGGGTCCTAACTAACTGATTCCTCTTTCTTAATACTCAGACCTCTTTCACATCTGCATGTTTCTGATATTTGCAGAAGTAATGTTAAAAACAATACAACTTCCACACTTGGCACCAAAGAACTGACCTACAACACACTTTCAGCAAGTGCCATGCAATGTAGATGAAGCTTGGAGTTAACTTGCAGTAAATGCAGCAAACGCGGCTTCGGCAATTGGATTAAATGCAGCCACAACAAAAACACTGGTAAGTGGAGATTTTGTGGCGAAAACAGCAGAAACCACATGTGCCGCACCTGCCGCAAGTGAAGTACAAATTCCGTCTACATTGCATGCAACTTACAGCAAGAGTGGCGTGGGTCAGCCCTTAGGCAGGAAGTGCAGAAATAGCCTTTTATCCACCATAAATTCTCCAAATAGCAGAAAAATGTTGATGTGAAAGCAAAATCTCTATTCTTTCCCTATCTATCTAAAAATGTACCTATCTATATATCTATTTCTATGTACAGAACAGACCTGAAGATAGAGATGTGTGTGAACAGCCATCCCACCCGTCTCTTACCTGTTCACAAAAACCTCACCCTTTTTAAAAACAAAATGAAATCTCTCAGCAGCTATACTGCTGGAGCTTCAAATACAGGTTCCTATCACCAAATACAGGCATTTGAATGATACACATCTTACATCTTGTACTTAATGTGTGTTCTACTTACCTATAAAAATATGTATTGATATATCATATTTCTAAATTTATGTAGATATGATATAGAGTTATTAACCCTATATGCTAATGAGTATGTATGTTATATACGTATTTCCTACATAAGTACTTAAAATCTATATGTCTATGGCTACACTAATGTTTTTTTATTTTTTTTTTTTCCTTATCTCTACACATAGAATTTGCCTATTGCTGTCTATGTTATTAGAAAAACTGAATAATGAAAAAAAAGAAAATTAAGTTTAAACTAAAATATTTTTGTACACAATATTACGTGTGAAGACTTTAGTACTATCAGCCAATAATTGTCCTTGAAGTGGTGTATTAACCACTTTAACCCTCACATTGCAACATTGCTTCACCCTGGAAAAAGCAACATACAATTGACCATGGGCAAAAGCAGGTTCTGGTAGATAAATGCCAACTCGATGGAGGGTCTGGCCTTGAGATTTATTTATGGTCATTGCAAATGCAGGCTTGATGGGAAATTGTCTCCGTCTTAATTTAAAAGGTAATCCAGTCTCTGATGCACACAAATCAATTCGTGGAATGAATACCACATTTCCTGCTGCTGACCCACTAATTACTTTAGCCAGTATGATATTGGCATGTAAGGCAGTGACAATGAGCCGCATACCATTGCAGAGACCTTTGTTCGTGTTCACATTACGTAATAACATGACAATGGTGCCAATTTTAAGTTTCAGCCGATGTGAAGGCATACCAGTTGGTGTTAGTGAATTCAAAAACTCAAGTGGGTATTGATCGAGGTCATCAGCTTCATCAGGATCGATGGAATCATCACTGATATATTCAGTATAGTCACCTATCAATAAATCCATGACTTGGGAATTGACTTTCTCAACGTCCTCATTTTTTGGACATAAAATTGCATGAGATGCAGCTGTATTTATACTTTCGGTGTCATTCACATCAATACAAAGATTATCTCCAAAAATTTCAATTATTAAAGAGCCAGTACATACCATGTCTGGAGGAATTTCAATTACATCATCTCCAAGGTTATGTTCATTAGATAGTTCACCATTTCCCAGTTGAAGCAACCAACTGCTGTAGTGAGGATCAATGGAGCGCATGTTGTTAATAAGTGGCAGGCGAGTAAAATGTTGCCAGTGTTGTGAATATTTTATACAGCTCTCTACAACATCAGTTCTTGTCACATGAGGGATGACAGGAAGACATTGTCTAAAGTCGCCTCCAAAAACAATCACTTTACCTCCAAACGGTGTTTTTTCTTTGTGAGCTACATTTGTTGTCATGACATCACGTAAAACTCTATCAATGACATGCAATGCATATTTGGATAGCATTGTGCACTCATCAATAATAAAAAGTTTAGTGCTGTGCAAATCTTTTGCTGCATCGGTATCATTCTTAATCCTGGAAACAGATGTTTCATTCACAGGAATTGGAATCCCATAAAGAGAATGAATGGTTCGTCCACCTTGTAGCAAGTTGGCGGCAATTCCAGTAGTGGCAGCAGGTGACACAATGTCTCCTTGTCCTCTTAGCTGATGTAGGAGTAGATGATATAGGTACGTTTTTCCGCTGCCACCAGGACCATCAAGGAAAAAACACTTTGCTGTAGAATTAGTGTCTTCTAAAGCTTGAGTGATAGCATCAAAAGCAAAAAGTTGGTCCTCATTTAGAGTAGCTTTCATTTCAGCAGCTGCTGATAACTCATAATCTTTATCATACTGTGGGAGGAGGTGTTGTTTCTTGACTGGAAGTGGCAAATTAAAATCAATATAAGTTTTGCCATGAGCTTTAAGAACATGTTGGACATCTGTCATAGCATAGCCTTCACAATTGACACACTCCAGAGTGTCGGAGTGGTATGCATGGCAGTAGTCTTCTACAAAGTGTTCCTTAAATTCATCCCATAAGTCCCGAGGTTTAGCTGGAGGACCAAAAATACAAATGTAGGCAAACATGTCACGTAGCTCTGCTGGCATGTTGAGAATACTGGCATCAAGTAATGTATTTCTCCACAGACTATCATCAAATAGTAAGCCAAGAGCTAATGCCGCATCTTTGAAGGTTTCATGTGTGACTCCGTGTACAGTTTTTATGCTGTCAAAACTGGTTGTACCTTTGACATGTAACAATAACAATCTTAAATAGTAGCGTTCTTGGTCTTTCACACTGACAGTATACATTCGTCCAATCACAGAACCACCTGCTCGCTTTCTAACTTCCCAAGAACCTTCTTTCCAAACATAGTTTTCAGGAATTTCACGGTATAAATAAATATGAGCATGATGGTCGTTCTGATTAAGCTTGAAGTAGGCCATAAGTGTAGAATTTTGATGGAGCTTTTGTTTGATGTTTCCAATAGAGTCATCCTCATGAAAATAGAGTGGCTGAGAATGCGGTAGATGTACAGCAAGGCGAATGATGCTATGAGATTGTTTATGCATTGGATATGAGAATATTCGCCAAGCTGCCTCTGGTGCACTGACATATCTTGAATCCATGAATTGGTGTGTTTCATCATGTTGGATGTTAGTCTGGCAGATTTCAAGATTGGCTTTATCATGTCCTTTGTAGACGTATTTAAATAAATATTTCACAGCCTGAATGGAACCACAAACTTCGACATTTATATGGCACTTGTATTTTAATAGCAGGAACGGATTATATGGAACCACCCACGAATTATCAATCATGTTAGAATGGTGTTGAAAAGATGGGCCAAAGTGTCTGCGGTAAGTAGGATAGGCGTCCTTAGCTATGATGGTTCTTGGTTGCAAATCTTTAGGGAAACCTTTTGTACACTTCCCCAGATCCATATAGGGAGAATTTGGGTTGTGTTCTCCACACGGACCATGAATCATATGTTGGAGAACAATTTTATGGAGCTGAGGGTAGTGGGTAGGATTGGGAATTTCAGCCCACACTGTATTGTCTATGTCCTCCTCAGTCCTTAATTTGGAGTTGCTGTCCAGAATAATCAAAATGTGAGCGTGTGGAAGGCCACGTTTTTGAAATTCAATTACATGAACCATAGCGCAAACTTTCCCAAATAATCCATTGTTAATGTCTTTTAAGAGTGCTTCCAGTTTTATTTTGAAAACACGTGCCACCAAATCAGGTCTATGTTCCACACGCTGCCAAGGTTCCAAATTCTCAGTAATCTCATTCCATTTCGGATTACAGGTCATGGTGATGAATAGATCAGGACGACCATATTTAGTCACAATAGCCATGGCATCCTGGTACCGCTGCTGCATATTCCTGGG
The DNA here is from genome assembly GCF_032444005.1 of Ranitomeya imitator. Classification (NCBI taxonomy): domain Eukaryota; kingdom Metazoa; phylum Chordata; class Amphibia; order Anura; family Dendrobatidae; genus Ranitomeya; species Ranitomeya imitator. The sequence continues at coordinate 371,808,340 of NC_091285.1, forward strand.
ACTGCCTTCAAACGAAGATGGTAAAATGACCGTTTTTCCAATGGGGATGCCCTTCTCAATGGATTTTTTCTGGAGATGTTCCTGGAGTACACAATAATCCTCTACTTTCAAATCCTTTTGGTGTTGACGGATATAATTTAGGCGATTTGCCTCGATTTTCACATAAGCATCCACTAAGTACTGCTGAGTGAGTTTGCCACCATTCAGGAGTGGATTAAACTGATTACGGACAGACAGCACATAGCAGTAATATTGCAGTTGTGTAACTCTGCGTGGACTTTGCCCTTGTTGCTTGAGGCCACCATGCCAGCCCTGGTCTCCGTAAGGGAAAAATAAAGGATAGAGTAAAGCATCTAAATTACTGTGTAGAATGCTGACCTGTTGTGTTCTTGGCGCCAAAGGATTTTTGGGGTCCGGTTGTAAATGTATTAAAATATCACGATTAAATGGTGGCTCTCCATTGTCATTTTCAAATACGACAGCAACTTCATTGACAGTTGGATTATTATATCGGCGAGGGTCTTGATTCCGATCTTGTTTAAGGGCCATGATGATATTTGGCACAAGAGTGCCATTAGCTTCAGCTTTAAGATGTTCTTCATGTTCCACATCTCGTAACATTTTGTAGGCAGCAACAAAGGGATTCACATTGTCTAACTGAAGAGCAATTATACTCATCAAAGTGGGATGACATTTTTGATTTTGTTCACAGTTTAAACGTTGTTCATTCGCGGTAGCGGTATCCAAAATATACAGTTGGGCATAAGCTGGAACTTGATCATCACTGGGATGTAGAGTTCCAGTACGATGATATATTTGTCCATGTATACGGAAACAGTAAGGGCCATGTCCAGGTGGAGGGGATATATTGGCACCCATGGAGGCGAAAGCAAATGAGCTGTTAATACTACGAATATTTTCCATGAGATTCTTACTGAACTCACTCTCCCCTGTCAGCAATCGTTTAAAGACCTCGGGATATTGGGGTATAGGTATATGCACTTTACTCTTGTGACAACACAGAGTAAAATTTTTATCTGCTGGTATCTCAGCATTAAAATGTAATGCTTGACAATGTTCACATAAATAGTTCATAGGACCACAGGAGTGTTCTACTATGGTACTGTCATCAATAGTAAAACCTGTAGGATGTTGAGGTACAGGTTGTGATAACGGAGCATTGGAATGTTTCTGTAAGCCAACATATATAAAGCGTGGACCTGGTAGAGGATCTTCACTGTCCACAGATTCAATCACTGAGGAGTTGGAAGGTGTATCGTGGTCAGAGTTTATTAATATGGAGGTGCAAGCGTTTTTTTTGCGCCATTCACGGCGTGCACCAGCTGCATTTGGTAATGGTTTGTTTGTTGCCTTAGAAGAGTCAGGTGTGAAGCATGTCTTATAAGCAGACTTAACAGTGTGCAGGCGACGGCGTTTATCATTTAGAGTGTAAGTAGGACAGTGTTTGCGCTTACGTGCAGATTTACCAACGGTTAAAGGAGCTTCAAGCTGCACACATTCTATGAATGGAGACAAAGAAGCTGTATTGTGGGCAGAATCTATGACTGAGGACGTGGAAATATTATGTTTGCAACGTTGAGAGCGTGCAGCAGCAGCTTTATTACTTAATCGATTAGTTTTGTCCTCAAAAGACTCATTAGTAATGCGTTTATTGCAAGCAGCATTAACAGTGTCCAGGCGCTTATGTCTGTCCTCTGTAGTCTCGTTAGCACGCTGTTTGTGCTTACGTGCGGCATTGGCGGCTTTTCGCTCAGCGTCATTGGTATACTTATTATCAGACCTGATGTTACGTGCGCCATCAGCAGCTTTGGGCTCTGTGTCATTAGTATACTTAACAGTGTCCAGGCGCTTGCAGTACTCTTGTTAGCACGCTGTTTGCGCTTACGTGCGGCATCGGCGGCTTTTCGCTCTGCATCATTACCATACTTTATATCAGACCTGATCTTACGTGCGCCATCAGCAGCTTTGGACTCTGTGTCATTAGTATACTTAACAGTATCCAGGCGCTTGCATCTATCCTCTGTACTCTTGTTAACACGCTGTTTGCGCTTACGTGCGGCATCGACGGCTTTTCGCTCTGCATCATTACCATACTTTATATCAGACCTGATCTTACGTGCGCCATCAGCAGCTTTGGGCTCTGTGTCATTAGTATACTTAACAGTATCCAGGCACTTGCATCTATCCTCTGTACTCTTGTTAACACGCTGTTTGCGCTTACGTCCGGCATCGGCGGCTTTTCGCTCTGCATCATTACCATACTTTATATCAGACCTGATCTTACGTGCGCCATCATAAGCTTTGGACTCTGTGTCATTAGTATACTTAACAGTGTCCATGCGCTTGCATCTATCCTCTGTACTCTTGTTAGCACGCTGTTTGCGCTTACGTGCGGCATCGGCGTCTTTTTGCTCTGCATTATTAGTATACTTTCTATCAGACCTAATCTTACGTGCGCCATCAGCAGCTTTGGGCTCTGTGTCATTAGTATCCTTACTATTAGAGCTCATGTTGGCTAAGCTAAACAGCTTTAAGCATGGTGGTGGCAAACAACAGGTTAATAAGAGGCAGTGTCAGGTAGTAGGAAAATAGCCAGTTAATAATAGGCAATAGTTCTTTGCAGGAATGCAGATATTAATAAATAGGCAGTTTATATTGCAGAGAAATTGCTGGGCAATAATGGACAATGTCCTTATGTGGCAAATAATAGAGCAATATACCCAATGTGGCAAAGAAGAGGTTAATAAACGGCAGTCTCTCAGTATAACAGTCAGTGAATAATAGGCAGTATATGGAGAAAACACCAAACAAAAGTTCAAAATTGGTGTGAAAATGTCACTGAACCACTTCACAACTAAATATATATAGTTTTGGTAAATGGTATTATCATTTTTTTGACGAAATTCGGCAGGAGCTTGAAGAGCAACGTCACTGGGCCCGCCTCCACGCAGTAGAAACTTGCTGTGAGGTAAAAATTCAAAAATCACACCAAAATGGCGGGCGGAGTGTGTCACAGTACGGCACGTTTCTGATTGGTCGTTCGCAGCAGGCGGCAACCAATCAGACACTGGACACTGTTGATGTCACTTATCTCCGGACATTAGCTCCGGACATTAGCTCCGGACATTAGCTCCAGACATTAGCTCCGGACATTATCTCCGCACATTAGCTCCGGACATTAGCTCCGGACAAAGCCACGGAAGTTGGCACAAATTGCAGGAAGTAGTATTCTAGGCAATTAATCTCTGGACATTAGCTCCGGACATTAGCTCCGGACATTAGCTCCGGACATTAGCTCCGGACATTAGCTCCGGACAAAGCCACGGAAGTTGGCACAAATTGCAGGAAGTAGTATTCTAGGCAATTATATATTAGACTAGATGGCAGCCCGATTCTAAAGAATCGGGAGTCTAGAATCCATATATACTTTATTTATTCAAATGTAAGAATAATACAATTAATAAATAATAGTAAGAAAGAACAAAAATAATAGGCAGTATATGGAGAAAACACCAAACAAAAGTTCAAAATTGGTGTGAAAATGTCACTGAACCACTTCACAACTAAATATATATAGTTTTGGTAAATGGTATTATCATTTTTTTGACGAAATTCGGCAGGAGCTTGAAGAGCAACGTCACTGGGCCCGCGTCCACGCAGTAGAAACTTGCTGTGAGGTAAAAATTCAAAAATCACACCAAAATGGCGGGCGGAGTGTGTCACAGTACGGCACGTTTCTGATTGGTCGCTCGCAGCAGGCGGCAACCAATCAGACACTGGACACTGTTGACGTCACTTATCTCCGGACATTAGCTCCGGACATTAGCTCCGGACATTAGCTCCGGACATTATCTCCGCACATTAGCTCCGGACATTAGCTCCGGACATTAGCTCCGGACAAAGCCACGGAAGTTGGCAGAAATTGCAGGAAGTAGTATTCTAGGCAATTAATCTCCGGACATTAGCTTCGGACATTAGCTCCGGACATTAGCTCCGGACATTAGCTCCGGACAAAGCCACGGAAGTTGGCACAAATTGCAGGAAGTAGTATTCTAGGCAATTATATATTAGATGGGCTTTACTCTACCTCTTATACCTATCATCATATCTGAAGATAGTAGGAGACACATGCATACTAAGATAACTGATGTAACTACGCACATTCACCTTCAAAACTAGCATCATAATTTACATACTGGTATATTAAGTGACATACTTAAATGGACAAAGTTAATCATATATATCCTTTCTCTATCTTAAATCTTAATGCAATCTATTGACCTAATTACTTCTAATATAATGTAATACAGTACAAACCAAAAGGTTTGCATTCTTTTCAAAAGTGATTACTTCTGTCTGGTTGCTGTGATACCATTTTCCTGGAGATTTTATAAAACCGAAGCAAATGGTTGTCAGCTATATGGAAGAAAATTGTGTTTGACATTGTTTTATCCCTATATGTGTTAGTTTGCAACATTTATTAGGCTAAAGGTTTTGCATATTTTGTCATTGGTAGTCAAATTTTGCCTAAAATTTTTATCTTTTTTTGTTTGTGTGCTTTTTTGGGTAAAACATGGCAAGGACAAAGACATATTTATCACCAGATGTCAGGAAGCTTATTATTCTGAGAGTGAAGTCAGGCAAAAGCCAAAAAGAGGCAGCTATAGAATTCAACTGCTCTCAGAGTCAAGTGTCACGTATAATAAAGAAAAAGAAGAAAAAGAAGGTTATGGAACAGCTGACAATCCTAGAAATGGACTACCACGGAAAACTTCCTCCAAAATTGATCACATTATAAAGAAAAAGTCAGTATCTGATGTCCATAAAGGTGCAGTACAAATTTCGCACAAAGTGAGTTGCCAAATTGTGGTTGAGTGGTAGGATTGAATGCACGAGCTACAGTCAAGAAGCCTTTCATTTCTGCAAAGAATCGGTAATTTCGACTTGATTTCAAAAAGAACACAACAAATCCAAATTCAATCTGTTTGGTAGTGATGGCAAGCACTATATGTATACCTCCCAATTGGAAAACAGAATGATGCAAGGTACCAAACACCTACAGTGAAACATGTTGATGGCAAGGTCATGGTTTGGGGCTGCTTTTCTGTATCTGCCATTTACCCTCTGTATAGAATTGCTGGAAATATGAATGCTGCCATGTACAAAGATATACTAGATAATGTAAGGCTGCCACATGGTAAAACCAAAGTAGGCAGGGGCTGGAAATTCCAGCAAGAAAATTATCCTAAGCACGCATCCAATTTAGTAAAAAATTGGTTAGCAAAGAAAAATGTTCACCTGTTGCAACGACCAAGCCAATCACCTAATTTAAACCCTATAGATCATCTTTGGGATGAGTTAGGGTGATGGGATGGGGCCTGTACCCATAGAAATAAAGATGAATTGTTTGCAGATTTGCAAATGGAATAGCAGTAGATCCCTCAGGATTTCTTGAAATCCCCAGTGGCTTCAATGCCCCATCGTTGTGGTGCAGTAAATAAAGCATAACGTTAAGCTACAAAATACTAAGTAATGACATTGTAAATAATGAATAACTCCGTATGTTGTGATCAATAAATAGTATATGCACAATTTTTGGCAGTCAGGTTTCTTTAATTACATGACCATACCTATGTTCTAAAGCATTATGGTTCAAATTAAGGTCTTGCATGATGACAACTTCATGAATTTTCAATTCATTACCAGTATAATGGCATCAGAAAAACTAGACAGAAGTATTCACACTTTAAAAAAAAAGCAAAACTTTTGGTTGCCACTGTATATTACTATAACTCCTAAACATCACACCTGCCCTCCGCACCTGAACATCAAAAACATTTCCAGAGAAGTCTAACGACATTACCAATACCAGGAGATAGCTTGCAAACTAAATGGAAGTTTAATTTCTGGATTCTACTTGTATGAGAGCTAAAAATGGACTCAATGAAGAAATTTGTGTATACAGCTTAATTAGTTTCTTCCAGAAGTGTATAGCAAAAAGATTAAAAACAGTTTTTGATATCATGTAAAGATAACATACTATGAAATTTCAGGGCAAAAACCTGAGGCCTTGCTAATAAGAGCATTTCTGCCAACCATTCTGTGAGGAAGAGACGCAGGCATATGCGGAATTTTGAGGGTGCAGAGTCAGATTATTTTGCCTTATAAAATTATAGAAGATCTGACACCTCTCACAACTTTTACAGGTTTATATTCTCACAAGATCTCCTTCTCTTCTCCCCTCTTATCTCCTCTTCCCACAATCGCAAAGAAGATTTCTCCCGCGTATCACCCCTACTCTGGAACTTTCTACCACAACATATCAGACTCTCACCTACCATCGAAAACTTCAAAAAGAACCTGAAGACCTACCTCTTCCGACAAGCCTGCAACCTGCAGTAACCACAAATCAGGGTGGATAAAAATCAATGTTTTTTTTTTAAACATCTAAAAAATCTGATTTTTTTTATTTAAATCGGATTTTTTTTATTTAAATCGGATTTTTTTCCATAAACTGTTTTTTGAGGAAAATATTTTACCATCCAAAGGTTCTTCCATCATGAGATAAAGCTGAGTTGTTTAACTCAGTAGAATAAAGGCTGTATATGTGTAACATTCACAATGCCATGCTCTTCCAGAGGTTTCTGTAGGATTAGTGGGCAGTTTCTCTCCTATATTATCACAGACGCTCGCTTTACTTACGCAGTTCTCAAAACTGAATTTGACTCCGCAGAGGTCCCAGCCTCTTCTTCACGGCAAAAATGTTACAACATGAACCGAGTTGAGAAAAAGACCTTAATCCTATTGTTCTACAAACCTATGAATTCAGAATCAACCCCTTCAGTGCCAAGTCCAAGAAGTTAGACAATATGTTTCTGATTGTTTGGAGTGGAATAGATCTGCACAACACAAGAAGAATGTGAATCTAAGTGGGAGGAGGAGGAAGGGCAAGAAGACAAGAAAATGAAAGTGAAACTTTGAGCACAATACTGCAGCATAGCCACAGACAGACAAGTCTGGATCTGTTTGTGTGTACGATCTGAGGTTTATTACATTCTTTCCTTATAATGGCAGCAGGCCGTAAAAGAGACCCAGTTTGGGAATATTTTAATTAAGCTCCTTCGCCTATCGGTAAGGCAGGCATGCGTGCAAAATGCAAACGACGCAACAAAGAGATGCAAGGCCTGGTGGCACGAATGAGGCAACATCATGAGAAGTGCGGTGATGAAGATGACCAAAGAAACACTTCTGAACAGGCAGGATCTTCAGGTTGGTAAACATTTTTATTGAATCCTATTTCTAAAGACTGAACTGTCATGTGTGAGAAAAATTATATTTCTTATTATTACTGCATGTTACTGTCATTTGGTACAGTTATGAAGAAAAACAAATATTCCTTTTGGGGCAGGGGCAGTGATGTGTTGTGTACAATAAGCAGAAATTGTATAAACAATAAAATAACAGCATTGACTTTTTTTGTTTAGGGGAATTCATGGATTCTGGAAACTATCCACCTCCAAGATCACCATCAACCTGTTCTACAGTTTCAGAGTTATCCATCCAAGATAGTGCTTCATTAGCAGCAGCATCATCATCAGACACCCACAGCCACATATCACCATCACCCAAAAGGAAGAAAAAACCTTTACCTCTTGGAACCACCATAGATAGGTTTGTGATAAGAACTAGCAGATTAGAAAAAGAGTTGATTGATGAAAAAATTGCCCAGTTTATTTATGCAACGAACTCTTCTTTCTGTCTGACTGAGAACCCACATTTCATTAATATGGTTCAGTCACTGAGACCAGGATACAGTCCACCCAGCAGAGCTGATGTTGCAGGGAAACTGCTGGATCAAGTGTATGACAGAGAAATGGAGCAATGTGCAACAGCTCTGGAGGGTAAAATTGTTAACCAAAGTATTGATGGGTGGAGTAATGTCCACAATGATCCTATTATATGTGCTTGTATAACAACAGAAGAAGGTAAAGTCTTCCTTGCACAAACAACTCATACGTCAGGAAATGCACACACAGCAGAATACTTACAAGAAGTGGCAGTTAAAGCTATAACGACATGTGAACAAGAATTCAAATGTCTAGTACGCAGTTTGGTCACTGACAATGCTGCAAACGTATCCAAGATGAGAAGAGATTTAGAAGAGCAGGGAGGGAATACGAAGCTGCTAATAACATATGGTTGCAGTGCTCATTTGCTGCACCTCTTAGCCCAAAGACTTAAGTGTTCCAGAAATAAAGGCTAATGTTGTTGAAATTGCTAAATACTTCCGTAATAATCATTTTGCTGCAGCAGCTCTGAAAAGGATGGGTGGAACCAAGCTAACGCTCCCACAAGATGTTAGATGGAACTCTGTGGTGGACTGTTTTGAGCAGTTTATCAAAAACTGGCCTATTCTGATGACACTTTGTGAAGAAAATCGAGATAAAATAGATGGCTCTGTCACGGCCAAAATCCTCAACATTGGGCTTAAGAGAAATGTTGAACATATGCTGAGCTTCCTGAAACCCATCTCTCAAGCTTTAAACAAAATACAGAAAAATAGCTGTTTTATTGCGGATGCTGTTGAAATTTGGAAGGAACTGAGTGAACACTTAAAAACAGAACTACACATGGGCATAATTAAATTACAAGCAGTAAACAAACGAATGGGACAAGCATTGACTCCAGCTCATTTTTTGGCAAATATTGTCAATATCCAATATCAGGGTCAAAACCTAAGTGCTGTGGAAGAGGAGTTAGCTGTGACATGGGTATCCAGCAATCATCCATCTTTAATGCCAACTATAATAAACTTCAGAGCTAAGGGGGAACCATTCAAGAAATATATGTTTGCTGAAGATATTTTAAGGAAGGTCACACCAGTAAACTGGTGGAAGTCACTTAAGTGCTTGGATTTAGAGACTGTTCAAGCAATGATTTCACTTTTAACAGCACTAGCTTCTTCTGCAGGCGTTGAAAGAATATTCTCTTCCTTTGGACTCATTCATTCTAAATTGAGAAATCGGTTGGGACCCAATAAAGCAGGAAAGCTTGTTTTTCTTTTCCAGATTATGAATAGGAACAAAGAAGAAGATGATGATGAAGATGACGACAAGTGAGCTACAGAGGACAGCAGGGACAGTAGTATTTAAGTTTTTCATGTGTCGGCTGGGCTGACAGTCTAAGTTTCTTATAATATATATATATATATATATATATATTTATATATATATATATATATATATATATATTGTTTAGCCAAATTAGTTAACAAACATGGATGTTTGTTTAAGCAAATAACTTATGCTGTAATGTTGTTATTGTTTCAGTTGAATAAATCTATTTAAATTGTTATTAAGGTCAGGATTATTTTTCTCCTTCCTAAGTACAACAGAACACTGGTGTCCAAATATGAATGATTAACCCATTAAACTGGGGAGAAAAAAGTAATATAAAAAGTGATTCTAAAAATCTTCATCTACTTGCATGTTAAAGTAGCAAGAACTAGTTTAGGTAGAAACTTTGATTTAAATCACTGATTTAAATCAAGCCTTACTGACTAGTGATTTAAATCGTGATTTAAATCAGTTAGATTTAAATCAAATCCACCCTGCCACAAATCGACAAACCACTGCACAACCAGCTCTACCCTCGCCTACTGTATCCTCACCCATCCCTTGTAGATTGTGAGCCCTCACGGGCAGGGTCCTCTCTCCTCCTTTACCAGTCATAACTTGTATTGTTTAAGATTACTTTACTCATTTTTATTATGTATACCCCTTTTCACATGTAAAGCACCATGGAATAAATAGCGCTATAATAATAAATAGTAATAATAATTATTCTGTACTTTTTGTTATTGGGAAGATGAAAGCACCATTATCAGTACTGAGTATTGAAATTATCAAGGAAATTGTACCAGTTTATTATCGTAAATGGAATCTGTCACCAGGTTTTTACTATGTAATCTGACAGCAGAATGAGGTAGGGACATAGACTCTGATTCACTTTGTTTACTGGGTAGTAGTCACAGTTTTCTCTGATGCAGACCTAGCAGAGCTCAGTTGTTGATCTATGTATAATACAATTAACAACTAGGCTATCTTTGTGCATTGTATAATGACAGAGAGCTACTAATCAGTGCTGGGGATGTGGTTGGACTAAGATGCACCAGGTCAGTTGATAATCTGGTGATAAAACATTGATTTTACAGTATATAAACAGCAAGACACAGCCCAGTAAGTGACCCATCGCTGTAATAAGGGTCTCTGTTCCTACGTTATGGTGCTCTCAGAATACATAGCAAAAACCTACTGACACATTCACTTTAGATAAATTGCAAACCTTGATGCATGCAATTTTTGCTCATGAACTTGCTATTTTTTGCTATTTTATGATGCTATTGCCATTTTTAAAAAGTGTACCAAATCCTTATTGCATGCAAATAAAGCTTAAAGCAGTTTTCCACTTGCAAGTGGCCCATGAAAAAGTAGCCTGCATCCAATACAACACTTTTTGGAGGAAGCCGTAGCCCGTTGCTCTGTGTCTGGCGATGTGGTCTAACCCTGTGTGCACCTTTTTGGTTTTATTTTGCCTTACTGCTCAGTCCTTCTGTGCAATACTATGATGATACAATCCCTGGAAAACCAAATAGTGATTAAGGCAGGCTATATGTGAAGTGGATCGATTAATAAAATGCAAGAGGCCTTCACCTACAAGTACCCAGGAACAAAACTACCAGCCAAATGTTGTATTAAGAGTATGGTTTAGAAATGTCATCAAACCAGTTGTATCACAAACATGAAGAAACTGAAGCATCCATCGGTCAGGATGGCCAAAGTCATGCATGATATTCAGCAGCCTACTTTTCCATTGGTCACCTTGTATGTCCCATCAAATCAAAATAATTGACTTTGCAATAAACTTTTAATACTTAAGATTCTTCTCTGAGCACATCTTTCAGTGAGCCAAGTGATGTATTGGTTATGTGCAGTTCATACTTCCTATGCTGGTTTGTCTGGGCAACCTCTCTTCTGGGCTCTGGATACAGATAAAAATGGAGGAACTCATGAGTCCTTCTGCTGATAGCAACACAGTATTGATTTGATTGATGATTTCTCTGAGGAAGAGGAGCAAAACAGATGGAACACAACAGGAGGAAGGTACTGCACATCATTAATACACCATGTAACCTGCTGCAAAATGAGCTCATAAATAGTGATGGGCGAACCCCCCTCAATGCTCGGCATCGGCGGGTTCGCCCAAGTTTTTTGTAAAGATGGAGTTCGGGGCCAGAGATGACACGAACTTGCGTCTGAACCCAAAAATCGGACTTTACATATATGGGATGGGGAAGGGGAGCTGTAAAAAAAAAGCAAAAAATTAATAGTAAACATTATAATTATACTTACCTGTCCAGCGAACGTCCTCCCTTCCCACTATCTCCCAGCCCCATCTGCTTCGGGGGCCGCTCATTAACTGCCGGACGGTGATGTCACCGCACGAACACTGCCGGAAAAAGCCAAAGACTGCAAAGTGCAGTGAATACTGGCAGAAGGTCAAGATCGGCCGTGAAAGCAGATGCAGCCGGGAGACAGCGGGATGGGAGGACGCGTCCCTGGACAGGAAATAATAATTATAATGTTTATTATTAATTTTCTGCTTTTTTTACAGCCCGAACTGGACCCGAACAGTAACACGGGTTTTCCATGGAAACCCGTGTTTGAGACCATGTGACCGAACACTTTACAGTTCGGGTTCGCCCATTCCTACTCATAAAAGCATAGGCAAATCTAAATTCTTCCCCTAAGAGATAGTATCGCAATTTGTCCACTGCCCACTTTGTGGTCAGGCATTCCTATTTCTACAGTGGAATAATTTTTCTCACATGGCAACAGTTTCCTACTCAGGTAAAGAACATGATGCTCTTCTCCATGTATCTCCTGAGAAAGAACTACTCCTAATCCGACTTTAGAGACATCCGGTTGGAGAACAAATTTCTTCTTAAAGTCGGGGGGGCATCCACGACTGGCTGCTTACACAGAGCTACTTTCACTTCTTGAAATGGCATCTCTGCCTCAAACATCCATTTGGCCATAACTGATTTTGTCCCCTTAAGGAGGTCGGTCAGGGGTGCAGCCACCATGGCAAAGTAGTACACTACAATTCCCTGAAAGGCCTTCACTTGCTTTTTGGGGAGTGGTTTTGCCCAGTTCTGGATTGCATCCACTTTATTGATCTGGGGTTTAATTTCACCTCTATCTACTACATATCAAAGGTATTTGGACTCCTCTTTCCCCATGGCACAATTTTTTCAATTTACAGAGAACTCCACCTTCCTGAGAGCATCAAATATCACCTGGACCTTTTCCAGATGACTTCCCCAATCTGGGCTGAAGAATACGATATTATCTAAGTATGCCACAGCGTAATTCTTACGGGTGCAAGGATCCGGACCATGCTCTGGAAGGTGACTAGAGCTCTCTGCAGTCTGAACAGCATTCAAATATCGGAAGCAACTGTCAGGCATAGAGAAAGCCAATGTTAGGGCTAGCGGAACGCACCAAATAATAAGACAGAAAGAGTATGGTGCGTTCGCAGCCCGGGGTCCACCGTGCAGAGATGGAACCTGCTGCCAAGTAATGACGGACTATATGGCGGTACTCATAAGTATACACACGTGGGTTAAACTTCACCCAGCGTGAAGGAAGCGATCCTGTTGCGTCACAGGACCGCGGTACCGCACATAGAGCGCGAGCAAGTAGTCAGCGAACTCAACCCCAACTAGGATTGAAGTCCGATTAGACCCTTGCTGGCACAACACCGCAACTGGGTGTGTAAGGAAACTCAATAACAATTTTAAGGCACAAGAGTGCATGCGGTGCCGCACTGACGAACACCACTAACCACCCAGGCTTGGGTAAGGAAAGCACAGAGAAAGTGCACGGCGCCGTACTGGCGGTCACAGCAACTGGACGCTGTAATGTGTGATTAGTGCTGTAGGCTAAGTCGGGCGCTAGATAGCAACCATACACCTTCCGCGAACAGACATTCAATAGGGTAGGGGTATCCAAGGATGACTTGCACTCACAAAATACACACATTAACAATTGTACACTAGCGCATGGCTGTGCGGTCATGCGCAGTTTATATAGTTGCAGCACAGGAAGTGGCCACAGAAACTTTGCCCTTCCAAGACCTGCCAAGTGGACCAATGGAATGTGCTGCAGAGCCTGAGCACATGACCCTCGATCTCCAACGGGAGATCTTGCCCTGGGCATGCTCAGTGTGTGCAGACAAGGACTTAGTCCCAGAGAAGTCCGCTCGCTGCTGACCAGCACTGGCTTTAATGGCAGAAGCTGAAGAAGCAGCAGTAACTCTCTGTACAGAGTGAGACTGAGCAAGACGCTGGGACCGACGTCCTTGCTGAGCAGACTCCACTGCGGCTGGATGAGAATGGGAGACCGCAGCGGAGATGGCTCGATATTCCCCCTGTGCAGAAGCGGGAACTCGAGACCTAACATTACCCCCCCTCCTAGGGCCCCCCCCTCCTTGGGCCTCGCTACGCTCGAAGGCAGCAATGAGCTGTGGGGCCCGAATGTTTTCAGCAGGCTCCCATGACCTGTCCTCCGGGCCATAACCTTTCCAATCCACCAGATAGAACTTTTTGCCACTGCGGCTGGATGAGAATGGGAGACCGCAGCGGAGATGGCTTGAGATTCCCCCTGTGCAGAAGCGGGAACTCGAGACCTAACAGCCATCTTCTTGGCTTCAGGTGATATGAGGATTTGCCAATATCCCTTTGTTGTATCCAAGGTGGTTATGTACTTTGCCGGCCCAAGCATCTCAACTAGTTCATTAACACGGGATATTGGATATGTGTCGAACTTGGAGACTTCGCTCAGTTTCCAATAATTATTACAGAATTTCCATTCTCCATCGGGTTTTGGAACAAGGACAATCAGGTTAGACCACTTGCTCTTAGATTCCTCAATGACTCCGAGATTCAGAATACGCTTCAATTCCTTGGAGAAAACTACTCGGCGGGCCTCTGGAATTTGGTAGGGCTTTGAATTGACCCACACATGAGGTTTCGTTAGAACCTCATGTTCCATGACATCTGTACACCTCAGAAAATTTGAGAACAGGTTCCTGGTTCTACTTTAACAATTCCCAACATTGTTGTTTTGGGGCCCTAGCAAACATGGAGTTTCAACTGGGTCCCTTTCTTGCCATGCCTTGATGGGTAGTAGCATGAGGGGATTTTGGAAGTGAGAGGTGGAAGTGGTTAACTGGCAGGTGGGACAGGACTTGAAATACCTTACCCAATGAAACCCAGGGAGTGCATGAAGCAGTCCATTACAACTCGCTCTACCATCTGAACTGGAGTAGGAAAGTCCGGCTGCAATCACTTTTAGATGAGGTGCAGATAAAACATTTGGAAGTGAGGAGGTTTGTCAAGGTGATATGCCCAGCGGTTGACCTGTTGTGCCCTGACAGGCAATGTCACACCCAAACTCGCCAAAATTTCAATTTTCACTTTCCATATTCTTTCTTGTCCTGTAAGGCTAAATCATAGAAGACCTTTTGTGGCTCTTCAGTTAAGTATGGCGCCAGAACTTCCACCACTGCTCTGTTGGGTGCTTCTCCCTTTCAGTGACTCTTTCAAAAACAGTTAAAAGGCCTCTATATCGTCCACCTGGGATCATTTTCTGCAAAGGTCTCAACGCCATCCAGATAGAAGAATCATCAGCTGACATTGGAGTTGGAGCTACCACCGTGCCATGACCTGCCTCAGTGAGTAATTCAATATGCTGCTGTTGTCAGTTCTGTTGCTGGAGGTGTTGCATAAACAGCTTATTTGTCTCTTGTGCCAGGAGTTAATGTTGCTGCTGCAGCTGTTGCTGGTGCTGCTACAGCTGTTGCTGCTGGGCTTGCTCCAGGTATTTAGTCAGGTCCTCCATGGTGTCTGGCTTATTTCCACCTTCACTCAAGATATGCAGTACTTTTGTAGTGGTGACATGTGTTCACTGGGACTGCTGCCTGCACTTCTAACACCAAATGTAACAATACTACTCACTTGGGAATGATCTGAGGTATCACGGGAACCATTTATATTTATTTCTGCACACCTCCATACACAGCCATCTGTGAGACAAACAGGTCTTAATTTACAAAGTGAACCACACCCATGGGTGGAGACTTGGAGAGCAGTCATCTCTCCCAAATCTTCAGCTGACCATAGTCAACCTGTCAAGGCCGAATAAACCCTTTTAGTCCTATATGTACTAAAGCATAACTCCAGGTTTATCTCCCATCCACTATGTGTCTAACAGCCAACTTACAATACATATGACAATGACCAAGCTGATACAATGTCCATGGGATATATCGTTCAAAAGATCGCATCCAGCAACATAAAAGATGAATCCGATAAAAGAGTCAGTAAAAAAAAAGTACCACAACAATAGCCAAAGTCTTCTATCGGGGAAGATTATATTTTTGACAGAATCAGTCACTGTGAATGATGATGTATACACAAAATTGCCCAATTTGGGTTACTTTTAGCTTATATGCTCCTTAATAGGAACCTAAATACTTTCTTAGGCCCCTCAAACAACCACCATGTATTTATAGCTATCTTAATACAGTTTCTAACAAGCTCTTTTTATTGTTATCACTGGCTCTGTGAATCTCGCAGCTGGCTGTGTCCTACGTCACTGTTGCCTCCTTGGGCATGAGCAGGGGTCTGATGAAGCTGAGGTTTATACAACTGGCTAATGGCACATTGTTATGGAGGCAGATATTTATTAAGAGCCATCATTCTTGCAAACCATGTTGCTCACACCTACATGGGCATGATAACATGATTAGTGATTAGTTTTGGGAAAACAATGCCCGCTGCGACTAGTCATCCACTAATTAGCATAAAATTGTTTTCTGGCATACGCAGTAATATGACTATGAAAAAGGCTTCAGCCCAATGTAGAAAGTTAGGGACAGTTCTTATTGATGAAACAAAAAACGTTGATATCTTTCAGCAATAGTTTTTGTAAAACTTCCTTTTCTTCCAGCATTGATTTGTATAAATTTCTTTTTCTAGGGATTTGAGCAGCAACAATATAAATGATTTTATTCTGTTCCCATTTGAAGCTAGTTTGTACGTACGGTTCATAAACCTATTTGCTACCTAGTACTGACCTGTTTACAGTGTGTTGCTGGATTTATTAGAAAGGGTGTAAACGGAACAATAAATGAATGGTCACTGCTTGGGGCCTGCCGAAGGTTCTTTTAATATTGAAGTTGCAACACCAAGAAAAAAAGGTCAATGAATTCACATTATCAATAGACATATTAATTATATAAAAATGATAAAAAAGTGGAAGCAAAATTATCAAAACTTCTTGATTTATTCAGAAAGCATACAGGCACTTAAACCGATTGGCATGCTATAATGAAGTTTTTAATGGCCACCTCTGCCATGATGAATACTCTTGATCAGTGGCATAACTTGAAACTTATGGGTCCCAATGCAAAAATTCCTATGGGGCCCCCAAATATTTAAAATCTTTAATAGCAATAGTTTTTTTCTATAGGCCAAAGGGACTTTTAGGGACCCCTAGGCTCCAGGGCCTAGGTGCGATTGCAACCCCTGCACCTGTTGTAGTTACACCCCAGCTCTTGATAAAAGAAATCACACAGGTCTTCTGCGGGCAGATCCTTTTGTAATGGCCAACCAATGATGTTCCAGATGTGCATGATGGCAGCCAAGTCCAGAGTCCACTGCATGCCATAGAAGTACGTGTTGGCCATGCAGGCTGTTCACAGTAACATAAGTAACACACATCCTGGCATTATCAAATTGAAAAACAGCTCATGGGACACTTTAGAGTAATGGCTTAGAACAACTGAGTTGCTAGTGAACCTGGAATAAAGACTAAAGAATTCCATCTACTGTACATTCCAGCCCCTATACATTCCAACCCCTATACCAAAGTACTATGAGTTGAACTGGTGTGACGTTTCCTCATGGAGCCCTCTTCTTGGTATTGCCAATGTGGCCTCCAGACCAATTTACAGCTATCATTGCATCCCACACAACAGCAGGACTTATCGCTGAAGAGGATAGACCTTTTTTCCAGCCTCAATTGATGCATTGTTATGCACCTTTATTGCATTTGAAAGTGGTGGTGTGAGACCAATGGAACACCTATAACTGGACGTCAGGATTGTAGTTTAATGTAGGGCACATACTTTTAGATGGTTTGTGTAGATACTGTTTGACTCCATGATATGTGATGTTCAATTTCACTGGTAGTATACAATGGATCAGCACACCTAACTGTTATGATACGGTGGTTTAGGAGCAACATGGAGCGAGCTCTGAAGGAAGTGGTAACTGTACTGACCGCAGTCCCTAAGCTCAACACAACACTAGAAGTAGCCGTGGGATGCCCCTAACTCTCCCTAGGCATCTCGTCACAGCCTAAGAGCTAACTACCCCTAAAGATAGAAGCAGGAAAACTATCTTGTCTCAGAGAAAATCCCCAAAGGATAGATTAGCCCCCCACAAATAATGACTGTGAGTGGAGAGGGAAATTACATACACAGAATGAAACCAGGATGAGCACAGGAGGCCAGTCTAGCTTCATAGATAGGACAGGATGGAACACTGTGCGGTCAGTATAAAACACTACAAAAATCCACGCAGAGTTTACTAAAACTCTCCACACCTGACTAAAGGTGTGGAGGGCAAATCTGCTTCCCAGAGCTTCCAGCAAGACAGAATTAATTCATACTGATAACGCTGGACAAACATAGAAAGCACAGAACGGATAAGTCCACAATCTGTGAACAGAAAAGAGCAAGCAAGAACTTAGCTTTGCTGAACTGGCCAGGATAACAGGGAAATCCAAAGAGATGTGAATCCAACCAGGAACAATTTACAAGTGACACTGGCTGAGGGAAAGAGCCAGGTATAAATAGCCGAGCAGAAAAGACGATCAGTGGAAGCAGCTGCTGACAGCTAACTCCAAGGAGCAGCCATACCACTTGAAACCACAGGAGGGAGCCCAAGAGCAGAACTCACAAAAGTGCCACTTACAACCACGGGAGGGAGCCCAAGAGCGGAATTCACAACACCTAACCTTCTAATCTGATAATCAAACCATGCAGAGGTCCACTGCTGTGCACATCTTGCTGTCATTCCAGCTTGACATCGTTCTTCCAAAAACTTGGACACGCAATATCAAACAATGTTATTTTGGCCTCTGTACGTTGTGATCTGCTGGTGTAATAAACCAATGAGACAAAGTTCAAGGATTAAGTTCTCAGTTTGCGACAAGTGGTAACAGCTGGAACTTCGACGAAAGGAATATATGACACAATTTTCCACAAAACTTGATCTAAAAAATATGCTTCCAATCTCAGTTTCTCAGTTTTTTCCCCTCTCACGTGCTACATTTTGAAGCTAGGTGCTTGAAAATTTGATCAATAGAAGATATTGCGACACTGCTACTTCCTTAATTTGCATAACGTTACAACTTGTCCTTCTTGGTGTTGTAAATGGTAAGTGATCAGAATAGAATATAGATGTAAGTGGTCAGCATAAAGTATAGAATAAATGTGAACCTGGCCTTAAAGTGTTCAAAAAATGTTATGTACCCCAAAATAGTACTAATAAAAACTCCCAACTAATCCTCAAAAAACAAACCACAACTAACGTCCATCATCTGTCAAAAGAAAAAGAGGAGTTTTTCACTCCACAGATAGCTCAAAGGCTGTGGAAAAGTGACATAGTTACCTCCCAAGTACAATATAGTACAATTTGCATTGCAAATGTGGGGCCCATGTTCTACTATTATCCCGTGAGAAAATGAAAAACCTGTAGCTAACATAAAATTTTACTGGTAATTTTGTTTTAGTTTCACTGCCCAATGTTATAAACGTCTATGAGACACCTGTAGCTTCAAAATATTCAGTGTACACAGGAGGATTTTAAAGAAGTGCACAACTGTGACCCAAAGAGTTTTAAGGTACGGGGGATTGAATTGGTCCATATGGGGATAAGAGGTAGTAACATTAATCAAGTTCTGGCCCAGCGAGAACTAAAATGGATAGTGGCCTTAGATTCGACAAAACCTCGTGGTCTGAATGAAGCCTTAAATTTCGCTCCCTTTCTGTAACATGACACAGTATAAGTTTTGGTGTTGTATATGTGTATACACACGTTCCCCTGCTGATTTCCCTCTTGTGTGTTGTTTTTATTCATGTTTTTAATTTTAATTTTTCTTTATTGATTTAGATTTATACATGTATATTGGACCCATTTCTCTCCTTGATCATGTTGGGGCTAGCAAGCAACAGCATCATATGATATCATTCTCCCTGCAAGTACGGTGGATTATGGACCGCTGCCAGAACCGGACTTAGACATGTCATATAACACTGTATATTATCGATATTGCGGCGGCAGTGGTAATTCTTTACATTTAAGCTTGGTTGGGAATAGATGCTGTGGTGCGCGTGCGCGCTCTTGCCTCCGTCCCTGCGCTCCCTGTGCCCGGCCACTACACGTCCGCGGCTGTTGATCTGGTTGCTAGGTTTCCCTGCAGCCACTCACCTGCTGCTAGACGCTGGCCGGGCCGCGGGGTGGTGGGGGCGGAGAGCCGCGTGCGCATGCGCCGCTATTCATGGCTTGATGACTCACCTGGTCACATAACCATCATGTGATCTAGGAATTTAGGGATATAAGGTCCTGCACGCCACTGAACAACACATCCCCTTGATAAAGCAGCAAAACGGTAGCGAAACACGCGTCGGGGGTAGCGCCCAATCCTGGGATTACTTCCATTTGGTAAGATTCGTTTACATGTTGTGTCCCAGGAGGGGGGATTCTTTACGCCAGGTGGCATTATACTCATGTGGTTCCCCTGGGCACTCTTCATCTCTGCCCTCCTTTGTGGTGAAATTCCTCTTTGCACTGGCCGTTTTCCTATATGTCTATAGCTATAGTGGCAATATTTGTAAGGTACATTTAGGCCGGTTTACAATAGGGTTTTTCTCCCCTTTTTGGGGGTATGCTTGGAGATTTGGGATCTTTTTGTTGTATATTTAACCCCTTCCCGACCCATGACGCCACGTAGGCGTCATGAAAGTCGGTGCCAATCCGACCCATGATGCCTATGTGGCGTCATGGAAAGATCGCATCCCTGCAGATCGGGTGAAAGGGTTAACTCCCATTTCACCCGATCTGCAGGGACAGGGGGAGTGGTAGTTTAGCCCAGGGGGGGTGGCTTCACCCCCCAGTGGTTACGTTCGCTCTGATTGGCTGTTGAAAGTGAAACTGCCAATCAGAGCGATTTGTAATATTTCACCTATTAAAACTTGCAATTTTATTATTTTGATTATAAAACTTACAATCCAGCCATGGCCGATGCTGCAATATCATCGGCCATGGCTGGAAACACTAATGTGCCCCTACCCCACCGATCGCCCCCCCAAGCCACCGATCTGTCCGGTACACTGCTCCGGCTCCCCTCCGTCATGTGCTCCGCTCCCCCTGTGCTCTTGTCCGCTCCCCCGTGCTCCAATCACCCACCTGTGCTCCGATCCAACCCCCCTGCACTCCGATCCACCACCCCCGTGCTCTGATCCACCCCCCCGTGCTCCGTTCCACCCCCCCTTGCTCCGTTCCACCCCCCGCGGTCCGATCCACACCCCATGCTCCAATCCCCCCTTCCGTGCTCCCCCCCACCCCATCATACTTACCGATCCTGCCGGGGTCCGTCCGTCTTCTCCCTGGGCGCCGCCATCTTCCAAAATGGCAGATTCATTCCAAAGTGCATTTTGATCACTGAGATATAATCTATCACAGTGATCAAAATAAAAAAAATAATAAATGACCCCCCCCCCCTTTGTCACCCCCATAGGTAGGGACAATAAAAAAATAAAGAATTTTTTTTTCCCACTAAGGTTAGAATAGGGTCAGGGTTAGTGTTAGGGTTTCGGTATGTGCACATGTATTCTGTTCCTCTGTGGATTTTTCCGCTGCGGATTTGATAAATCCGCAGTGCTAAACCGCTGCGGATTTATGGCGGATTTACCGCGGTTTTTCTGCGTATTTCACTGCGGTTTTACAACTGTGATTTTCTATTGGAGCAGTTGTAAAACCGCTGCGGAATCTGCAGAAAGAAGTGACATGCTGCAGAATGTAAACCGCTGCGTTTCCATGCAGTTTTTCTGCAGCATGTGTACAGCGATTTTTGTTTCCCATAGGTATACATTGAATTGTAAACTCATGGGAAACTGCTGCGGATCCGCAGCATTTTCCGCAGCGTGTGCAAATACCTTTAGAATTAGGCTATGTGCACACGGTGCGGATTTGGCTGCGGATCCGCAGCGGATTGGCCGCTGCGGATTCGCAGCAGTGTTCCATCAGGTTTACAGTTCCATGTAAACCTATGGAAAACCAAATCCGCTGTGCCCATGGTGTGGAAAATACCGCGCGGAAACGCTGCGTTGTATTTTCCGCAGCATGTCAATTCTTTGTGCAGATTCCACAGCATTTTACACCTGTTCCTCAATAGGAATCCACAGGTGAAATCCGCACAAAAAACACTGGAAATCCGCGGTATATCAGCAGGCAAAACGCAGTGCCTTTTACCCGCGGATTTTTCAAAAATAATGCTGAAAAATCTCACACGAATCCGCAACGTGGGCACATAGCCTTAGGGTTAGGGTTGGAATTAGGGTTGTGGTTAGGGTTGTGATTAGGGTTATGGCTAAAGTTGGGATTAGGGTTAGGGGTGTGTTGGGGTTAGTGTTGGAGGTAGAATTGAGGGGTTTCCACTGTTTAGGCACATCAGGGGTCTCCAAACGCAACATGGCACCACCATTGATTCCAGCCAATCTTGTATTCAAAAAGTCAAATGGTGCTCCCTCACTTCCGAGCCCCGACGTGCGCCCAAACAGTGGTTTACCCCCACACATGGGGTATCAGTGTACTCAGGACAAACTGCGCAACAATTACTGGGGTCCAATTTCTCCTGTTACCCTTGTAAAAATAAAAAATTGCTTGCTAAAACATCATTTTTGAGGAAAGAAAAATGATTTTTTATTTTCACGGCTCTGCGTTGTAAACGTCTGTGAAGCATTTGGGGGTTCAAAGTGCTCACCACATATCTAGATAAGTTCCTTGGGGGGGTCTAGTTTCTAAAATGGGGTCACTTGTGGGGGGTTTCTACTGTTTAGGCACACCAGGGGCTCTGCAAACGCAACGTGACGCCCGCAGACCATTCCATCAAAGTCTGCATTTCAAAAGTCACTACTTCCCTTCTGAGCCCCGGCATGTGCCCAAACAGTAGTTTACCCCCACATATGGGGTATCACCGTACTCAGGAGAAAATGGACAACAAATATTGGGGTCAAATTTCTCCTGTTACCCTTGGGAAAATTAAAAAATTCTGGGCTAAATAATTATTTTTGAGGAAAGAAAACGTATTTATTATTTTCACGGCTCTGCGTTGTAAACGTCTGTGAAGCACTTGAGGGTTCAAAGTGCTCACCACACATCTAGATAAGTTCCTTTCGGGGTCTAGTTTGCAAAATGGGGTCACTTGTGGGGGGTTTCTACTGTTTAGCCACATCAGGGGCTCTGCAAACGCAACGTGACGCCCGCAAAGCATTCCATCAAAGTCTGCATTTCAAAACGTCACTACTTCAATTCCGAGCCCCGGCATGTGCCCAAACAGTGGTTTACCCCCACATATGGGGTATCAGCGTACTCAGGAGAAACTGGACAATGACTTTTGGGGTCAAATTTCTCCTGTTACCCTTGGGAAAATAAAAACTTGCAGGCTAAAAGATCATTTTTGATAAAAAAATATTTTTTTCATGGCTCTGCGTTATAAACTTCTGTGAAGCACTTGGGGGTTCAAAGTCCTCACCACACATCTAGATTAGTTCAATTGGGGGTCTAGTTTCCAAAATGGGGTCATTTGTGGGGGATCTCCAATATTTAGGCACACAGGGGCTCTCCAAACGTGACATGGTGTCCGCTAATGATTGGAGCTAATTTTCCATTTAAAAATGCCTTCCCTTCCGAGCCCTGCCGTGCGCCCAAACAGTGGTTTACCTCCACATTTGGGGTATCAGCGTACTCAGGACAAACTGGACAACAACATTTGGGGTCCGATTTCTCCTTTTACCCTTGGCAAAATAGGAAATTCCAGGCTAAAAAATCATTTTTGAGGAAAGAAAAACTATTTTTTATTTTCATGGCTCTGCATGATAAACTTCTGTGATGCACCTGGGGGTTTAAAGTGCTCAGTATGCATCTAGATAAGTTCCTTGGGGGGTCTAGTTTCCAAAATGGGGTCACTTGTGGGGGAGCTCCAATGTTTAGGCACACAGGGACTCTCCAAACGCGACATGGTGTCCGCTAACAATTGGAGCTAATTTTCCATTCAAAAAGTCAAATGGCGCGCCTTCCCTTCCGAGCCCTGCCGTATGCCCAAACAGTGGTTTACCCCCACATGTGAGGTATCGGTGTACTCAGCAGAAGAAATTGCCCAACAAATTTTAGGATCCATTTTATCCTGTTGCCCATGTGAAAATGAAAAAATTGAGGCTTTTTCATTTTTACGGATCAATTTGTGAAGCACCTGGGGGTTCAAAGTGCTCACTATGCCTCTAGATAAGTTCCTTGGGGCGTCTAGTTTCCAAAATGGGGTCACTTGTGGGGGAGCTCCAATTTTTAGGCACACGGGGGCTCTCCAAACGTGACATGGTGTCCGCTAAAGAGTGGAGCCAATTTTTCATTCAAAAAGTCAAATGGCGCTCTTTCCCTTCCAAGCCCTGCCGTGCGCCCAAACAGTGGTTTACCCCCACATATGAGGTATCAGTGTACTCAGGACAAATTGGACAACAACTTTCGTGGTTCAGTTTCTCCTTTTACCATTGGGAAAATAAAAAAATTGTTGCTAAAAATAATTTTGTGACTTAAAAGTTAAATGTTCATGTTTTCTTCCATGTTGCTTCTGCTGCTGTGAAGTACCTGAAGGGTTAATAAACTTCTTGAATGTGGTTTTGAGTACCTTAAGGGGTGCATTTTTTAGAATGGTGTCACTTTTGGGTATTTTCAGCCATATAGACCCCTCAAACTGACTTCAAATGTGAGGTGGTCCCTAAAAAAAATGGTATTGTAAATTTCGTTGTAAAAATGAGAAATCGCTGGTCAAATTTTAACCCTTATAACTTCCTAGCAAAAAAAAATTTTGTTTCCAAAATTGTGCTGATGTAAAGTATACATGTGGGAAATGTTATTTATTAACTATTTTGTGTCACATAACTCTCTGGTTTAACAGAATAAAAATTCAAATTGTGAAAATTGCGAAATTTTCAAAATTTTCGCGAAATTTCCGTTTTTATCACAAATAAACGCAGAATTTATTGACCTAAATTTACCACTAACATGAAGCCCAATATGTCACGAAAAAACAGTCTCAGTACCTCTAGGATCCGTTGAAGCGTTCCTGAGTTATTACCTCATAAAAGGACACTGGTCAGAATTGCAAAAAACGGCAAGGTCTTAAGGTCAAAATAGGCTGGGTCATGAAGGGGTTAAATATGGTAACATTTTTGTAACTTATATTATGTATACCCATATGTATGTATCTCTGGTGTTTTCATTGGTGTTTTTTATTGTGTGTCAGTTTTTTAACTATTTTTCTAATAAATATATATTCTCTTTATAAACTCCCGTTGTCCTCCTGTTTGCACATTGTCCTATTGGGAGTAGCATGTAAAGTAGGCCGAGACATTGTCTCTGGCCACTGTGTTTACTATGAGTCTGGGTGTATTTGTAGTACTTCAAAATATTCACTACACTCCAGGATGAAGCTGTGTAATTTCCAAGATTAGGTCAAATGAATTTTTGCTAGTCTGCCATCTGAAGAGCCATGCTAATGACACCCAAAATCTGCATTCCAAATGTTAAATGGTGTTGTTTCACTTACAAACACTACTTCTTCTTAAACAGTTGTGTAAAACCAAATGTGGAGTATTGCCGTGTTCCATAAAAATTGCATAACAAATTTATATTTATATTGCCGCATTTTAGTGGGAAAAAAAATATTTTCAGTTTATGGCTCAATCTAATAAAATTCTGTGAAGCACCTGAAGGTTAAAAATGCTCACTACACCCCTAGATAAAATCCTTGAGGGGTTTTATTTCCAAAATGTGATCAACTTTGGGAGTTTTTTGGGACTTCAGGGCCTCTGCAAATGTAACGTGGTGTCCACAATCTACTCCAGCCTATGATGTGAAAATCAAATAGTGTACCTTCTCTTCTAAGCCCTGCTATGTCCCCAAACATTAGTTTTCGAGGACAAATGGAATATCATCACATTCGAGAGAAATTGCTCAGCAAAATGTGTTTATTTTCTCCAACTACTCCTTGTTAAAATGGCAAACTTCGACTAAAACAACATTTTAATGGAAAAAAAAAACATAATTTTTTTGCTTTCACACACCAATGTAATAAAATTATAGAAAGCACCTATTGTTTCCACCAAATGTTCACGGCACCTCTATATGAATTCCTTGAGGTGTCTAATTTCCAAAGTGGGATCACATGTGGTGAGTGTTTCTTGTTTTTGCACCTGAGGGGCTCTTCAAGTACAACATGACATTTACAATCTATTTCAGACAAATTTGTACTCCATAAATAGCTCTTCATCTATTCTGAGCACTGCTGTAGGCCCAAACATAAATGTTTGTCTACATATTGGATATTGCCATGTCCAGGAGAAGTTAAGTAATAAATGATGGAGTTCCTTTTTGCCTATTACCTCTTGTGAAAATGACATATTTATGGCTAAGTCAATATTTTAGTTAAAAAAATAATAATTTTTCATTTCATTTTGCATTAAAGCCTGTGAAACACTCGAAGGATTAAAACTTTTTGTGAAAGTGGTTTTGTATGAATCGAGGGGTGCATTTTTTAAAATGGTATCACTTCAGGGTTTCTTCACCGTATGGGCCCCCCAAAGTCACTTCAAAATTGTACACACTATGGCCCTGATTCATCAAAGCTTTTGCAACCAAAAACAGGCATATAAACTTCAAGAAATGTTGAAGCTTTTGGTATTTTAATGTCCGTTTCTCCCACCCTCACTGAAATGACAGAGCTGTGGTGGACAGGGTGCATGATGAGTTGTAGTCTTCCATATCCCAGAAATCTCACTCTAGTCCCTGACTGGAGTGAGATTTCTGGCATGGCACACGGAGGCTCATCCTACCTGTCAGATGTTCCAGATTCATGAAAAAGCATGCACTACTTCATGAATCACGAGCATCTGAGTCTACCAGACCTCCTCATCAAGATCGGTAAGAAAATTACTGGTCTTTATGAATTAGGGCCTATGTGCACAATTATTCAACTGAGTATTTTGGACATATCATCATTTTTATGAATATTCTCCAACTCCATGCTATATAAACTTGAACACTTATTAGATAAAGCATATCAGGTGATATGTACACTGTGTTCCAAATTATTATGCAAATTGGATTTAAGTGTCAAAAAGATTTAATTGTTTTGTTTTTCAAATAAACTCCTGGATGGTATTGTGTCTCAGGGCTCAATGGATCACTGAAATCAATCTTAAACACATGTGATAATTAGTTTTCCAGGTGATTCTAACTAAAGGAAAACTACTTTGAAAATTATGTTCCATATTATTAAGCAGGCCACAGGTTTCAAGCAATATGGGAAATAAAAAGGATCGGTCTGCTGCTGAAATGCGTTAAATAGTGCAATGCCTTGGACAAGGTATGAAAACAATAGATATTTTACGAACACTTAAGAGTGATCATCATACTGTGCAGAGATTTGTGACTGAAACAGAGCACAGACAGAGTTCATGCAGATAAAGGCACAATGAGGAAGGTTTCTGCCAGACAAATTCATTGGATTAAGAGAGCAGCTGCCAAAATACCATTACAAAGCAGCAAACAATTATTCGAAGCTGCTGGTGCCTCTGGAGTTCCTCGAACCTCAAGGTGTAGGATCCTTCAAAGGCTTGCTGTGGTGCTTAAACCTACTATTCGGCCACCCTTAAACAGTGTTCACAAGCAGAAACGGTTGCAGTGGGCCCAGACATACATGGAGACTAATTTTCAAACAGTCTTGTTTACTGATGAGTGTCGAGCAACCCTGGATGGTCCAGATAGATAGAGTAGTGGATGGTTGGTGGATGGCCACCAATAAGGCTACAACGTCAGCAAGGTGGTGGAGGAGTCATGTTTTGGGCCGGAATAATGGACAAACAGCTGGTAGGGCCCTTTAAAGTTCCTGAAGGTGTGAAAATGACCTCTCCAAAGTATATAGAGTCTCTGACTGAGAACTTTCTTCCATGGTACAAAAAGCAGAAACGTGCCTTCAGGAGCAAAATCATCTTCATGCATGACAATGCCGCATCTCATGCTGCAAATAATACCTCTGAGTCATTGGCTGCTATGGGTATAAAAGGAGACAAACTCATGGTGTGGCCACCAGCTTCACCTGACCTCAACCCTATAGAGAACCCTTGGAGTATCATCAAGCAAAAGATCTATGAGTGTGGGAGGCAGTTCACATCAAAACAGCAGCTCTAGGAGGCTATTCTGACTTCATGCAAAGAAATACAAGTGGAAACTCTCCAAAAACTCAGAAGTTCAATGGATGCAAGAATTGTGAAGGTGATATCAAAGAAGGGTTCCTATGTTAACTGTTATGATCAGGTGACCTTGGAGCAGCATGAAAACTTTCACTGAAGTAGGTGGTAACTATACTGACCGCAAACCCTGATCTTATCACCGCAACTAGAAGTAGCCGTGGGGTGTACCTAACAAAACCTAGACACCTCGACACAGGCGGAGGACTAAATACCCCTATAGATGGAAATAGGAATTTCTACCTTGCCTCAGAGCAGAACCCCAAAGGATAGGCAGCCCCCCACAAATATTGACTGTGAGTAGTAGAGGAAAATATATATATTTTTTTTTTTAGCAAAGTTTGGAATTTTTTTTCACCAGTTAGATAAAAAATAACCTAGTCATGTTAGGTGTCTATGAACTCGTACTGACCTGGAGAATCATAATGGCAGGTCAGTTTTAGCATTTAGTGAACCTAGCAAAAAAAGCCAAACAAAAAACAAGTGTGGGATTGCACTTTTTTTGCAATTTCACCGCACTTGGAATTTTTTTCCTGTTTTAAGCCCTCACATGGCAAAATTGACGGAAAAATAAAAAAGTTATGGCTCTGGGAAGGAGGGGAGTGAAAAATGAACACGGAAAAATGAAAAATCCCAAGGTCATGAAGGGGTTAAAACATCAAATGTTTAGAAATTCTACTGTGCCTAATAATTTGGAACAGTGTATTTTGAATTTTTATTCATTTTGGAGATTATACTGTTATCATTGGGAGGTTTCTTCAATAAAATTCGATGTATAATCTAACGGGTGATGACTTTTATTAGACTGACTGTCATTTGCACCGACCATTTAGGAAAATCCGAGAAAAATGTCATCTGCATAATATTTTGGAACATGGTGTATTTGTGTAATGATGGAAAGTGTGGCCTAAGGATATCAACAGTCCTTATCACGGTGTGCAGAATTAGTAAGAATCTTGTTTACCTCAGGCAAAATAATGCAAAAAGTGACTTCGAAAAGTCAAAAATTGTTAAAAGTCTTACAGAGAGAAAGAAAAAAAAGGTTTTGGTATCGTGCTAGCCAGGTGAAAAAGATTGATTGTTCTCAGTGGGAGAAACAAAATAATAATCTTGCAGTTATGATATGTGGATGGATAACAGAATTAAAATAAGTGATGCTACAAAGCAAGCATTTGAGACAACTTAGATCTCTTCCTCAGGCATGCTATAAACAAAGTATCTGCACAAATATACACACAAAAAAGAGACACTACATAATAAATGGATATTTAAACAACAAACAAACAAACTGAACTCAGAAAGTGAATCCTTCATTAGATTAGATAAGTGGTGTGAAAGTTTATTCTCCCAATATTCATGGTAAATCAGAGACATGCTGCCCTCACTATCTCTGGAGCAGATTTCTCAGATTTTGTAGTAAATTATAAATCCTTGTGACAGATTAAGTCCAGCGTCGAGGATATCAAAGACAAATACAATTTTTGCTCCCAGACCCTTCAGTATTTTTGGGATTTGAAGTTGCCTTTTAATATAACAACTTTCATACAGTTTATGTTGTGTCCCGGACAGCAGAAATGTTTGACCAAAGGTAGAATTTTTTTTGTGTGTAACAAGATCTCATCCTTGGTCTCAGTTTCTGTTCTGTTTATCTAACATAGAGACCTCCAGTAGGACAAATAAAGCACAGAATTATATAGGTCATCACCAGAGGTACACAGTTATTTTCCTTTTTTTCCATATTAAGTTGACTTCTAGCGATCTCAGTGGCTCTAATGATCAGATCATCAATGGTGGTAGGGTGGTAGTCTTGGCTTAAAAATATCTTTTTAAAATGGGTTTAAGTGTTCATGTAGCTGGAACGACATTAGGTCAAGAGTTTTATGGAGCATGATGCTAAAAAGTCATTTACCAGCTCATCCATAAAAAAGGTTGGCATATTAGAGTGCCATTTTGTTGCCCATAGCAGTTCCAGTGCCTTGTAGAACGTCCAGCTATCTACAGAACACTACTGATATTGGGACAATAAAACTTTCACACCACTTATGTAAACTAATTACATACATGCTAGCCACCTTAGGGAGAGACCCAAGTTGGGCTAAATGTAGCGGGACGAAAGAGACCGAAAAGCCCTCTACTTAAAGGAAATACATAGTGGATGCTTTCCTGAAACGGAAAGTACTTGCAAGCAGCATAATACAAAGAATAGCAGGTTTACCCAGAATCCTTTGCAGTAGGCGGAGCTATGCAAATCATCTCTTTCCACCCCTGTCTAATCCACAGCGCTTGGAACCGCCAAGCGTGCAATGCTGCGGATTAGTTTCTAAATTTACACAGTCAACCATTAGCCCCAACTTGGGTCTCTCCCTAAGGTGGCTAGCATGTATGTATCGCTTGCTCACCGAGCCCCACTCCATACAGCCAACCAATTCCAGCCCTGTGCTGATGAGGGCCTAAAGCCCGAAACACGTGTCCACAGGTAGGAATTGGTTGACTGTGTAAATTTAGAAACTAATCCGCAGCATTGCACGCTTGGCGGTTCCAAGCGCTGTGGATTAGACAGGGGTGGAAAGAGATGATTTGCATAGCTCCGCCTACTGCAAAGGATTCTGGGTAAACCTGCTATTCTTTGTATTATGCTGCTTGCAAGTACTTTCCGTTTCAGGAAAGCATCCACTATGTAAACTAATTAAGGATTCACTCTCTGAGCTCAGTTTGTTTGTTGTTTTAATGTCCATTTGTTATGTCATGTCTCTGCTCTTTTTGTGTATATATTTGGAATTCTTCAGATACCATGCCTGTGGAAGAGACGTATAAGTACTCTCGAAAACTTGCTTTGTAATATCACTTATTTTATTTTTGTTACCCATTAAAAGGTATTATAACTACGAGATAATTATTTTGTTTGTCCCACCGAGAACATTAATTCTTACAGATTCTAAAGATCAAAAGTTTTTGCTGAAAATAGTCAAAGGGGTTGCAAAAAATCCGTTGCGAAAATAAGGATGCACATTAATTGCTAGTTGCTAAACATGAAGGTACCAGGAACTCATTATCCTCCAATGTAGTCATATTTCAGAACTGCAACCTCCCAGAGTTCCCAGAAGTGCAAGGTGTTCAGTGCGCAGAGTCATGGCCAAGGTAAGAAACTAGACAATTATGCCTACTGACTTATCTATCATAGGCTTTTTAGTACATACATTTGGCAAAGTGAGTTAACAATAATTACCGTAGTTAAGAGTATAAGAGTGTAAGAATGCAGAAAATATTAATCATCAAGGCACTTTTGTGGTCCATTTAATTGAATTAAAACTATACTACATATTGTTTAATCTTGTTCATGCCAAAAGGCTAAATAGAGATAACCACAGCTAATGTATTAATCTCATTGTATCTAGTCTAGATCGTGATGTTCACTAACCAGCACACATCCCAGACTGATACACTTTACCTACACCAAAATGTGAGCAAATATAAAGTTGATACAAGTCATATTCAACTATATAGTATATTGTGGATGCTAGAAAAAAGACTCATTCTAGATGCTGGAATCACTATAATATGATTGTATGTACTTGTTCATAAACTAAATGTGACTTGCTGCTCATAGAAATTAACAGAACATTATAATGCCCCATAAATACAGCTTATCTAAATACACATAAGGCAATGAAGCATAAACAAATCAATATGTTCTTCCTCTCAACTACCATCTGTGCAGCCACCAGTTCTGCATGCAGAAGCGCCACAAGAGGCATGACTTGGAATATAGCCTCAGCATATCTGATCAGTAACCCAACAGTTCAGACAAGTGGAAACAAAAGAATATTCATTATCATTCTACATTAAACTTAAAGGGTTCTTTTCAATATCTCTCTTCACAATGTGAGAATATCATAATTTTATAGACAATCATCTTGGCTATGTCATACATAAATTTGACTAGCAGTTTTTTTGCATATGATTAGTTATGCAGATTTTTGTCATGTCACTGCATTGCTTCTGTTTTGCTCCTAAAAATATAAGTTTTCATTTTTACTATACTGTTAGTATTTTGCAAATCCACCTTTGACACTATGTTGTCCTTTCATACCTAAAGTACTTGAGTGGGAAAAGTAACTCGTCTTGTAGGACATATTGCTCAGCACTGAGACTTCCTTAGATCCTGGTCAAGTATTTCATGCCTATGACTGGGAAACAACCCTATATCAACAGGCTTCCTCAACAAACATGAAATATGCAAATTGCCTCTTCAGAGAAAAAGAGGACTTGAACTCTATAGCGCCACCTGTTGGAAGTAGCGATCCTACAAGTCAC
The DNA here is from genome assembly GCF_032444005.1 of Ranitomeya imitator. Lineage (NCBI taxonomy): Eukaryota > Metazoa > Chordata > Amphibia > Anura > Dendrobatidae > Ranitomeya > Ranitomeya imitator. The sequence continues at coordinate 371,840,392 of NC_091285.1, forward strand.
AATCAACCCTTCAATGAGTCTTGCAATATGATTTAGGATAAAAGCCAAATCAGTATCTCAATTCGCAGACAAGGTGTTTCGGGCTTTTGGCCCTCGTCAGGGCGAAGCATGAGAACTGATTTGGCTAGGTGAGAGGCTTTGGACTGAGGTCTAAGGGGTAAGGTTTCTCCTTGTGGAGAGTGATATACCAGTTCTGGCTTGTCAACAGCTCGAAACACCGTGTCTGCGAATTGAGATACTGATTTGGCTTTTATCCTAAGTCATATTGCAAGACTTGTTAAAGGGTTGATTGTGACTTGTAGCTTCGCTACTTCCAACAGGTGGCGCTATAGAGTTCAAGTCCTCTCTTTATCTGAAGAGGCAATCTGCATATTAAATTTCCCAAAGGAGTATTGCACGGCGAATAAGCCTCCTTACCTTGACAAGCCAGAGCTGGTATGTCACTCTCCACAAGGAGAAACCTTACCCCTTCAACAAACATGAAAGTTTCTTCAGTTTCTTGATCCCTTAGCCCTTTTTGCCTTGTTTCTTCCAGACCATTTTCACCCACCAGAGCATGGTCTATTGACTTTCATCTCATCACTCTAAATCATCTGTTTCCAGTCTTCTAACATCCACTTTTCCTACTTTTTGGCACATTTGAGCAGATACTTCTTATGACGATATTGAAGTTGAGTCATTGTCACCTTTTTTAGGGCCACCATTTCAGACTTTTGTAACGTGCATCACACGGTGTTTGCATGGATGTCTGTGATCTCAATATTACAAATCATACGAGCCATCTCCACTGCCATGTTTGTCCTGCCCGTACTGATAATCTTGAGATGAGCCTTGTGATACTTGGCTTTAAATGGATGGATATACTTCATTTTTCCAACTGACCACTATTGATGAGCAGGATTATGCTGTTCCTCTTTTCTTGGGAAATCTTCATTGCTGTTCCTCAATTCGAACCAGTGACCTTTCATTTGGGAATCAACCTAATGACACATTGAGCTATTAGGTAGTGTGAGAACAGGTTGTAATTTGTAGCACACAGGAAGAAAAAGATTTTTCCACCACTAGGAGAAAAACTGTAACCATGCAGTGACATGACAAGAATCTGCATAACTAATCATATGCTAAATAGTTGCAAGTTAAATTTATGTATCAGATAACCAAGATAATTGACTATAAATTGAAGGTAGTCTCACGTTTCAAGCAGTAGTGGATGGTGAGATACAGAGCCTGAAAGTCAAAAGTTTAAAATATTGTTACCATTTTGCTTCTCAGTGTAATATGCAATTTTATCCAAACATTGGGACCCAAGCTGATATCAATTCACTTACACAAACATATAACTATCACTACTTCAAAGCAATATCATTGAAAAAAAAAGTTTGTTGCAAATTACAGCAAATGTAACAAATGCACACATGCACTACGTGTCATATGGTTGTCATATGTGTTACCAACTTTTACATAGTTGTTTACCCAGCTTTTTCATGGATGTTTTAAATTTACTGTATACAAGCCAAAGATCAATGTTAAAGGGTATCAAATAAAGTTATAATTGGAAGCGACCTCTAGGGTCATCGTGTCTAACCCCCTGTGAAATGCAGTGGATGTGTTTAAAAGTGACTTATATCAGGTATCTATGTGCTATGATTATGAGAGTTTGCTTTCCAAAGTATCGGCACATTAGTACGAACATAGCTCAATTTGTTTTAAGTTGTTTTAATGCTTTATTTTTTTGTTTGTTGTAATAGTAATAGTTGGTTGTCATGACAGCAGGAAGGGGCTTGGAATAGAAGAAAGAGGAGAAGCCCATCTTGTCTGGTATATAAAAAATACAATTGAGTACTCTGCATTTTATAGCTGTAATTTGTATTGCACTACTGGCTTAAAAAAGCCCCTTTTGGACCTAATCGTTGCTTCACTCATCTACCTCAATTGTATTTCTCCATGTGATTTTTAAAGAAGGAATAAAGTTTATGTTTTAGCCCTATTTTCTCTGATGCTTTGGAATCTTGGATTTTTTACGGCTTTGGACCGTGTGGAGGGTCTAAACGAGTCAGCAAGGAGCTACCAGTGGTGCATGAGAATAACTCTTGGGCCAAATCTATCTTCTCTAATGTCTTCTATCCCTCCTTGCTTCACATCATCTGCAAATTTGTTTAGTTTACCATCAGTTTCCTTATTGATATCATTTATAAAAATGTTGAACAACAATGGGGCCAAAACAGAGCCTTGTGGTACCCCACTTGAAACACTCTTCAAATTGTATGTGTAACCATTTATTACAAGTCTTTGAGTATGATCACTGAGCCAGTTATAAATCCATTTTGTCAATCCTATGCTTGGTCATTTTTTCATTAAGGATAGTATAAGACACATTATTAAATGCTTTGCTAAAGTCTAGATATACTATATCGACCGCATTTCCCGAATTCACCCAGACAGTGATTCCATCATAAAAGAAAATTAGATTAGTCTGGAATGACTTGTTTGCTACAAATCCATGCTGGCTCTGGTTATTTACTGTATTCTTATTCAAGTATTTAAATATATGCTGTTTAATAATTTGTTCAAAGATCTTTCCTGGTATTGAAGTAAGGCTCAGTGTCCTGTAATTTCCTGTTTCCATCTTCTTTCCTTTTTTGAAGATAGGAACAACATTTGCCATTCTCAAATCTTCTAAGACAGCTCTGTTCTCCTGGAAATTTCAAAGATTTTGGCTAGTGGTTCTGCACTTTCCTTTATCTATCTCTTTCAGTACCATGGGATATAATTCACCTGGACCAGGAGATTTAAATTCATTAAAATTAGCTATGTGTTCCACACCATCTCTCTGTTTATAGTGTGGATTTTTGTATTCCTTCATTAACACAATGAAGATCAGTTGATATCACATTTGCTTCTTAGAGAATACAGATACAATATAGGAATTTACAATTTTGGTCATTTAAACATCATTTTTAACCACTTCACCCTCTTCATCCTGTAAAAATCCTATATCATCTTTGACTTTTGTTTTGCTTTTGACATACCCTCAAAATCCTTTTTTATTGCTTTTGGTCTCCTTTGCAAGCCTCACTTCATTATTGGCTTTTGCTCTTCTAAAGCTTGCCCTGCATTCACTGCAGACAGCATTATACTCTTATTTAAATAGGCCTCCCTCGTTCCATTTGATGTACATTTCTTCTTTGCTTTTTAGCAAGTGTTTACGTTCTTTGTTCATCCATCCTGGTCTCTTTAAAAGCTTGCAATTTTACCTTCTTTTCGGGATTGCTACTGTGCAGTGAAAATTTCAATTAGCAAAATCGCCCATCCATCTTGGAAATTTCTATCCTGTAGAGCATTCAGCAATTTGACCTTTCCTATGCTTTTTCTTAGTTCATTAACCCCTTCATGACCCAGCCTATTTTGACCTTAATGAACTGGCTGTTTTTTGCAATTCTGACCAGTGTCCCTTTATGAGGTAATAACTCGGGAACGCTTCAACGGATCGTAACAGTTCTGAGACTGTTTTTTCGTGACATATTGGGCATCATGTTAGTGGTAAATTTAGGTAAATAATTTTTGCATTTATTTATTGAAAAAAAATGGAAATTTGGCAAAAATTTCGCAATTTTCAAATTTTGAATTTTTATTCTGTTAAACCAGAGAGTTATGTGACACAAAATAGTTAATAAATAACATTTCCCACATGTATACTTTACATCAGCACAATTTTGGAAACAAAATTTTTTTTTGCTAGGAAGTTATAAGGGTTAAAATTTGACCAGCAATTTCTCATTTTTACAACGAAATTTACAAAACCAATTTTTTTAGGGACCTCCTCACATTTGAAGTCAGTTTGAGGGGTCTCTATGGCTGAAAATACCCAAAAGTGACACCATTTTAAAAACTGCACCCCTCAAGGTACTCAAAACCACATTCAAGAAGTTTATTAACCCTTCAGGTACTTCACAGCAGTAGAAGCAACATGGAAGGAAAAAATGAACATTTAAATTTTTAGTCACAAAAATGATGTTTTAGCAACAACTTTTTCATTTTCCCAAGGGTAAAAAGAGAAACTGGACCCCAAACATTATTGTACAATTTGTCCTGAGTACGCCTGAGTATATGTGGGGGGAACCACTGTCTGGGCGCACGACAGGGCTCTGAAGGGAAGGAGTGCCATTTGACTTTTTCAATGAAAAATTGGCTCTAATCTTTAGCGGACACCATGCCGCGTTTGGAGAGCCCCTGTGTGCCTAAACATTGGAGCTTCCCAACACGTGACCCCATTTTCGAAACTAGACCCCCCAAGGAATTTATCAAGATGCATCGTGAAGACTTTGAACCCCCAGGTACTTCACAAATTGTTCCGAAAAAATGAAAAAGTACTTTTTTTTCACAAAACAATTCATTTAGCCTCAATTTGTTTATTTCCACATGAGCAACAGGATAAAATGGATCCTAAAATTTATTGCGGAATTTCTCCTGAGTACACTGATACCTCACATGTGGGGGTAAACCACTGTTTGGGCACGCAGCAGGGCTCAGAAGGGAAGGAGTGCAATTTGACTTTTTGAATGAAAAAATAGCTCCAATCGTTAGCGGACACCATGTCGCGTTTGGAGAGCCCCTGTGTGCCTAAACATTGGAGCTCCCCCACATGTGCCCCCATTTTGGAAACTAGACCTCCCATGGAACTAATCTAGATGTGCAGTGACCACTTTAAACCCCCAAGTGCTTCATAGAAGTTTATAACGCAGAGCCGTGAAAATAAAAAATCATTTTTCTTTCCTCAAAAATTATTTTTTAGCCTCCAATTTTTTATTTTCACAAGAGTATCAGGAGAAATTGGACCCCAAAAGTTCTTGTCCAGTTTGTCCTGAGTACGCTGATGCCCCATATGTGGGGGGGAATCACTGTTTGGGCACACGTCAGGGCTCAGAAGGGAAGTAGGGACTTTTGAAATGCAGACTTTGATGGAATGGTCTGCGGGCATCATGTTGCGTTTGCTAAGCCCCTGATGTGCCTAAACAGTAGAAACCCCCCACAAGTGACCACATTTTGGAAACTAGACCCCCCAAGGAATTTATCTAGATATGTGGTGAGCACTTTGAACCCCCAAGTGCTTCACAGAAGTTTACAACGCAGAGCCATGAAAATAAAAAATAATTTTTCTTTCCTCAAAAATGATTTTTTAGCAAGCAATTTTTTTATTTTCACAAGGGTAACAAAAGAAATTAGACCCCACAAGTTGTTGCCCAGTTTGTCCTGAGTACACTGGTACCCCATATGTGGGGGTAAACCACTGTTTGGGCGCACGTCGGGGCTCGGAAGGGAGGGAGCACCATTTGACTTTTTGAACGCAAGATTGGCCTGAATCAATGGTGGCGCCATGTTGCGTTTGAAGATCCCTGATGTGCCTAAATAGTGGAAACTCCTCAATTCTAACTTCAACACTAACCCCAACACACCCCTAACCCTTATGCCAACTGTAGCCATAACCCTAATCACAACCCTAACCCCCAAATCACCCCTAACCACAACCCTAACCCCAACACACCCGTAACCCCAATCCCAACAATACCCTAACCCTAATCCCAACCCTAACCCTAATCCCAACCCTAACCACAACTTTAACCCCAACACACCCCTAACCCTATCCATAACCCTAACCACAAGCCTAATCTTAACCCTATTTCCAACCCTAGCCCTAATTACAACCCTAACTCTAATTCCAACCCTAACCCTTAGGCTATGTGCCCACGTTGCGGATTCGTGTGAGATTTTCCCGCATGATTTTTGAAAAATCCGCAGGTAAAAGGCGCTGTGTTTTACCTGAGGATTTACTGTGGATTTCCAGTGTTTTTTTGTGCGGATTTCACCTGTGGTTTCCTATTGAGGAACAGGTGTAAAACGCTACGGAATCCGCACAAAATTGACATGCTGCGGAAAATACAACGCAGCGTTTCCGCATGGTATTTTCCGCACCATGGGCACAGCGGATTTGGTTTTCCATAGGTTTACATGGTACTGTAAACCTGATGGAAAACTGCTACGAATTTGCATCGGCCAATCCGCTGCGGATCCGTGGCCAATCCGCTGCGGATCCGCAGCCAAATCCACACCGTGTGCACATACCCTAGCCCTAGCCCTAACCCTAACCCTAGCCCTATTCCTAACCCTAGCCCTAACCCTAGTGGAAAAAGAAAAAAAAATATTTTCTTTATTTTATTATTGTGGCTACCTATGGGGGTGATAAGGGGGGGGGTCATTTACTATTTTTTTTATTTTGATCACTGTGATCAAAATATACCTGGAACGAATCTGCCGGCCGGCAGATTCGGCGGGCGCAAGTTCAAGTGCATTCACTGTGGTAGACAATAACTCAGCCAAACATAAAATAACGTCTTTGATATAATGGCAAAGTGAGTAAGTGCATGTATTGGTGCACATGGCACTCATACTCCATAATAAATAAATTGAGAAGCATTGAATTTTTTTTCTCCCTTTTTTATCATTTGCATATCATTTAAGGGAGTCTGTCATCCCCCAAACATTAAATTGAACTATTTAGACCTTCATGCAAAAAACTTGCCTATAAAAATCATACTGGTATGGTAAATTTTACCTAATTTGTTCTATAGAAAAACAGACAGTAGGGCAGAGGGATGTGGCAGATTCGGTGGTGGTGAGGTGGCAGAAGCGTCATTGAAAGTTGTAAGCCTTCCTGAAGAGGTGGATTTTCAAGTTCCATCTGAAGATTCCGATTGTGGCAGATAGTCTGATGTTCTGAGACACAGAATTCCAGAGGATGGGGGACACTCGGGAGAAGTCTGGGAGGCGATAAGGTGAGGGATATATGAATGTGGAGGAGAGAAGACAGTTGTTAGGGCAGGCATAACGCACCAAATAATATAACGTTAGTAATAAGGTGCGTTTGCAGCCCGGGGTCCACTGTGCAGAGATGTTAACTGCTGCTCGGTAATGGCGGACACTATCACTATATGGCGGTATAGCACTGGATACACATGGGTTAACAGATACCCGATGTGTACTTGCGGTGAGCTCTGTTACCTCACAGAGCCGCAGTACTGCAGAATACGAATGCCGTAGCCTGGTAAGCCTCACAGGGCACAGCAGAAAGAGCGCTAGTGTTCGGTCACAGGACTCAGCCCCAAGGACGAAGGGTTAGAGTGCCTCATCAGCAACTAACTAAAGATATAGCGCACTGAGTGTGAGCGGCGAATGCCAAACTGATGCTGACTACAGTGGAGTGTGGACTGAGTTCACAGTGGTGTACAGGCAATGCCACTACTAGGTGCTGTCTCTGACTCTAGTCACCCTATGCACATACGCAACCAGAGAGAAGGGGATCATTCGGAGCTTTCACCTGAGACAGACATGCTTGCACACACACACCACAATTAGGATATACTAGAGCACAATCCTTTTATAGCCACAGCCTTCTGGGACCTTGATAATGGCCCAATCCGAGCTGCTTGAGGACCTGAGAATGTGACCTGTGACCACCAATGAGCGGTCGTCTCATGGGCATGCTCAGATTAGGAAAAACAGGACTTAGTCCCAGGAGCATCTGCTCGCCGCTGACTAATGCTGGTTGCTATAACTGAACCTGGGACGGCAGCAGCAACCAAAAGCACAGCATTAGCCTGAGCAAAACGCTGGAACCGATGTCTCTGCTGAGCAGGATCCTCTGCGGCTGAAGAAGAATGGGAGACTGCAGAGGACATGGCTCGAGATTCCCCTTGTGCAGTGGCGGGGTTGTGTGTTGCAAGATATCAGAAGATTAGTTTGGAAATATAAGGAGGAGACAAATTATGAATGGCTTTTTAGGTCAGTGTTAGCAGTTTGAACTGGATACATTGGGGAATTGGGAGCCAATAAAGGGATTTGTAGAGGGGAGAAGCAGATGAGTGGCATGGAGAGAGATGGATTAATTGGGCAGCAGAGTTAATGATGGACTGAAGAGGTGCGAGAGTGTTAGCAGGGAGGCCACAGACGAGGATATTGCAATAGTTGAGGCAGGAGATGATGAGGGCATGTACTAACATTTTAGTAGATTCAGGGCTGAGGAAAGAATAGATTCTGAAAATATTTTTTATTTGGAGGCGGAAGGAGATGGCAAGAGCTTGGATGTGTGGTTTGAAGAACAGGGCAGAGTTGAGGGTAACTCCAAGGCAGCAGATCTCTGGTACTGCAGAAAGGGTGGTGTAGTAAATTGTGATAATTACAATGGGGAAAAAAGTATTTAGTCAGCCACCAATTGTGCAAGTTCTCCCACTTAAAACGATGAGAGAGGCCTGTAATTGACTTCATAGGTAGACAGCAACTATTATAGTCAAAATGAGAAAACAAATCCAGAAAATCATCTTGTCTAGTTTGGTAAGATTTATTTTGCAAATTATGGTGGAAGATAAATATTTGGTCACCTAGATCTGGTAGATCTGAATGTCATCAGCGTATTAGTGATAATAAAAACCATGGGACTTTATGAGCTGTCCTAGGCCAAAGGTATAGATTTAAAAAAAGTAGGGGTCCCAGAGCAGAGCCTTGAGGTAAACCAAAAGTTAGAAGGTGGGGTGAGGAGGTAGTTTTGGAATTGGAGACACTAAATTTGCAATTAGAAAGTGATAAGGAGATCCAGGAGTAGGCAACGTCCTTGATGCCAAGGGAAAAGAGGATTTATAGTAGGAGAGAGTGGTCGACTTTGTCGAAGGCAGAGGGCAGGTCTAGAAGGAGGAATATAGAGAATGTTAACTTTGATGGTAAGTAACCCGTTAGTAATTTTGGTCAGGGCAGTTTCGGTGGAGTGGTGGGGACAGAAACCTGACTGTAGGTCATCAAAACGTGAGTTAGATGTGAGGTGGAAGGAAAGTTCAGCATGAACATGCTGTTGAAGGAGTTTGGAGGCGAACAGGAACAGTTATTCAGGACAATAGCTGGATGTAGAGGTCGGGTCAGGGATGGTTTCTTTAGAATGGGTGTAATTGTGGCATGTTTGGAAACAGAAGGGAGGGTACCAGAAGTTAACGATAAGTTGAAGAGATGGATTAGGGCTGGCAAAAGCATGGTGAGGTAGCAGAGGAAATTGCATGGCGTGGGGTCAAGTGCACAAGTGGTAAAGTGGAAATTGGAGAGGATGTGGGAAAGCCCTACTTCAGTGATAGTGGGGAGGAAGGCTATATGGAAGGGGCAGTGGTCTGTTATATGTAGGGATTGCAGTGGTTGTGTAGTTAAGACTTGTCTTGTTTGGTCAATCTTATTTTTGAAATATGCGGCCAAGTCTTCTGCAGAGATGAGGGAGGTCAGAGGGAGCATTGGGGTCGGAGAGGAATTAGAGGTGTTGAATAGCTGTTTGGGCTTTTGTTTAAGGGGGATTCAAGGGTGATTTTTTTTAAAGCAGTGAAGTTTTCTTGAGAGTATGCATTCTTTTAGCGCTGCCAAGTACTAAACCCTAACTAGTTAGAAACTATTTCTTATTGTGTAATATTCACTTTGGATTTAAATCTCCCTGGCTTTAATAAGTCTGCAGTTCACGAACTAGTATACTGTATTCAGCTAAGTATATTCTCCTAAATATATAGCCATATAGGCAATTAAAATGTAGATCATAGCATTCTAAACATGTTTCACCAAGATAGATGTCATCAAGGAATTGAGGATATAATGAGCCGTCACATCAAACAGTGGTAGTTTTAAATGCTCTGCCATGTTACAGCTAGGGAGATTTAAATCCAAAGTGAACATTACGCAATAAGAAATAGTTTTAAGCTAGAGTTTAAAACTTATATCTAGGGGCGTGGCTTCGGTGCTGATGGAGAAGCACCTGTGAAGAGGGAGCTCCTGGGGTTTTGTCCCAAATAATCTACTTTCACCGCATCAAGGAGACCCCCACGCCACAAAGACCCTTTATAACATTAGCTGATGCACCAGAGACCCCCTCCAGCCAAGCTACGGGGCAACATTTCCACTTTTAGGGCTCCAAAGCCCCAAAGCTGCACCAGCACGTCTAGGCCTCAGGCCTGCCGCCCAGTGGATCCATCCGCGCTGCCAGGAGGATTCTCTGCCTCCTGTACACAGGGATAAACTCCCAGAACGGACTCATCCCCTCCTTCCAGGGTCCTCACGACCGACCCCCAGACATAGGAGCAAACAAAAGCAAGGCTCCGAACATTTGGGACCCCAGCGCCAGCCAAAGTCCGCAACTAAAGTAGTCCCCTCTCCCAGGCTTGCAGAGCCGCCGGAGATCCGCCCTCAGCGACCGCTACTTGTAAGCAGGGAGAGCGGAGCTGCAGCGGCGTCTACAAGCAACGCACAGACGGCCGGCCGGCTTCTCCGGCAGAAGACACAGCTTCCACCCCCAGAAGACCGGCTCCGGAGCCTCGGCGATAGAAGAAGACAGAAGCCTCCCTCCACGCCAGGATCAGCGCCGCCGGGACTCCTCCGCCAGCGCCTGTCACGCGCCGACAGATAGTGCAGAGCCGCAGCGGCGGTGAGCACCTCCCCTGCAGCTGCGGCCAGAAGTTCTCCCGGCCGACACTCCCGGAGTAAAGGACCCGGACCGCACGCACTGAGGAGGCAAGTACCGGAGCTCCGGTCTCAGACGGAGACCCGAAGCTCCGCCCCTCCACCGCAAGCCCAAGTCTCTGCGGGCGCCGCCGAGGTCTTCACCGGCGGCGGAGAGCTGCGCCGATAGATACGGAGCCACAACAGCTCCGTAACAGGTAACCGCACCAGCTCCTGATCCCCCCGCATTGAGCGCTGACACGCCAAGCCGCCCCTTCACTCTTCACTACTAGCTGTGTCGCCGCTATACGGACACCGCTCCATACCCTCATAAGCCCACACTCTCCCCAGTAATCCCGGGCCTGTCGGGTATCCCCTGGAGCACAGTCCACAATACAATCCTGGTGGGGCACCGGTTCGATCCCCTTCCACTCCTCCTTTTTAAGCACTAAGCCTCCCTACAAGCACTAAACCTCCCTGCGATCAGAGGACACTATTATTCCTCCTTACACTCGGTCATATAATAAATAAGGTATTAAACGAACAGTAAATCATAGACTCAAGATCCTATAATAGCTGTCTATAGAAAGTAGTCCCGGCAACACTATCCAGGAATCCATACGCAGGGGCCATTTTGTTGTTTGCTCCCTAGACTGACAACAGAGAGCAACAGCTCTAAATCCCAAGCTTAGTACCAAATCTATAAAAAACCAACCTGTCTAGAGTCTCTCACAGTACTTTCTCCTCTGACCTCCTGTAATAAGGAGTAGTATTTCCTACATTAACAGATAACTAAGGGGAAAAGGTTGTAACTCAGTGCCATTGCTTCCAACTCTAATACACTAAAATAAATTTCAGCCAAGGCACTAACGGCTTCTACACCTCCTATCTGCTAAAATGAGCGGCACTAAACCCAAAGGAAAAACCGCCATGTCCGCGCCACTAAGATCCTAATACAGCCAGAAACAGGAAAAAACCCTAAGTCGCAGAGACCAGGAAAAAACCAGGCATAATTCCTTCTCATCTCCTAGGCCCAGATCCAGGTCCCCTAGGAGAGACCTACCTAACCTTCTAGAATACGAGTCTTTTAGCAAGTCTCCAACCAGTAAACCTTCCCCAATAAAAATGGACTCATCGTCTAGCCTAAAAAGATCGAACCCAGGCGCAACAAGTGAGAAATATATATCCACAGGAAATCACTCAGAAGTAGAAGACGAGTTTGACTCTAGCGACACCTCTCCTAACCCAACTCCCATGAAGAGTAAAATCAAATATGACAACTCAGGCCCCTTCGTAAGCTCTAATCCACCAGACTACGAAGATTTACTTAATAAACTAGCATCTAAAATGGACGAAAAATTGAATATCGTCGTAAAAACACTAAATACAGAAATGGATAATAACTTTCAAAAATACTGTGACAAATTAGACAACATAGACAGACAACTATCCAAACATGAAGAAAGAATCAACAGGCTCGAACACAGGTCATCAATCTCATTTGACGAACTCGACCGAGTCAATATTGAGCTAAAAAACCTACGCTCCAAGATGGCCGACTTGGAGGACAGAAGTAGAAGGAATAACTTAAAAATCAGGGGCATCCCTGAAGACGTGCCCCAAGACCAGCTATCTCAACATATAAAAGACATATTTAAATCAGCCCTACCTGATCTAACAGACCTAGATCTAACAATCGACAGGGCCCACCGACTGCCAAAGCCTCCTAAAGTCTCCGCGGATCTACCAAGGGACACCATTCTCAAAGTCCATTTCTTCAAAACTAAAGAAGCCATTCTCTCTTACCTGAGGGATAAAAAATCCTTCCCAGACCCTTACAAAAATCTGAAGGTTTTTCCCGATTTTTCCAAAGACACCCTGGAGGGTCGCAGAGAGTTCAGGCCTGTCACATCAGCCCTCCGCGACAAAGGCATAAAATATAGATGGGGCTTCCCGCTCAAACTTCTAGTTTCCTTCCGAGAAAAAATCATCCCGATCTACTCGGTCGAGGAAGGAATGGACTTCATCAGATCATTGAGTCGTTGATCGTTAATGTTATACATATGTGGTTAAGCTCTATTGTAAGGGGTCTCTTTTTCCCTTCATCATATTTGGGGACAAACCCCTTAATCCCGCCCACATGTACTAACCCCCTTTCTTCTTCTTTTAGGTAGTTCTGTCGACCTACCAGTTCTGTTCTAATTTTCTTCTCCCTAGGTACCCACCAAGTTTTGGCTGATTTGTAGATATACCAGAGAAGAGTTCTATTCAGGTCTCTGTATTATTGTTACGATTTATGCTTGTTTCCTCAAAGGTTACATCAGATCTTGTTGTTCTACTTGTAAATATGTCATTTAAGATAATCTCCTACAATGTTAGAGGGCTAAACAGCCCACGAAAAAGACATGCTTTGTGGAGAGAGTTGATCAGCCTTCAGACAGACATTGCATGCTTACAGGAGACAAAATTCCTGGCGGGGAATCACCCCTACTTTAATCATCGTAGCTTTCCTCATATTTTTGAGGCCTGTAACTCCAGCAAAAAAGCGGGGGTGATTACCCTGATCAGGAATAGTGTACCTTTCGAGTTCACTGAGGAATATGCTGATCCAAAAGGTAGATACCACATCCTGATATGCAATATTAATGGCCAAGAATGCACTATAATCAACACATACGCCCCAAATAAAAACCAGATTAGCTTTCTGTCCAAGCTTCTGAAAAAAATCAACAAGGTTAAGAAGGGCAACCTCATCTTCCTAGGTGACTTTAATGCCACCCCTGACAAAACGCTTGACTCTTCCTCTGGCTTGAGACCAGCCTCAGAGGACCTGAATTGGTGGCTGGATAGAAGTGAGCTCTATGACACCTTTAGATGTCTTAACTCCACATCAAGAGAATACACTCACTTTTCTCCGGTCCACCATTCAGCATCCAGGATCGATCTGATATTATCAGACATTTTTTCTCTTGAAAAATTCAAAAAGGTGGATATAGGGGACAGGACACTGTCGGATCATTCCCCTGTCACTGGAGAAGTTATCCTTGGCCCCTCCCTAAAAAATTCTAAAGCATGGAAATGCAGCTCATTTATCATCCATGATTCCATCCATGCGACAACGATTCGTAACAATATCTCCCACTACTTCAATGAAAACCCTCCAGAAATCACCAACCCCGCAACCAATTGGTGCGCCCACAAAGCTGTTATTAGAGGCACCCTAATAAGCATATCCTCTAAAATAAAAAGGGAAAAAAGGGAAAAAATCAAAAAACTTCAAAAAGACATTCGTGACTTGGAAAAATCCTTAATTAGCCTCCCTTCCCCCTCATCTAAACTCCAAACAGACTTAAACTCCCTTAGACAAGACCTAAGATCCCTCCTCTTCTCACCTTACGAAGCAGCCCTCAAGTCCTCCAAATTTAAGGTATATTCCTCCCTGAACAAGCCAACCAAATATATGGCAAATAGAATAAAAAAATTTAGATTACACAACAAAATTAACAGAATTTCTTCCCTCTCTGACAATACCACCTTGTCTCATCCCCAAGACATAGTTAATGAATTTTCCAAATATTATTCTAAATTATATAACCTAAATCTAGACCCATCATCCCCCCCATTAAAAGATTCGGACATCAAAGCCTATCTCGCCAATATCAACCTCCCTTCCCTTACAAAGGAAGAAATTGAATCTCTATCAGCTCCTTTCTCCTCCTCAGAAGTTGAAGAGGCCATCAATCACCTTAAATCGCAAAAATCCCCAGGGCCAGATGGCTTCTGTAATTCTTATTACAAAGCCTTCGGAACAAACTTAATACCTCATCTGGTAAAACAATTTAACTATGCATCTAATTCGGGTTCCTTCCCTCCAGAAATGTTGGAGGCTTCAATCGTCCTTATCCCAAAACAAGCGGCCAACCCTATGGCTACTAGTAGCTATAGGCCTATATCTCTTCTGAACACAGACATCAAATTGTTCTCAAAAATTTTGGCCAATAGACTTAGCGTCATCCTCCCCAGACTAATTGCCAATGACCAAATGGGGTTTATTAAAAATAGGCAACCAGCTGACGCCACCAGAAGGATTCTGAACCAAATTAAACTCACTAATAAATTCAAAACCCCTACAGTTTTTGTTTCCTTAGACGCTGAAAAGGCCTTTGATCGTATAGATTGGAGCTTCCTCAAACACACCCTTCAAAAATTTGGTTTTAATGACAAACTTATCTCCTCATTTATGACATTATATCAAGGCCCTTCAGCTAAAGTCACCTGCACTAACCATATCTCTGACCCCTTCCATATTAACAACGGCACTAGACAAGGTTGCCCCCTATCCCCTTTACTTTTTAATTTGGCTCTTGAACCCCTGGCGGAACGCATTAGACAAAATTCTTCCATTACAGGAATATCCACCAAAAAAAGCCATCATAAACTCAGTTTATTTGCAGACGACATAATCTTAACCCTAACCAACCCAGGTATCTCCACTTTAGAAACTATCAAAGAACTTGAAAACTTTGCATCTCTTTCCAAATTCAAAATCAACGGCTCAAAATCCAACATCCTACACATCCACCTCTGCAAAAAGGAAATCAATTCCTTGAAAAAGGTAATTTCATTCAAGTGGTGCAATGAAGAATTCCCATACTTAGGGATCATAATTAACAAAAACCTTGATAAGACTGCCTCCTCAAACCTGAGAAAGATAGATGAAATACTTAAAAAAGATTGCACCACTTTTAATGATAATAGTTTGTCCTGGTGGGGGAGAAACCTAACAGTTAAGATGTTTACCCTACCAAAAATTTTGTATATCCTTAGATGTATTCCCCTTCCCATCCCCACATCTTCCCTGCTGAAGATCCAATCAAAGCTAAATAAATATATTTGGAATGATAAAAAGCCCAGAACAAATACCAGATCCCTTTACAAAACAAAAATCCACGGAGGAATGGATCTCCCAAATATTACGGCCCACTACAATACACTCCTACTAAAACAAAGCTCACCCTGGTGGTCAGACCAGAATGAGCCTGCATGGCTCGACCTGGAGGAAGAGATCAACGGAAGAAAACCCCTTAAATCCATCATTCTCAAAGCTATTTCCAGTTCCCCCAACAAAACCCATAACCACCCAATTTTTCAGGCGATCTCTCTCGCATGGTCTTCAACTATAATAAAGGGGGATAGTGCTCAAAACAGCCCAGTTCATCTCAAATTATCCTTGTCATTCATCTACTCAATTCTGAATCTTGTCCTACCCCCTATATGGGCTGACTTAAAAATTCAAACACTTGGCGATATCTACACTGGGTCTAAACCCATGGACTTCAGTTCACTAAAAAATAAATTTAATGCCCCCTCATCTCTTTTCCTTGAATACATGATCCTGAGGGAAAACCTAAGCATGTTTCTTAACCTCAAACTGAAACTCTCGGAGTCTTCTTCAAAAATTCTATCCAATCCAAACCACTTAATTTTCTGGAGTCACAAGTTCATTTACAATAGTTTCAATAAAGATGAATCATTGGTTAAAAGCGCAGCTCTCATAACCTGGGAGAATTCCCTAGGTCTTTCCGCCTCTACAGGCGATTGGGAGGAGGCCTTTTCGGCATCATACCAATCAACAATTTCAATGTCCCTTCTGGAGTCGCACTTCAAGGTGTGCTCCAGGTGGTATTACACCCCAGCAAGACTGTCCCACATCAGCCCATCCAACTCTCCCCTATGTTGGAGAAACTGTGGTCGTAAAGGCGACCTATTACATATTTTTTGGAGCTGCCCCACTGCGGCCCTCTTTTGGCTGGAAATCTCTTCAATCATCTCTAAATTGTCAGGATCCCTTTTTACACTCTCCTCACAACTAGCCCTTCTCTCCTTGGACACCAACCTTATCAACAGATCCTTAGTGCGCATAATCTTGCATATCTGCTTGGTAGCTAAAAAATCCATTGCCTGTCATTGGAAAAAGGCCACTCTGCCCAATGCAGCCTTCGTCATCAAGCTTATGATGCAACACAGAGAGCTTGAGCTCAAATTCGCCTTACTCAATAACGAGTTTGGCAGATTCTACCAAAAGTGGCATATATGGGAGCGGCATTATCCTCCTTGAACAACCAACACTCTTAAATTGGTTTATGTATACGTAAATGTTCACAAGATCTTCTCTCTCCTTCCCTTCCCACATTAAACTTTGGTTTTGCAGTTGTAGTTGCTTGATATCAACAAGTCTTATACAAGGGCCGTCCCCTTGCATTATCTAGATAGATCGTTGTTGCTTCATATTCTGCCTATATGCCTTTCAAGGGCTGCGTCCCTTGCATTACTCTACGTTGAATTGTTATTACTCTTCAAAGTTCTACGTGTCATGTATTGTTTTTGCCCTCCCCTTTTCCCCCTTACTCATACCCTCCACCTCCTTCCTCCCTCCCCTCCTTCTATTCCCTGCCCCTCCTCTCCAGGTTAAGACACAAAATTCCAATAAAGCTCTTTGGAAAAAAAAACTTATATCTAAATAGACAAATAATTAGAATTGAAAGTCCTCAGTGCTTGATACCTTTTAATGGCTAACTTAAAAGATGGTAACAAATTGTAAGCTTTCGAGACTACTCAGGTCCCTTCATCAGGCATAGACACAGGCTAACACGGTACCAAGATTTATATCTTTCCTGTATCTAAATAGACAGTAATATAATATATAACAGCATTTGCGATCGGACTAGTCTCAGATGTTGTTAAATTATTAACAATACAAGTCAATATTTTTTTTTACAATCCCTAAATTAGGGCCCCTTTTCCACTAGGGGGTATTAGACAATAAGGAAAGGAGAACACGTACAATCCTACTGTATGTGCTCCTCTCATCCACATCCCAGGAGAGGGAGATGAGAGTGCACAAACACTGACTTTGTGCGAATTCTCATTTCCCTCTTCTGTTATTGGCTGGAGTTGTGTCCAAATGTTTTTGACTTTTAATGTTTTTGCTCCAGTTTCTCCTAGCTCTACCAAAATACTATAGGCTGAGCTGGGGTGTGGTGGAGGTGTGACACTACTGATTGTCTAATTCATGATGAACTGTGGCATTTTCTATGCCAGAAATCTCATGCTAATGGACTCGTAATATTTCTGGAGTGGCACACAGAGGTGCACACCAATTGTCAAATCATCCTTATTCACGTAGAGGCATTCACCTCTTCATGAATCATCGGCGTCTGACTCCACTCTGCCCTCCCTTCAAGACCAGCAAGGAAATAGCTGGTCTTGAAGAATTGGGGCCACACAGTTCATTACTTGGGTGATAAAATGTACTTTGCTGTATTATTTTTTGTTGCAATAGTGAGAACAGTGCACCCTTATTACTTAGCACACTATAAAAATGTTGAGCTTTGAGTACATTATTTTTGCCCTCAGCTAAATTTTACTATCCATTAACCTCCATAAATATGGCTCTTTAGTGCTTTGTTCCTGTGACGTTTCTATAGTTTTTTACTTGTAGTTGTCATATAATTCTTTTAGGCAATATTATCTTTGGCTACTATTATCAATATTAGTTTTTTTTTTCCATCTATATTACACTGATTTTTATTAGCAGCTCCAAAATATTTCTCATTAATCTTCCTGGACAGAGTGTAAGAAAATCACACACTAAGCTGCACATTAACAAACTGGCACAAAATCCCCTCAACATGTTTCACTACTATACATAGCTTCTTCAGGGTAAATTCAGGGGAAACAATGGATCAACTATATGCAGTATATAGACAATAAATTACTTGCAGTAAGTATTAAAATTATTTCAGATGTAAACAGAAATGATAATCAATCTTAAAGATTACTGAACATCAATCTGGGGCAACACTTTTTATTTAATAAAAGAGTGGGCAGCCCCAGAAATATCACCAATTAACAAAGGTTTTGAGAAGGGTCCCTAATGTCCCTCAAAAGGGCCTGACATTCCAGGAAAAGTTAGGCCTGAATTTCCAGGTTGTGGAAACTCAGCATGCAGAGCGGGATCCCACGACCCTCCATGGCTGCTCTCATAGTGAAAGATCTCACTCTTTCACTTCAAGGGAGACCAGGGAAGTTGTGAGATCCTGCTCTACATTCTAGGATCCCACCACCCAGAAGTTTGGAATGTTTTAGAAGCTTTCAAAGGACATTAGGGATCTTTCTGATCTTTCAGAGTGGTTTTGTTAATTGGTGATATTTCTAAATACTTTCTATCTGAGTCTGCCAAGTCTTTTGTTAAATAAAAAGGGAAGCCCCAGATTGGTGATAAGTACTCGACAATATAGTAGGTGAACAATATTTCTGACAATTTATTTTAACACAATGGTAGTTGATTTATATAGCAATTACTACTTACAGTCTTTTCTTTTCCAGTTTCATGATCTATGAGTTGGCTTGCTTCAGGTTTAATTCTCTCATCACATCTTTCTCCATCAATTTCCTTCAAAGCTGTAGCTGAAAGGTCAATCATCAAATCTTGCTTTGGCATCATTTTTCCTTCAGACTGTAAATATTCTGTAGTTACTAGTGCAGTGTCCTGTACATCATCTTGCTTATGTTCTTTAAAAGGCAGTACCTGCGCTATTACAGGGGTCACTAACACTGTATCTTCTTTTATAGCTAGAGGCTTAATGTCTATTGGCTTGATATCTGTGTTTTCTTCATCAATAACATTTTCATTCTGTCCAAGTTTTCCTTCTGGATCTTTAGCCATTTCTTTTTTTAATACTTGATCAGTTGTTTTCTCATTTAATTTTACACTAGGTGTTGAGTCTGTTGACTGTTTTTGTGGTTGGTCAGCAAGAATCTGATGTTTTGGTGAAGACTTAGGTGATAGTCCTAATGGTTGGGGCATTCTGTCTAAATCCCCAAGACTTCCCAAGAGTGCTCTTTGTGTTTGGCAATTTAAGCATAGCCACTCTGCAGCCTGTAGATGAAAAAAAAATCTTTATTTATGATGGAATTATCAATATTAAAAATCCAACTTAAAGGCTTCGGTGGTAATATCATGCTTTTGTGAATTACATTATGATTTTAATTCTATTATACATTTACTACACAATGCTATTGATAAGTCTTGAGTGTCTTCCAGAAAATGCATTTTCCTTCATGCCTAGCCTCCAGAACTTATATTCTAGAACATATTTGCCTATCACTTTGACATATTACTTTAGTTTTTACTTTTACAATGATTACATTACTTTGTGTCAGGTGGCACAACAGAATGAGATAATACATCTGGAAGTACCAGTGTCATTTGAAACCATGCAGCTCTAGCTTTCCAACCATGACTTGTGAAGTGATATAGTTTAAAGTATGGAAAGATTGTTGGACTCGTATGCACATGTGCATACCTTGATATCTCAACGGTTGAAGTACATAAGCATTTCTAATCTGCGACAGATATGCTGGCGTTAGATTGAGACACTTTCTCGTTGAATCGGGCTCTTTTCCTTCCTTTACAGGACTTGATGGCTCTTGTCGAGGTAGGTGTCTATCTAGGCTGGAATATTTACAGCTGTCATTTATAAATTCTCACATATATCTGACTAGTATAAAGGATGAAATCACTCTGTTTGAAACCTTAATCATTCAGGTGGGTCCTTGTAATAAACTTCTATCTTGTATATACAAAGCAACACAAAGGGACACCTGCAATGACCTTCTACCCTTTACTGTGGCTTGGAAGAGGGAATTAGGCAGTCAAATTTCGGAGGAGGCTTGGCAAAAAGCATTTATATTCTCCCACAAATTACTTATTACTTGCCGTGCTCAAGAGAAAAACTATAAAATCATATTTATATGGTACAATTGTCCCATTATGCTACATGGGATCTTCTACATATATGGTGGGAATGCCCATTGTTTTATGGGTTATGGAATTCAATTTTCTCCCTGTACAATAACCTCACTGGTAGCAGTCACACCCACCGCAAATAGTACTACTTTCCATTACTCCGGATTCAATCTCAAAGGCAAATATATCTTTAGGCACTTTCTAACAGGTGTTAAGTCAATTATTCCATATCACTGGAAATCCACAAAAGCATCTACTTTGGGTGAATGGGTGGAAGAGATTACCAATATAATGAAAATTAAAAACGTGATTGAACATGAAAACAATCACCTCAAAGCTTTTCATCACCAATGGACATGTTGGATATTATTCAGTGAGGGGAATGACTTGGCATGTGGTATCAAATAATAATACTTAAAATACAATATCGTAAGACAAGAGGTCTCCTCTGAAGTACTGGTTTCAATAAGTTGTAGTTTTGTTTGCATTTTTATTCCCCTCCACCTCCTTTTCCTTCCTGTTCTTTCTGCCCTCCTTTCTTCTTTATATTCCTCTTGCACACACATAATTATTAAGTTCATGTTAAAGCTTATATTAATACCTCATCAATCTGATTTAATGAAAAGTTTTTATGATAACTTTATATTAACAACTGTCAACCTTTATTATTGTTATTATTGAATGGAATTGGAATGTTCTGTTTCCATATCAATGTTGTTAAAACCCAATAAAAATATTTAAAGTAAAAAAAAAATAGCAGCCAAGAAATTAAGAGGCAATGTCTAAGAAAAGGAAGACATATAAGGTATACCAAACCATGATAACATATGTTTCATTAACATTTTCATTGGTTTTTATAGCTTTATTTATTTCAAAAACAGAATCTATAACATTTTATAATTATTAAATTATTGAATACTAACCCTAATTCTACTCACAATTTTTCTGTACTCTGACAGGCACTGAGTTATATGACCTACTGTTACCATGGCATCACCCTTGGATGCATCCGTCAAGATATGTGAACATGAGCTGACTGAAATAATTTTTATGCAAGTACAACTCAGAAAAATGGTTATGTCTGACCAGGTTAATTTAAGAACTTGTCCTCGCTTTTCTTTGTTCTTTCTATTCCTTATTTTGCAGTACAGATGCGTGTAGAATATGAATTCGGGTTTGTCTTTTATTACGTAAACAATGCAAAAATATTAACAAGGATATGCACATCTGATTATTCAGACTCATGTCTTTTTCTAGTTAAAATTCCTACAATAATGATAAAGATCACTTATGTTCACGCACCAATTACTTTAGTAACACAATTGACCCACTATCGTTGTTTTGGAAAAAGAAAACACCAGAGCTATTGTCATATTTTGAATTGTATTGCTTTGAGTTGTTACTATTATTCATTTGCTTCCGTTACATTAACCCCTTTATTATCTTGGACGTATCCATACATCTGGGTCGGTAGGTATTTACTGACCTTGGATATGTATGGATACGTATTAGCAATTTTGCGCTATGTGCGCGCAATTGCCGAAGGTTGTCAGCGGATTCCGACAGCTGACACCCGGCACTCACTCCGAGGAGCTGTGCCCTTTAACCCCTAAATGCTAGCGATCACAGCAATTAGAAAGCAGACAGAGGGAGAGAGCCCCCTCTGCCATCAAATTGGTGCCCTATGACATCATCGTAGGGGCGCGACCAGTGTCATAGTAACCTTATGTTGTCATGACGACATCCGGGTAACTAGGCTCTAGCAAATATGTTGGATCATGCTGGTGCATTGCAATGCACTAAAACTGTGATCAGAGTGCAGAAAGTGAAATTTTCATGAAGGGACTAACACATTTTTTTTAAAACTTAAAAAATATTGCAAAAATATTTTTTTAATAATCAAAAAATAATAATACAGTGGGGCAAAAAAGTATTTAGTCAGTCAGCAATAGTGCAAGTTCCACAACTTAAAAAGATGAGAGGCGTCTGTAATTTACATCATAGGTAGACCTCAACTATGGGAGACAAACTGAGAAAAAAAAATCCAGAAAATCACATCCAATTGTTGGCAATTAATCAGGCTTCGTCCATGGTCTGCCAGTTCGCCATCCTATTCCGGACTCTAGCTTCTGAGCTGGAATGGCCGGATAAAGTCCTTATTCCGGTGTTCTGGAAAGGACTGGCAGATCATGTAAAGGACGCCTTGGCCACCAGGGAGATTCCCGCCACACTGGAGGAGCTTATTACTATAGCTACCCGCATCGATCTCTGTTTTAACGAGCGGAGGTTGGAGTGGACCCAGTGTAGGTAGAGGTTTCGGCTGGCTCCCACCTTTGCCAAACCTCTAGAATCTCCTGTTATGGCGTCTGACTCCCATGAGGCCATGGAGGTTTCTCGAGCGGGACCTAGGTCTCAGTCCGCTCGAGTACCTGTGGTGTGTAAAAATTGCCAGCAACCGGGACATTACGCTAACAAATGTCCACGGCGGTCGGGAAAACGATCGCGTCTAGTGACCATTGGAGGAGGTTCACTGGACACAGTGGCATTTTCCTCCAAATTGTCCTTTAAAGGGACAATCCTGTTAGGCACATCCACTCTTACAGTAGAGCTTTGTGTGGATTCAGGAGCAGAAGGAAATTTTATGTCTTCTGCTTTTGCTCTGCGCCACGCAGTACCTCTGGTTATGCTTGCCAAACCAGTAACCGTTAGAGTGGTGAATGGGTCAACACTTCCACTACAGATCACACATCAGACTGTCCCTTTCACGTTAGCCATGTCCCCATCCCACCAGGAGATTATTTCCCTTCTTGTCCTTCCCGAGGGAATGGATGAGATTCTGCTGGGAATACCCTGGCTCCGTTTCCACTCCCCACATATTGAGTGGACCTCTGGGAGGATATTGGGTTGGAGTGAATCCTGTAAGGGCAGATGTGTGAAAGAGTGCGTTCAGGTTTCCACCACTGAGATGCCCGCAGATCTCTCTACTCTCCCCAAATACTATTGGTCTTATGCAGACGTCTTCTCGAAAAAGGCCGCGAAGACCCTTCCGTCTCACCGTCCCTATGACTGTCCTATAGATCTCTTGCCTGGAGCAGAACCTCCTCGGGGACGTCTCTATCCCCTCTCTCTCCCGGAAACGGAGGCTATGTTTATTAGGAAGTCAGTGTCACCAGCAGGGGCAGGGTTCTTCTTCGTACAGAAGAAGAATGGAGAGTTGCGTCCTTGCATAGACTACAGGGGTCTTAACGCCATCATTGTTAAGAATAAGTACCCGCTGCCCCTGATTTCTGAGCTTTTTGATAGGCTACGGGGAGCTAAGGTATTTAACAAATTAGACCTGCGGGGAGCTTATAACCTGATTCGCATCCGTGAGGGGGACTGTTGTGAATTCTGTGGCAGAGCTCCCTCCTGTGGTCACAAGTGGTACTTCGGCTGGTTCTCTCTGTGAGCTTCCGTTGGTGGAGGAAAGTGGTACTGCGGCTTCTGAGTTTCCTTCCTCAGGTGATGTGGTGAAGTCGTTAGGTGCTGCTCTATTTAACTCCACCTAGTGCTTTGATCCTGGCCTCCAGTCAATGTTCTAGTATTGGACCTGTTTCCTCCTGGATCGTTCCTGTGGCCTGCTGCTCTGCATAGCTAAGTTCCTCTTTGCTATTTGTTTGCTGTTTTTTTCTGTCCAGCTTGTCTATTTGTTTTTTTTCTGCTTGCTGGAAGCTCTGGGACGCAGAGGGTGTACCTCCGTGCCGTTAGTTCGGTACGGAGGGTCTTTTTGCCCCTTTTGCGTGGGTTTTGTAGGGTTTTGTGTTGACCGCAAAGTTACCTTTCCTATCCTCGCTCTGTTCAGAAAGTTGGGCCTCACTTTGCTAAATCTATTTCATCTCTACGTTTGTCTTTTCATCTTAACTCACAGTCATTATATGTGGGGGCTGCCTTTTCCTTTGGGGTATTTCTCTGAGGCAAGGTAGGCTTATTTTCTATCTTCAGGCTAGCTAGTTTCTCAGGCCGTGCCGAGTTGCATAGGGAGCGTTAGGCGCAATCCACGGCTGCCTTTAGTGTGGTTGGAGAGGATCAGGGATTGCGGTCAACAGAGTTCCCACGTCTCAGAGCTCGTTATTGTTTTTTGGGTTATTGCCAAGTCACTGTATGTGCGCTGACCTCTATGTCCATTGTGGTACTGTATTACCTTTCATAACAGTACTGGAGGCCAAAAGTACTAATGATTCCCAATAGAGGGAAAAAAGAAGTTCTGAGACCATTTTTTTTTCTTTGCACTGTGTTTTGCCTTTTTTTTCCCCTAGACATTTGGGTGGTTCAGGACACAGGTGTAGCAATGGACATTAAATGTGTGGATCAGCTCATGGCAAGAGTACAAAGTATTCAAGACTTTGTGGTTCAGAATTCTATGTTAGAACCGAGAATTCCTATTCCTGATTTGTTTTTTGGAGATAGAACGAAATTTCTGAGTTTCAAAAATAATTGTAAACTATTTCTGGCTTTGAAACCTCGCTCCTCTGGTGACCCAGTTCAACAAGTTAGGATCGTTATTTCTTTTTTGCGTGGCGACCCTCAGGACTGGGCATTTTCTCTTGCGTCAGGAGATCCTGCATTAAGTAATATCGATGCGTTTTTCCTGGCGCTAGGATTGCTGTACGATGAGCCTAATTCTGTGGATCAGGCAGAGAAGAATTTGCTGGCTCTGTGTCAGGGTCAGGATGAAATAGAGGTATATTGTCAGAAATTTAGAAAGTGGTCCGTACTCACTCAGTGGAATGAAGGTGCGCTCGCAGCTATTTTCAGAAAAGGTCTCTCTGAAGCCCTTAAGGATGTCATGGTGGGATTTCCTATGCCTGCTGGTCTGAATGAGTCTATGTCTTCGGCCATTCAGATCGGTCGACGCTTGCGCGAGCGTAAATCTGTGCACCATTTGGCGGTATTACCTGAGCTAAAACCTGAGCCTATGCAGTGCGATAGGACTTTGACCAGAGTTGAACGGCAAGAACACAGACGTCTGAATGGGCTGTGTTTCTACTGTGGTGATTCCACTCATGCTATCTGATTGTCCTAAGCGCACTAAGCGGTTCGCTAGGTCTGCCACCATTGGTACGGTACAGTCAAAATTTCTTCTGTCTGTTACCTTGATCTGCTCTTTGTCATCGTATTCTGTCATGGCATTTGTGGACTCAGGCGCTGCTCTGAATTTGATGGACTTGGAGTATGCTAGGCATTGTGGGTTTTTCTTGGAGCCCTTGCAGTGTCCTATTCCATTGAGAGGAATTGATGCTACGCCTTTGGCCAAGAATAAGCCTCAGTACTGGACCCAGCTGACCATGTGCATGGCTCCTGCACATCAGGAGGTTATTCGCTTTCTGGTGTTGCATAATCTGCATGATGTGGTCGTGTTGGGGTTGCCATGGCTACAAGTCCATAATCCAGTATTAGATTGGAAATCCATGTCTGTGTCCAGCTGGGGTTGTCAGGGGGTACATGGTGATGTCCCATTTCTGACTATTTCGTCATCCACCCCTTCTGAGGTTCCTGAGTTCTTGTCTGATTACCGGGATTTATTTGATGAGCCCAAGTCCGATACCCTACCTCCGCATAGGGATTGTGATTGTGCTATCGATTTGATTCCTGGTAGTAAATTTCCAAAAGGTCGACTGTTTAATTTATCTGTGCCTGAGCACGCCGCTATGCGGAGTTATGTGAAGGAGTCTTTGGAGAAGGGGCATATTCGCCCGTCATCGTCGCCATTAGGAGCAGGGTTCTTTTTTGTAGCCAAGAAGGATGGTTCACTGAGACCTTGTATAGATTACCGCCTTCTAAATAAGATCACGGTTAAATTTCAGTACCCCTTGCCATTGTTATCTGATTTGTTTGCTCGGATTAAGGGGGCTAGTTGGTTCACCAAGATAGATCTTCGTGGTGCGTATAATCTTGTGCGTATTAAGCGAGGCGATGAGTGGAAAACCGCATTTAATATGCCCGAGGGCCATTTTGAGTATCTAGTAATGCCATTCGGACTTGCCAATGCTCCATCAGTGTTTCAGTCCTTTATGCATGACATCTTCTGAGAGTACCTGGATAAATTCCTGATTGTGTACTTAGATGACATTTTGATCTTCTCGGATGATTGGGAGTCTCATGTGAAGCAGGTCAGAACGGTGTTTCAGGTCCTGCGTGCTAATTCTTTGTTTGTGAAGGGATCAAAGTGTCTCTTTGGTGTTCAGAAGGTTTCATTTTTGGGGTTCATCTTTTCCCCTTCTACTATCGAGATGGACCCTGTTAAGGTCCAAGCCATCCATAATTGGACTCAGCCGACATCTCTGAAAAGTCTGCAAAAGTTCCTGGGCTTTGCTAATTTTTATCGTCGCTTCATTTGCAATTTTTCTAGTATTGCTAAACCATTGACCGATTTGACCAAGAAAGGTGCTGATTTGGTCAATTAGTCTTCTGCTGCGGTGGAAGCTTTTCAAGAGTTGAAGCGTCGTTTTTCTTCTGCCCCTGTGTTGTGTCAACCAGATGTTTCGCTTCTGTTCCAGGTCGAGGTTGATGCTTCTGAGATTGGAGCAGGGGCTGTTTTGTCGCAGAGAAGTTCTGATTGCTCGGTGATGAAACCATGCGCCTTCTTTTCCAGGAAGTTTTCGCCTGCTGAGCGAAATTATGATGTGGGCAATCGAGAGTTGCTGGCCATGAAGTGGGCATTCGAGGAGTGGCGTCATTGGCTTGAAGGAGCTAAGCATCGCGTGGTGGTCTTGACTGATCATAAGAACTTGACTTATCTCGAGTCCGCCAAGCGGTTGAATCCTAGACAAGCTCGTTGGTCGTTGTTTTTTGCCCATTTTGACTTTGTGATTTCATACCTTCCGGGCTCTAAAAATGTGAAGGCGGATGCTCTGTCTAGGAGTTTTGTGCCCGACTCTCCGGGTGTATCTGAGCCGGCGGGTATCCTCAAAGAGGGAGTAATTGTGTCTGCCATCTCCCCTGATTTGCGGCGGGTGCTGCAAAAATTTAAGGCTAATAAACCTGATCGTTGCCCAGCGGAGAAACTGTTTGTCCCTGATAGGTGGACGAATAAAGTTATCTCTGAGGTTCATTGTTCGGTGTTGGCTGGTCATCCTGGAATCTTTGGTACCAGAGAGTTAGTGGCTAGATCCTTTTGGTGGCCATCTCTGTCACGGGATGTGCGTACTTTTGTGCAGTCCTGTGGGATTTGTGCTCGGGCTAAGCCCTGCTGTTCTCGTGCCAGTGGGTTGCTTTTGCCCTTGCCGGTCCCGAAGAGGCCTTGGACACATATCTCTATGGATTTTATTTCAGATCTTCCCGTCTCTCAAAATATGTCAGTCATTTGGGTGGTCTGTGATCGCTTCTCTAAGATGGTCCATTTGGTACCCTTGTCTAAACTGCCTTCCTCGTCTGATTTGGTGCCATTGTTTCTCCAGCATGTGGTTCGTTTACATGGCATTCCAGAGAATATCGTTTCTGACAGAGGTTCCCAGTTTGTTTCGAGGTTTTGGCGAGCCTTTTGTGGTAGGATGGGCATTGACTTGTCTTTTTCCTCGGCTTTCCATCCTCAGACTAATGGCCAGACCGAACGAACCAATCAGACCTTGGAAACATATCTGAGATGCTTTGTTTCTGCTGATCAGGATGACTGGGTGTCCTTTTTGCCTTTGGCTGAGTTCGCCCTTAATAATCGGGCCAGCTCGGCTACCTTGGTTTCACCGTTTTTCTGCAACTCTGGGTTCCATCCTCGTTTCTCTTCAGGGCAGGTTAAGTCTTCGGACTGTCCTGGTGTGGATACTGTGGTGGACAGGTTGCAGCAGATTTGGACTCATGTAGTGGACAATTTGACTTTGTCCCAGGAGAAGGCTCAACGTTTCGCTAATCGCAGACGCTGTGTGGGTCCCCGACTTCGGGTTGGGGACTTGGTTTGGTTATCTTCTCGTCATATTCCTATGAAGGTTTCCTCTCCTAAGTTTAAACCTTGTTTTATTGGTCCGTATAGGATTTCTGAGGTTCTTAATCCTGTGTCTTTTCGTCTGACCCTTCCAGATTCTTTTTCCATACATAACGTATTCCATAGGTCATTGTTGCGGAGATACGTGACACCTATGGTTCCATCTGTTGATCCTCCTGCCCCGGTTTTGGTGGAGGGGGAGTTGGAGTATATTGTGGAGAAGATTTTGGATTCTCGTGTTTCAAGGCGGAAACTCCAGTATCTGGTTAAGTGGAAGGGTTATGCTCAGGAAGATAATTCCTGGGTCTTTGCCTCTGATGTCCATGCTCCCGATCTTGTTCGTGCCTTTCATATGGCTCATCCTGGTCGTCCTGGGAGCTCTGGTGAGGGTTCGGTGACCCCTCCTCAAGGGGGGTACTGTTGTGAATTCTGTGGCAGAGCTCCCTCCTGTGGTCACAAGTGGTACTTCGGCTGGTTCTCTCTGTGAGCTTCCGTTGGTGGAGGAAAGTGGTACTGCGGCTTCTGAGTTTCCTTCCTCAGGTGATGTGGTGAAGTCGTTAGGTGCTGCTCTATTTAACTCCACCTAGTGCTTTGATCCTGGCCTCCAGTCAATGTTCTAGTATTGGACCTGTTTCCTCCTGGATCGTTCCTGTGGCCTGCTGCTCTGCATAGCTAAGTTCCTCTTTGCTATTTGTTTGCTGTTTTTTTTCTGTCCAGCTTGTCTATTTGTTTTTTTCTGCTTGCTGGAAGCTCTGGGACGCAGAGGGTGTACCTCCGTGCCGTTAGTTCGGTACGGAGGGTCTTTTTGCCCCCTTTTGCGTGGTTTTTGTAGGGTTTTGTGTTGACCGCAAAGTTACCTTTCCTATCCTCGCTCTGTTCAGAAAGTTGGACCTCACTTTCCTAAATCTATTTCATCTCTACGTTTGTTTTTTCATCTTAACTCACAGTCATTATATGTGGGGGCTGCCTTTTCCTTTGGGGTATTTCTCTGAGGCAAGGTAGGCTTATTTTCTATCTTCAGGCTAGCTAGTTTCTCAGGTCGTGCCGAGTTGCATAGGGGGCGTTAGGCGCAATCCACGGCTGCCTTTAGTGTGGTTGGAGAGGATTAGGGATTGCGGTCAACAGAGTTCCCACGTCTCAGAGCTCATGATTGTTTTTTGGGTTATTGCCAGGTCACTGTATGTGCGCTGACCTCTATGTCCATTGTGGTACTGTATTACCTTTCATAACAGGGGACGAATGGAAGACGGCGTTTAACACCAGAGATGGGCACTATGAGTATCTGGTGATGCCCTTCGGGCTCTGTAATGCCCCAGCCGTTTTCCAAGACTTTGTCAACGACATCTTCCGGGATATGCTTTCCACCTCGGTCGTAGTCTATCTGGATGATATTCTCATCTTCTCTCCAGATATTGACTCCCACCGGAGAGATTTTGGCAGAGTCTTCGACCTCTTACGGGCAAACTCTCTTTACGCAAAGTTGGAGAAGTATGTGTTTGAGCAGGAGTCTTTACCTTTCCTGGGCTATATCATCTCTGCCCAGGGATTGGCTATGGATCCTGCCAAACTACAGGCTGTGATGGACTGGCAAGAACCCCATTCACTTAAAGCGGTGCAGCGCTTTATAGGGTTCATTAATTAGTACCGCCAGTTCATTCCCCATTTCTCAACTTTGGTAGCTCCCTTGGTAGCCCTCACCAAGAAGGGAGCAAATCCCAAAGTGTGGTCTAAAGAGGTCTCCAAGGCCTTTTCTTCTACTAAGTCTCATTTTGCTAGCGCTCCCATCCTACATCGTCCCGATGTTGATAAGCCGTTTATAATGGAGGTGGATTCCTCTTCCGTTGGTGCTGGAGCAGTCCTCTTCCAAAAGGATGCTCAAGGTCGAAGCATCCGTGCTTCTTCTTCTCCAAGACCTTCACACCAGCGGAGAGGAATTATTCCATCGGGGAAAAGGAGTTGCTAGCGATGAAATTGGCTTTCTCAGAGTGGAGACATCTCTTGGAGGGGGCTCGTTTTCCCTTTCAAGTTTTTACAGACCACAAAAATTTGCTCTATTTGCAAACAGCCAAGCGGCTAAATTCTCGCCAGGCCAGATGGTCCTTATTCTTCTCCCGATTCCACTTCACCCTCCATTATCTTGCTGGGGGAGAAGAATATTCGAGCTGATGCTCTTTCTCGCTCTGTTGTGTCATCTGAGGAGGAGGAAGGAGAGCCTCGGCTTATTGTTCCTTCTGAGAGCTTGAGAACCGTGGCTCCGGTGTCGCTTGAGTCTGTGCCTCCGGGCAAGACTTTTGTGCCCTTAAATTTGCGACCGGAGGTTCTCTCTTGGGCTCATTCCTCCAGGGTGGGTGGACACTTTGGGACAAAAAGGACATCTGAGCTGCTGGCGAGGACGTACTGGTGGCCGCATATGCTCCGAGATGTCAGAGATTACGTTCTGGCATGTGTCTCATGCGCCAAAAATAAGTCTCCTCGACAACGGCCGTCTGGGTTACTCTATCCCTTGCCGGTGGCAGACAGGCCCTGGGAGATGGTCGGGATGGACTTTGTAGTGGGTTTGCCCAAGTCTCACGGCTGTACCATCATTTGGGTTATTACTGATCATTTCTCGAAAATGGTGCATTTGGTGCCGCTCCCACGGTTACCTTCTGCACGGGCCTTGGCAGCGTTGTTCATAAGGCACATCTTCCGCCTACACGGCATGCCAGACAAAATTGTCAGTGATCGGGGTCCCCAGTTTGCATCTCGGTTCTGGAGAGAGCTTTGTCATCTTCTCAGCATTGATTTAAATCTCTCTTCCGCATATCATCCCGAGACGAATGGGTTGGTAGAGAGGGCCAATCAGACTCTGGTCACATATCTACGACATTTTGTTTCTGCCAGGCAGGATGACTGGGCATCTTTATTACCATGGGCTGAGTTCGCCCTTAATAACGCTGTAGCCGACTCCACCGGTCAGACTCCTTTCCTCCTTAATTACGGCCAGCATCCGCAGATTCCTGCGCCTTTGCCCGTGTCCTCTGCTGACTCCAGGGTGGCAGACTGGGCAGTGGAGGCACGGGACATTTGGGACCGCACTCAGGATGCCATTCGGGCCTCGAAGGAGAGAATGAGGTCCTCCACCGATGCACATCGGCGCCCTGCCACCGACCTTTGCTCCTGGCGATTTTAGTGTGGCTCTCCGCCCGTAACATCAGGCTGCGAGTTGAGTCCACTAAATTTGCTCCTCACTACTTGGGCCCATTCAAGGATCCTGTGGTCTATCGTTTGGCCCTTCCGCCACGCCTGGGTATCAGCGACACCTTTCATGTGTCCCTCTTGAAACCTGTGTATATGTCCCGGTTTTCTGAGTCATCTGCTGGGACATCGGGTTCGTCTACAGACGATTATGAGGTGAACGCTATTTTGGGGTTCAAGGTGGTACGTGGCAAAAATTTTTATTTAGTGGACTGGAAGGGTTATGGCCCCGAGGACAGGTCCTGGGAGCCTGTTGAGCACGTTCGGGCCCCGCAGCTCATTGCTGCCTTCGAACGTAGCGAGGCCCAAGGAGGGGGGGGGCCCTAGGAGGGGGGGGTAATGTTAGGAGTCGAGTTTCCTCTGCTGCACAGGGGGAATCTCGATCCGTCTCCGCTGCGGTCTCCCATTCTTCTCCAGCCGCAGTGGAGTCTGCTCAGCAGGGACGTCGATCCCAGCGTCTCGCTCAGTCTGACTCTGTGCGAAGAGTTACTGCTGCTTTTCCTGCTTCTGCCATTGAAGCCAGTGCTGGGCAGCGGCGAGTGGACGTTTCTGGATCTAAGTCCTGCTTTTCTCTGTCTGAGCATGCCCAGGGCAGGATCTCCCGTTGTAGATCGAGGGTCACATGCTCAGGTACTGCAGCACATCCCATTGGTCCTTTTGGCAGGTCCTGAAAGGGCAAAACTTCTGTAGCTGTTTCCTGTGCTGCAGCTATATAAACTGCGCATGACCGCACGGCCATGCGCTAGTATTGTCTTGTAAATATGTGTGTGTGTTGTGAATGAAAGTCGCTCTTTAAATAACCCTCCCTATTGAATGTCTGTTCGCGGAAGGTGTATGTTTGCTATCTAGCGCCCGACTTATCCAACAGCACGAAACACACATTACTGCTACCAGTTGCTGTGTCCGCCAGTACAGCACTGTGCGCTTGCTCTGCGCTTTCCTTACCCAAGCCTGGGTGGTTAGTGGCGTCCGTCAGTGCGGCACCGCACGCACTCTTGTGCCTTAATATTATTATTTATGTTCCTCTGACACACCCAGTTGCGGTGTTGTGCCAGCAAGTGTCTAATCGGACTTCAATCCTGTGTAGGGGTTGAGTCCGCTGACTTCTTGCTCGCGCTTTATGTGCGGTACTGCGGTCCTGTGACGCAACAGGGTGAAGTTAACCCATGTGTGTATACTTAGTACCGCCATATAGTCCGTCTTACTAGCAGCAGGGTCTTTTACCTGCACGGTGGACCTCGGACTGCGAACACACCTAATACCATAACATCTGATTCTTGGTGCGTTCCGCCAGTCCCTAACAGTGTGTCTCCAGAAGCACGAGTTAGGCACAATTTACGGGCACTACAAAGTACTGGTCACTACAACATACGGGTCACTGCAACGGCAGTTTACAATTTTCACTCAGCAACATCCACTGCTGTTTGTTTCTGGAAAAACGCCCACGGAGACAAAATTGTCACTACAACTGTAGATAGAAATTATTCATGTCAAATAAATATTATTACTGTCACAAAGTACAATATGTCACAAAAAACAATCTCAAAATCAGAGGAATCCATTGAAACTTATACAAATAAAGTGACACTGGTCAGAATTGAAAAATTTGGCCTGGTCATGAAGGTGAAACAAGGTTTGGGGGCTAAAGGGTTTAATATTCACATTAGGAATATATTTTTATAGACTATCACTCAAAGGCTTTGTCTATCTGCATATAATAGTGATCTCATGTGTGATGCAGACCAACAGTGAAAGTAAAGTCTACAAGTTTAATTTCAAGTATGTATAAAAAAAGCCAAATGGATAAAAAAGTGCAACTGAACACTAAAGGGAGATGACAAATAGCAAGCTTTCAAGACTACCTACATCTCCTAATCAGGCATTGTGGAACAAGTTTAGACTAAACAGTATTAAAATTCACTGAATTTGTTGCTCATGCGCTTGATAAATTTGAAGAGAAAAAACAGAGAAAATCACGGAATAAAGAAGTCCAAAATGGTATGAAACTAAATTGCTTTTATTATATTATGTACATAAGCAAGTGAGGTAGGGGTGGGGGGGGAGGGGGAATCAGGAAGAAAACGGACACACCAAAAGGGACAATAAAAATTGCAGACCCTATAATTAGCAGCAACAAGATATAGTACATTAAATAAATAGTAAAGTGCCTATGTGCAAAATTGCAATCATGCGGCCTGATAGCATCTGTTTACATGTATTGATAATGTCTTGATGCTACATAGGTAAAGTGATAAGGACTAGTAAATATGAGCAGGTATATAGGGGAGGATAAGGGTAGAGAATAAAAGTGCCTGTGCTGAAAATGACAGAAAGTAGTTAGTTACAGGTATCAAAACCACTCATAGAAAGAACATGATTCAATTAATGCAGTGTATAAATGATAGATGGGTGGTAAGTGAATCCTCTCATAGATACCTGGTGCTCGTGGACTGTGTCCCCTGGATGCACCATCTCCGACGTGCATTTCAGCGTCAGCCTTTGACAGGGGATCAATGAAGGCAAATGCCGAAATGTGCGTTGGGGAGGGCGCATCTAAGGGACACATTCCACCAGGTATCTATGAGAGGATTCACTTACCACCCAGCTATCATTTATACATTTCATTAATTGAATGTTGTTCCTTCTATGAGTGGTTTTGATACCTGTAGCTAACTACCGTCTGTCATTTTCAGTACAGGCACTTAAATTCTCTACCCTTGTCCTCCCTTATATACTGTACCTGCACATATTTACTACTCCTTATCACTTTACCCATGTAGCATCAAGACATTAACTATACATGTACACTGATAATGTACTATATCTTGTTGATGCTAGTTATGTAATCTGGAATTTTTATTGTCCCTTGTGGTTTGTCCATATTTTTCCTGGTTTTACCCCCACCCCTACCTCACTTGATTATGTACATAATAAAAACAATTTCTTTCATACCATTTTGGACTTCTGAATGTGTCACATAGATTTATGTCTTTTTACATCAATTAAGGAATTTGCACTTCAGACCATGTGGGGTCATCATAACAGAACCAGACCCCAATCAGAGGACAACAAAACATTTACTCCTAATCTAGGAACCTTCCAATATTTATGGACACAACTGTTTATCACTTATCACGTGTCGAGTTCCCGCTTCTGCACAAGGGGAATCTCGAGCCATCTCCGCTGTGGTCTCCCATTCTTCTCCAGCCGCAGTGGAGTCTGCTCAGCAGAGACGTCGGTCCCAGCGTCTTGCTCAGTCTCACTCTGTGCGAGGAGCTACTGCTGCTTTTCCTGCTTCTGCCATTGAAGTCAGTGTTGGGCAGCGGAGAGCAGATGCTTTTGGGGCTAAGTCCTGCTTTTCTCTTTCTGAGCATGCCCAGGGCAAGATCTCCCATTGTAGATCGAGGGTCACATGCTCAGGTACTGCAGCACATCCCATTGGTCCTCCAGGAAGGTCCTGAAAGGGCAAAACTTTGGTAGCAGCTTCCCATTGGTCCTTTATTGGAAGGTCCTGAACGTGCTGCAACTATATAAGCTGCGCATGACCGCACGGCCATGCGCTAGTATAGTCTTGATAATGTGTGTGTTGATGGATGTATGTCGATGGATGAAAGTCGCTCTTTAAAATCCCCTCCCTACTGTATGACTGCTCGCGGAAGGTGGATGATTGCTACCTAGCGCCCGACTTAACCATCAGCACGTTACACACATTACAGCCTCTAATTGCTGTGACCGCCAGTGCGGCGCCGTGCGCTTTCACAGCGCTTTCCTGACCCAAGCCTGGGTGGTTAGTGGCATTCACCAGTGCGGCACCGCATGCACTCTCGTGCTTCTTTGTTATAATTATTTCAGTCACTCTGACACCACAGTAGCGGTGTCGAGTGCATGAGGTCTCTATGCACTCAAATCCTGTGTCTTGGGATTGAGTTCTAAGACTCCTTGCTTGCGCTTTTGGTGCGGTACCGCGGTCCTGTGATGCAACAGGGTACGCTTCCTTCACACAGGGTGAGGTTAACCCGTGTGTGTATTCACTTTGTACCGCCATATAGTCCGTCATTACTTGGCAGCAGGTTCCATCTCTGCACGGTGGACCCCGGGCTGCGAACGCACCATACTCTATCTGTCTTATTATTTGGTGCGTTCCGCTAGCCCTAACATCACTCTCCCATAACAACAGTTCTGCGCCGTGTTGTGTATAAATGTATGATTCTTCAGAATTTCTATTAGTCTAAGCCTGATGAAGAGACCTGAGTAGTCTCGAAAGCTTGCAATTGGTTACCGTCTTTTCAGCTAGCCATTAAAAGGTATCAACCACTGAGGACTCTCCATTCTAAATATTTTTTCTAAAATCGATGTATGTAGCAACCTTGAATCAGACCCAGGCTTGATTCCAGCTAAAGAAATGCACCTAAGATGCATTTCTGCACCCAATAAGTAAAATAGATTACTTGCACTTTTGTTTAAATACACAGCATCAAAAACTCCCCAAAACCTCATCATGGCAATGTAGTCTAAAATGGTAGTGAGTGGAAGACATACTCCAACAAAAAATCCATATAATATGTGCCTTTAAATCATTATATGTTTATTATAAATATATTTGTTAAAAGAAAAAATAAGTGAAATAAAAGTGAAAACATAATAATATACAGTACCAAGTATGTTCTATTTAAATAGAGCATCAATAATAGCATCAACTCTGAGGGCAGAAATGTACTGTTCCGACAACAAAAATTCAATGTAAAAGCTAATTTATGCTACACTTTGTTCCGGAACTGTTCAGGTTGAATGGCTGCTTGGTATTAATAACATGGATAATTGCAACATTGTTTCATATTCTAAAGGTCAGCTTTTTTTCAATTATTCTTCCAGTGAACTTTTATATTCAATGCTATGGATAGGTTTTACAATTTTAGACCATGCACCATAAAACACCTGTGGTTTCTAAATGGTTCTACAATAATAGTATAAATAATTGTACACTGTATTAATCTAATTTTATTTTTTTTAAAGCATGGCATTTTTTAAAGGTTTTTGTTGCTTTTACTAACCTATTTCTTTTTGTTAGGGCGCAGTCAGTCGGCCGCATAACATGGATGACAATTGCATCGCAGTGCACAGACTTGCTGGTGGCTCTCCTAACCTAAGCGTGATAGCTGCATATAAATACTGTACGTGCTGTCACTCTCGGATCAGGAAAGCAACCGGCCAGTCCAAGCATTGCGATGTGATCATTATCCGTGATATACAGCTGTCTGACTGTGGCCTTAAAAAGGTTAGTTGGGATTTTAAACCTGATGGCTTTGAATTCTTAGGATGGGTCAGCAATATTTTTTTGGTACGGTACTGTAGACGCATGGTGAGAGGTACATCTTCCCCATTGGTTGCAAGGAACAGTGCTGTACTTTTATTAATGTCTGTGACTGAAAGTACAATTCACTACAGCAAATGAATGAGGCTAATCGGTAAAGTCAGACACAGCTGATACTAAATATGGCGCTGTGCCTGGTAAAGACTATTAGGGAAGGCACAGAATTTAATATTGCTGGCCTCTCCTAGGAAAAGACCATCAATAAGTCTCAGGTAACCCATTAAGTTCTGTGAAGATCTCTTTTAATATCTTTGTAGAAAAACTGTTTATAGGGTTTTCCAAAAATATACATTGATGGCCAATCCAGAACAGAACAAAGGGAGTATAGCTCTCTTTGCAGAGCCCCAGCCACTTTGTTCTGCCTTTAAAATGTTTTCCCTTCAAAATTCTATTAATTTTTAAGTTTCATTTAAGGTCAAGTACAGTACACACCAAAAGTTTGGACACACCTTTTCATTTAAAGATTTTTCTGTATTTTCATGACTATGAAAATTGTAAATTCACACTGAAGGCATCAAAACTATGAATTAACACATGTGGAATTATATACTTAACAAAAAAGTGTGAAACAATTTAAATTATGTCTTATATTCTAGGTTTTTCAAAGTAACCACCTTTTGTTTTGGTGACTGCTTTGCACAATCTTGGCATTCTCTTGATGAGCTTCAAGAGGTAGTCACTGGGAATGGGTTTCACTTCACTGGTGTGCCCTGTCAGGTTTAATAAGTGGGATTTTTTTGCCTTATAAATGGGGTTGGGACCATCAGTTGTGTTGTGCAGAAGTTTGGTGGATACACAGCTGATAGTCCTACTGAATAGACTGTTAGAATTTGTATTATGGCAAGAAAAAAGCAGCTAAGTAAAGAAAAACGAGTGGCCATCATTACTTTAAGAAATGAAGGTCAGTCAGTCTGAAAAATTGGAAAAACTTTGAAAGTGTCCCCAAGTGCAGTGGCAAAAACCATCAAGTGCTACAAAGAAACTGGCTCACATAAGGACCGCCCCAGGAAAGGAA
Source organism: Ranitomeya imitator (assembly GCF_032444005.1). Classification (NCBI taxonomy): domain Eukaryota; kingdom Metazoa; phylum Chordata; class Amphibia; order Anura; family Dendrobatidae; genus Ranitomeya; species Ranitomeya imitator. Next base: position 371,878,289 of record NC_091285.1, read on the forward strand.
GACCAAGAGTCACCTCTGCTTCTGAGGATAAGTTTATCCGAGTCACCAGCCTCAGAAATCGCAGGTTAACAGCAGCTCAGATTAAAGACCACATCAATGCCACACAGAGTTCTAGCAGCAGACACATCTCTACAACAACTGTTAAGAGGAGACTTTGTGCAGCAGGCCTTCATGTTAAAATAGCTGCTAGGAAACCACTGCTAAGGACAGGCAACAAGCAGAAGAGACTTGTTTGGGATAAAGAACACAAGGAATGGACATTAGACCAGTGGAAATCTGTACTGTGGTCTGATGAGTCCAAATTTGAGATCTTTGGTTCCAACCACAGTGTCTTTGTGTGACGCAGAAAAGGTGAACGGATGGACTGTACATGCCTGGTTCCCACCGTGAAGCATGGAGGAGGAGGTGTAATGGTGTGAGGGTGCTTTGCTGGGGACACTGTTGGGGATTTATTCAAAATTGAAGGCATACTGAACCAGCATGGCTACCACAGCATCTTGCAGCGGCATGCTATTCCATCTGGTTTGCGTTCAGTTGGACCATCATTTATTTTTCAACAGGACAATGACTCCAAACATACCTCCAGGCTGTGTAAGGGCTACTTGACCAAGAAGGAGAGTGATGGGGTGCTACGCCAGATGACCTGGCCTCCACAGTCACCAGACCTGAACCCAATCAAGATGGCTTGGGGTGAGCTGGAACGCAGAGAGAAGGCAAAAGGGCCAACAAGTGCTAAGCATCTCTGGGAACTCCTTCAAGATTGTTGGAAGACCATTCCCGGTGACTACCTCTTGAAGCTCATCAAGAGAATGCCAAGAGTGTGCAAAGCAGTCATCAAAGCAAAAAGTGGCTACTTTGAAGAACCTAGAATATAAGACATAATTTCAGTTGTTTCACACTTTTTTGTTAAAGGGAACCTGTCACCCCCCCCTCAGGCGTTTGTAACTAAAAGAGCCACCTTGTGCAGCACAAATGCTGCATTCTGACAGGGTGGCTCTTTTAGTTTTCCTTCCTAAGCCAGACGCCTCCCAGCCGTCACTCCAGGCCTGCACGCGCCGGGCGCCTCTTCCTCTTGCTTCATTATCATCCCTGGCACCTGCGTTGAAAGTATGAAGGGCAGCGCAACTGCGCATGCCCGGAAAAAAATACTTACAGCGCAGGCGCCGGGAACGCTAATGAAGCAAGAGGAGATGGCGCCCGGCGCACACAGGCCCGGAGTGACGGCTGGGAGGCATCTGGCTTAGGAAGGAAAGACCTGCCTTCCTGGCAATTTCAGGGTATGAGGGGGCACATTTTATAAACGTTTATTTCAGTGTGTGCAGGGAGCATGATAACTAAAAGAACCACCATGTCAGAATGCAGCATTTGTGCTGCACAAGGTGGCTCTTTTAGTTACAAACGCCTGAGGGGGGTGACAGGTTCCCTTTAAGTGTATAATTCCACATGTGTTAATTCATAGTTTTGATGCCTTAGGGTGTGATTGTACAATTTTCATAGTCATGAAAATACAGAAAAATCTTGAAATGAGAAGGTGTGTCCAAACTTTTGGTCTGTACTGTATATTCTTTTTTTTTTCACATTTGGAGGATAAATCTCTGTATTGTTTAATAATGTAACCCTATAGAGATAAAAAAATAAAAAGAGTTAAGACTAAAATAAAAAGTCAATGAACTACTTCAACATCAATTAAATTATTACTCATATATTATCTTATTTCTACAGTAAACAAGACTATATTTAAACTGCATTAATAGATACATTCATCTCTTAAGAAATCCAATTATGAGCCAAAATGGTGATTGGTGATATCTGTTGATCATATCACATCTACTGAATAGTCACATATTACAGTCACACACAGCAGGAACAACTGCCAAAAGTATTTTTTTTCAAACCTCTCATTTTCTATGAATCTTAGGATCTGTTGACTGAAGACCAAAGGTAGGAAAGAATATACATGGTAATGAGGGATTGTGCTCACAAGGTTTGAAGAAAATGGGTTACAAATTGTAAAACACCATGACCAAAGTGGAGTAAAATCTAAAACTTGTATATGACATTCAAACATATATTTAATGTTTTTTTCACAGTTATTAAAGAAAATATTGATATATACTGGTTGATTTTTAAGTATTTGAAATAAAAAAAAATGAGTATACACGTCATGTGCTGAATTTTCAATGTGATTCATGTTGGCCAAATGGATGGGAAGAGTTATTTTTTGCCACATTTATGAAATGGGTCTGTTAATCATTAATTGGGTGGCATAAAGGAAAATATAAACTACAACTAAACCAGATCAACTACATCTTTTGCAAAATAAAAAGCCAACAAATGTAAAAAACAGCAGGCAACTGTAAATATATTTATAGCTAAATAAACTAAATTGTCGAAACATAACATAAAACAGACCAGAATAGGCTAATATGAATAAAAGGCCTCATTAAATTGTCTGTTTTTCACGTATGATTTTTATCTCTGTTTTTCACAGAGAGGTTATATGCCCATTATAGTCTATGGTGATCCAGCACACTAATGAACTGTACAGATTTTCATAAGTGGAATAAACGAAAAAAAATGGTTGAGCACACTATTACTGAATTGCTATTTCTTATAGGCAAATATTAGATGAAAGCTGTATTCAATGCTGAGTATATTTAATGTTAAAATTAATTACAAGAATTTTATTATTTTCTATGTCCATTATCATTAAATCTTCAAAAACAGCAAAAACACACAAGGTGGAAAACATTTTTCCTCAATATCTTTTATAGCCATATGTCAATAAAAAACATACTATGAAGTCAACAGACAGAAAACAAAATTTCACTGTGATTAAGCAACAATGAGTCCTATAGAAGATCTTCATCCCTTCCGAACAGGGTACACTGGAGAAAAATGGAGATGGAGGTAGCACAAAACGCCATCTTGATACAACGTTTCAGGGACACACCCCTTCCTCGGATGCCTCAGGACTCAGTCATTGTTTCCTAATAAGGGGGATATTTTATTTAACTTTTGGGCTTTTTATATTGGAATATGGCTATAAAAATATAAAAAAACAGTAAAACACAATGCAGAAAATGTTTTTATTCAATTGTTTAATGGAGGATTTGAATATATCCCTGTTCACACACAGTGGTTTCCCCAAGAGTGCAGTGAGGAACTTTACATACTTTTTGGGAAATTATCATTATATTATTAGTGCAATTCATGAGTAATGAATCATAGATATTTTCATTAAATATTTTTACACATTTTCTGCGATGTAAATTATGGTGTTTAATTCAGTTCATTCTACACTCAAAACTCCTTAATGTGAAATTAAGCAACTCTGCCAGCAACTACTTTATGCTGTCTGTTTTGAAGCCTTCAGCTAGAGTTGTTCTTTTTCATGTACTAAAAGATGAAGATTCATTCTAGCAAAAAACTCCCTCTGCACCGTACAGCAAAAAGACAAGCACAGAATTCAAGACAGCATCTTTCAGCAATACCATTTTCCTTATTTCGGAAGAAAAATAAAGACTATCCTTAAAGATTATCCTGCAACATGATCACTAAGGATGACTGCACAATAATGGAAAAATATTCAAACTATGCAAGGCCTCATTCAGTCATCGGTTTTCATGGAGACATGCTCATGAGTCAATCAAAATCTCTCATACAAGTCTATGGTTCCATGAAAATTGCTGGCAGCACACTTTGCAATCCATATGCAATCCATGTGCTGTCAGTTTTCAACGCTGCAACTGGTAGAAGAAGCTTTTGATTTTTTTTGCGTGCATTTCATTGCTGAGAGTACAAACTGAAACAGACCAAAAGCTAACAAAAATCTGATCCAAACCACAATGAAAATCCATACTTATTTAATGTGCATGAAAAAAATGGATATCAGAACAAGGCCTATCAAAGAAGGGAATTCATGACCAGATCGATTTTCTGAACTTTGGTTGAGTATCCAGGTCAGTGGTACCTGGTGGCTAGCTGGGAGGCCTGCACATCTATTACCTTCCTGAATCCCTGATATAGTATTTGATACTTCAGGACTGGCACGTTATCTGTGCAACATGATGCAAAGATGATGATATACTAGCCCTGGGTAGACACCTGGATGTTCAGGTCTGGCAGGTTTGGCTGAACAGTTCCAAAAAGTTCAGGTTTAGGTACCAGAACAGTACCCAGACCCGAACCCTGACCCCGTTCTCATTCGTATGGGGGGCCTGAACATCCAGTGCTTGCCATTCTGTCATGTGCATGACAGCGAGGCAAAAACAACTGGTCAGACATCCGCAGTTCCCACCCTGTCAAAAGATAGCATGAGAGCACAGCTGTGATTAGAGGTATAAAGTTTACCTCCGGTTACTGGTGTTAGCTGATGCGACTACTACTGCTCCCATCAGCTGATGCCTGCTGCTGCTAATAACAGTGAGAGCAGGAGCAGCTGATGGGAATACTACAGCCCCGTTGGTGCTAGTGGGGATCTCACCGGTCACTGCAGTCCAACCCAACTGGAAACACAGCCTTAGCGACCAGAAGTAACCTTGTTACGCAATTGTTATGCAATTTCTTCTGATACCCCATATCTCAGTGTGCATTGAGCACCTTGAACCAATAGGTGCTTCACAAAAGATTTTAACATTGAGCTGTGAAAATAAAACAAATCACATTTTTCCCACAAAAATGTTTTTTTAGCTCAGAAGGGAGGGAGGCAGTTGGATTTGGGAGCGCGGAATGACATTAATTTATTTTGGGGCGCAAGGACGATTTCGCTGTTCCAGAGCCTTTGTACTACCTGTAACATGGAAGCCCCCGTACTTCCAATGACAGATGACAGACCTGAGTGAGCAGTTGCTTTTTTGTGGATTGAGTTAAAGCTTTTATTGGGAACATTTCACATAACATTTTGGATCACATTTATACGGCACTCTACAAAACCCTGGCACTCTTATGCACGCCTAAAAAGACAGACACTGAAAGACGATAGGCCACGCAGCGTCCACAGTGTCTCCATCTGCCTCATTATAGGGAATTTTCCACTGATGGTTCCGTCTGAATCACGTATTTCAGAGATTTACACAAAAAACCCATTGCAAGCGCTCAGCGCAGAGCGCAGGATAAATCTAAGCTAAGCTCTACTGCAAAAGGCAGAATGAATAAATCAACAGCAGATGAAGTGGTTTTAGTTATTTTTTACGCAGTTCCTCGGTAGAAGTAATTAGACAACTTTATTTTGGGGTTGGTGCGATTACAGCTATATCAGATTTATATTGGGTTTTTGTTTGACTGCTGTCACACACTAAAATACACTTCAGATAGCTATAATGTTTCCATATTTTGGCCAACAGAGTTCTGTGTGGGCTTGTTTTTTGAGGGATAAGGTGACATTTTTCATGGTCTCTAGTAGGCCAGTTCAACCCTGCTCACTGATATGTGGAACTGCAAACACATGCCACACTATCTTGAACAGTATGAACAGGCCAAATTTCTCTGACATGAGGATTATACTGCCATCTACTTTTATTATATCAAGATTGACATTATTGGGATGTCAAAATATCTTGTATACTTGGTCACCAATTTTGTTTTAAGAAAGTCAATATCTGTTGTCAGTATTTTTCATTCTTTCCCTTGCGTAGTATATACTAAGTTACACTTACTCATAATTCCACCTCTTTATCATCACATACAAATAATTCAGATGAAATGCAGCTGTATGGTGAAAATTAATAATAAAAAATGGAATCTAGAAAGATGTGGAAAAGATTTAGAAAGGAAGTTATATTCTAACTGATATACATCTTTACCATCTTATTTTATTTTCTGCTGAGTACTGTATCAATATCTTAAATTTACAAAAATCCATATGAAAGTAATTACAGCAGGCTGCAGTAGAAACATTGCAATCTGTTGAGGCACTTTATTATAAAACAAAAAAGGAATACAACATATGAAAACACTGCATCTTACAGTTTAGTATTTTCTAACCTCGGCTTCTAAAATCAATGTTATTGCTCACAATAACATGAATTCTATAACTAGATTATTCAACACCATGAAATTTGACCCTCAACACTCAAAATGTCTTTGTGTCATTTAAATTTACTTAAATTTGATTGAATTCCACACAATTAGAATTAGTTTATACTATAATCATTTAGATTAAAATTTAGAAAGCATGTAAGAGGAATGTGTGTACATCTCTATATATTGAGTCACACTCAAACTATTTCTTGAGTTTCAAATAAAATATCAAAATGCTCTAACCTCGTGGCTTCATGCCGCCTGAAAATACAAAGGTGACATCAACCCCAGAAATATGAACTCCACTTGTCACCACTACAGGACAAGTAGGAAGAGCTGGGAAAAGTGCCAGAAATGGCACATCAAATAGATGTTCCTTTTCTGGGTGGCTGCTGGCTTCTATTTTTTAGGTTAGAGGGGTCAATATCCATCACCCCTTACCAGCCTGAGAATGCCAGCCCCCAGCTGTGAGCTTTAGCGGCTGGTTGTCAAAAATGGGGGAAACCCCATGCCGTTTTTTAAATGATTTATTTAAATAATTTAAAAAAAACAGCGTGGGGACCCTTCTATTCTTGATAACCAGTAATAGTCCCATCAGCCTGCTGTCTCTTCTATTACTTAAATATAACTCTCATAATTCTCCCCTGTGCTCGCGCCGATCGCCGGCAGAGCAGGGGAGAATGATGACAGCCGTGTTCAGCACCGAGCGCCGGGGAACAGTGCTTACTGTAATGCTTCTTCCCTAGCTCATGTCCGTGTGGTACTATGCGGCACACGGTTACCACAACTGTGCCACAAGTATTACACACATGGACACTGACATCTCCAGTACTAGAAATATCAGGATGTGTGAAAGAGACCTTATAGCGGGTTTTTATGTTTGGCAGCTGTCACTCACTAAAAGACGCTTTTGATTGCAAAAAAAGTTTTGCTAGACCACAACTTGAGAGCTATAATTTTTTCATATTTTGACCCACAGAGCCATGTGAGGTCTTGTTTTTTGTGGAACAAGTTGACGTTTTTATTGGTACCATTTTTGCGCACTTGACATTGGCATTTTTTGATCGCTTTCTTTTCCGGCAGAATGAACAAAAACCAGCAATTCATGAATTTCTTTTTTGATGGATGTTTATGCCAATCTGTGTATGGTAAAATTGATAAGGCAGTTTTATTCTTCGGGCAAGTACAATTACAGCGATACCTCATTTTTTTATGTTTTGGGGCTTTTATACAATAAAAACAATTTTATAGAAAATAACAAAAACAAAGTCCTTTATTTAAAATAAAACAAAACACCATTTTACTTTTTTATTTAAAAATAAACAGCAATACTCACCTAACGCCCATTAGATTGAAGCACTTGTCTTCATCAATAAAACAAAAATAAAAAACAACCATATCCCTCAACTGTCCGTCATTCTGTCCCATGCCATAATCCATGTCTGGGGCTAAACAGTTTTCAATCTGTATGGTGCAAAGATGCGACCGTCCTTGCTGAGAAACACTGGGAGAATGAGCTGCTGCGAGCATCAGTGACTAGCAGTGACATCATCTGGGCTTCCACAGGTCACTGAGATTGTGTTCCCAGCCAGGCCCCTGATCTATGGTGACTTAGGTGAGATCATCGATCGCACAGTGCAAAAAAGCAGTGAAGTGGTGAGTTCACCAGGAAAAATTTCTCATTGTGAACTACAGTGAACTCTCTGAGCTCAGCGCTGCACCATGAGACTATCATATGGTGCTAGCAGGGATCTCACCAAGGTCACCACTAGAGTTGAGCGACCTTGACCTTTTTAGAGTCGAGCCGGGTTTCGCGAAACCCGACTATCTCAAAAGTCGGGTCGAGTGAAATCGGCCGATTATGACGTAAAGTCGGGATCGACCGAAACACAAAACCCAATGCAAGTCAATGGGGCAGCATAGTCGGCAGTGAGTGGGGGCCAGGAAAACACCTAGAGTGCCCATTTTAATGTCAAAACCATCCATTCTTCTTAATGAAGCTTGTCAAGTGTAATTTACCTTATAATAATTGGAAGGCATTTGAAATTGGGGGTCATTTGGCTAAAGTTGTGGTGGGTAGGGCTGGTTCAAGTAATTAGTGGGCCCAGGAAATCTGGACCACGTCACGGCAGTGGAGCAGGGAGAGGTAAGTATTTCAACTTTGCAAGTGCTGTGAACATGAGCAAGCAGGGGGGGCCCACTCGTTGGCATTGGCACTGGCACAGGGCCCCTCAAAGTACAGCGGTGTGTTTGCACGGCGGGGGCGCCTCCCACCGGCAGCAACACTTTTGCGTACTATGAGAGGCCCTGTGCCAGTGACGTCGCCAACTAGTATTCCTCCCCCCACCTGATGAAGGAACCTGCACTTTCATCTGCACCTTCCTCTTTGTCCCCGTGTAAGGTGGTATGGTATGCGGGAAGAGCAACCTGACTTTCAGCAGGGTCACAATGTTGTTGTGTAGCGTGCACGGGGAATGTTGCGTTATGGGTCAATGTACCAGCAGACTCATCTATCACTGGCTGGGCAATGGGCAGGATGAGGAGGAAACACAGATATAGGCCCAAAGAATAAAGTTGGCTAAATGCAGTTCAAAATTGGTAACACAGGAATAACCAGGGGGCATTGCAGTGGAGGACAACTGGAATGAGAGGCTGACACAGAGAGTAGGCCCAAATCAGTAAGTAGTCGAAATGCAGTTCAAAATTGGCAACCGTAGTAAACAGGCGGCACAGCTTTGTTCAGTGGAGGAGAACAGCAAGGAGTGGCAGACACCGATAGTAGGCCCCAACCCAACTAGTAGGCCAAATGCAGTCTAACATTAACAACTACTTAACGAGCGCCTGAAAACGGAATTTCAGGACAGGAAACCAGGAGAACAGCAAGGAGCGGCAGACACTGTTAGTAGGCCCCAAACCAACTAGTACGCCAAATGCAGTTGTTCCATTTAACCACAATTTAACGAGAGCCTGAAGATAGAAGCTCAGGAAAGGCAACCTGGAGAACACCTTGGAGTGGAACACACCATCTCTCTCCACCCCATACCCATTTTGTAGGCCTAATGCAGTGTAGTTTTCTACAACTACTAAACGAGAGTCGGAAGACCGAAGCAATGGCAAGGAAACCTGGGGAACACCTTGGAGTGTAACACACCATCTCTCTCCACCCGATACCCATTTTGTAGGCCTAATGCAGTGTAGTTTTCTACAACTACTAAACGAGAGTCGGAAGACCGAAGCAATGGCAAGGAAACCTGGGGAACACCTTGGAGTGTAACACACCATCTCTCTCTACCCGATACCCATTTTGTAGGCCTAATGCAGTGTAGTTTTCTACAACTACTAAACGAGAGTCGGAAGACCGAAGCAATGGCAAGGAAACCTGGGGAACACCTTGGAGTGTAACACACCATCTCTCTCCACCCGATACCCATTTTGTAGGCCTAATGCAGTGTAGTTTTCTACAACTACTAAACGAGAGTCGGAAGACCGAAGCAATGGCAAGGAAACCTGGGGAACACCTTGGAGTGTAACACACCATCTCTCTCCACCCGATACCCATTTTGTAGGCCTAATGCAGTGTAGTTTTCTACAACTACTAAACGAGAGTCTGAAGACCGAAGCAATGGCAAGGAAACCTGGGGAACACCTTGGAGTGTAACACACCATCTCTCTCCACCCGATACCCATTTTGTAGGCCTAATGCAGTGTAGTTTTCTACAACTACTAAACGAGAGTCGGAAGACCAAAGCAATGGCAAGGAAACCTGGGGAACACCTTGGAGTGTAACACACCATCTCTCTCCACCCGATACCCATTTTGTAGGCCTAATGCAGTGTAGTTTTCTACAACTACTAAACGAGAGTCGGAAGACCGAAGCAATGGCAAGGAAACCTGGGGAACACCTTGGAGTGTAACACACCATCTCTCTCCACCCGATACCCATTTTGTAGGCCTAATGCAGTGTAGTTTTCTACAACTACTAAACGAGAGTCGGAAGACCGAAGCAATGGCAAGGAAACCTGGGGAACACCTTGGAGTGTAACACACCATCTCTCTCCACCCGATACCCATTTTGTAGGCCTAATGCAGTGTAGTTTTCTACAACTACTAAACGAGAGTCGGAAGACCAAAGCAATGGCAAGGAAACCTGGGGAACACCTTGGAGTGTAACACACCATCTCTCTCCACCCGATACCCATTTTGTAGGCCTAATGCAGTGTAGTTTTCTACAACTACTAAACGAGAGTCGGAAGACCGAAGCAATGGCAAGGAAACCTGGGGAACACCTTGGAGTGTAACACACCATCTCTCTCCACCCGATACCCATTTTGTAGGCCTAATGCAGTGTAGTTTTCTACAACTACTAAACGAGAGTCGGAAGACCGAAGCAATGGCAAGGAAACCTGGGGAACACCTTGGAGTGTAACACACCATCTCTCTCCACTCCATACCCAATTTGTAGGCCTAATGCAGCCTACTTTCCGACAACTACTAAACGAGAGCATGAAGATCGAAGCTCAGGAAAGGCAACCTGGGGAACACCTTGGAGTGTAACACACCCTCTCTCTACACCACGGAAGGGCTGATTCTTAGGAAGGAAGGCTGTCGGAAAGAAGCAGGGCGCGTCCGAGGGTGATTATATTCTTATTAGGTATATACTCACCCTCGGACGCGCCCTGCTTCTTTATTTGAAATGAATGTTTATTTGCAATGTGGTTTTGACTTACTCTATTTTTTTGGTAAATAATGATTTTATTATTTTCATTGTTTTGCATCTTCTTGGCAATAATATAAAGAAGACGCGACAGGACAACACTCGGTGGATGCCATATCTGTGTTTTAAATTGAAAAAAACTTTCAGTTAACTACTTGCAGGAGAAAGTTATTGTAGCTGGTGGCCATTTTTAGTACTGTACCAGATTTTTGTTGTATGTGTTTGTTTTTAATGTTAAAATGTCTGCATTTGATATCTCTCCAGTATTTTCTTTTTTATAAGCAAAATACTTATTTTTATATTTTCTGATGTTGGTTCAAGGGGTACACGGGCAGCAGTAGACAGGTCAGTGGAGGCCTAGTGGAAGGAGGGACCGCAGACAGGCTTCGAAGCCCTAACATAATAAATTGGGCTGGCTGTAGGCAATTTAAAATTGGTTCCAGGGGAACACGGGCAGCAGTAGACAGGTCAGTGGAGGCCTAGTGGAAGGAGGGACTGCAGACAGGCTTCGAAGCCCTAACATAATAAATTGGGCTGGCTGTAGGCAATTTAAAATTGGTTCCAGGGGAACACGGGCAGCAGTAGACAGGTCAGTGGAGGCCTAGTGGAAGGAGGGACCGCAGACAGGCTTCGAAGCCCTAACATAATAAATTGGGCTGGCTGTAGGCAATTTAAAATTGGTTCCAGGGGAACACGGGCAGCAGTAGACAGGTCAGTGGAGGCCTAGTGGAAGGAGGGACCGCAGACAGGCTTCGAAGCCCTAACATAATAAATTGGGCTGGCTGTAGGCAATTTAAAATTGGTTCCAGGGGAACACGGGCGGCAGTAGACAGGTCAGTGGAGGCCTAGTGGAAGGAGGGACCGCAGACAGGCTTCGAAGCCCTAACATAATAAATTGGGCTGGCTGTAGGCAATTCAAAATTGGTTCCAGGGGAACACGGGCAGCAGTAGACAGGTCAGTGGAGGCCTAGTGGAAGGAGGGACCGCAGACAGGCTTCGAAGCCCTAACATAATAAATTGGGCTGGCTGTAGGCAATTTAAAATTGGTTCCAGGGGAACACGGGCAGCAGTAGACAGGTCAGTGGAGGCCTAGTGGAAGGAGGGACCGCAGACAGGCTTCGAAGCCCTAACATAATAAATTGGGCTGGCTGTAGGCAATTTAAAATTGGTTCCAGGGGAACACGGGCAGCAGTAGACAGGTCAGTGGAGGCCTAGTGGAAGGAGGGACCGCAGACAGGCTTCAAAGCCCTAACATAATAAATTGGGCTGGCTGTAGGCAATTTAAAATTGGTTCCAGGGGAACACGGGCAGCAGTAGACAGGTCAGTGGAGGCCTAGTGGAAGGAGTGACCGCAGACAGGCTTCGAAGGCCTAACATAAGAAAAATGTCAATACAATGGTATTGACAGTGCCAGGCATTGAAGAATGTCAGCGCATAGACTAAACATTGGTGGAGCTGTGAGAGAAAATTTTGCAAGTCGTAGAGCACTGTTTGACCTGGGGGGGGGACTGTCTTGTGGCCGGCGGTACAGGCCCAGGGCCCCTCATATTACAACGGTGTGTCTGACGTTGGGTGCGCACCACCACCGCCAGACACTTTATTGTACTATGAGGGACCTAGTGGCAGTGCCGTCGACCAACAGCGGGCACACCCACCTCTTCAGACAAACAGTACTCTCACGGGTGCTGGCGCCAAGTGGCGATACCACGGCCCCGTGTGGGGACTTTGGCCATTTAGGGAGGTGTTAACATGTCGGATGCTGGACAATCAGGTGCTGCAAATTACGAGATTGGAAAAGTCGTTCAGAATAGTCCACAGGCAAGACCTTTACATAGGAAAGCTAGGTGTCAGCCGGGCAAGGTGGGGCAAAAGATTTCGAAATCCAGTTGTGGTTCATTTTAATGAAGGTTAGATCATCTACATTTTGGGTAGCCAGACGAGTCCTTTTTTCTGTTAGTATTGAACCTGCAGCACTGAATACTCTTTCTGATAGGACACTAGCTGCCGGGCAAGCAAGCTCCTGCAATGCATATTCTGCCAATTCTGGCCAGGTGTCTAATTTTGATGCCCAGTAATCAAATGGGAATGACGGTTGAGGGAGAACGTCGATAAGGGATGAAAAATAGTTAGTAACCATACTGGACAAATGTTGTCTCCTGTCACTTTGAATTGATGCTGCAGTACCTGTCCTGTCTGCGGTCATAGCAAAATCACTCCACAACCTGGTCAGAAAACCCCTCTGGCCAAAGCCACTTCTGATTTCTGCCCCTCTAACACCTCTGGTCTGCTGGCCCCTGCAGCTCGTGTTAGAACGATCACGGGCGCTGTGTGCAGGGAATGCCAGAAGCAAACGGTCAATAAGAGTTGATTGTTTGGTTGCTAATATTAGTTCCAAGTTCTCATGTGGCATTATATTTTGCAATTTGCCTTTATAGCGAGGATCAAGGAGGCAGGCCAACCAGTAATCGTCATCGTTCATCATTTTTGTTATGCGTGTGTCCCTTTTGAGGATACGTAAGGCATAATCCGCCATGTGGCCCAAAGTTCCAGTTCTCAAATCTGTGGTTGTGCTTGGTTGAGGGGCAGTTTCAGGCAAATCCACGTCACTTGTGTCCCTCCAAAAACCAGAACCCGGCCTTGCCGCGCCAACAATTTCCAGTGGCCCCGGAAAAGCTTCCTCATTAAAAATATAATCATCCCCATCATCCTCCTCGTCCTCCTCCTCCTGTTCGCCCGCTACCTCGTCCTGTACACTGCCCTGGCCAGACAATGGCTGACTGTCATCAAGGCTTTCCTCTTCCTCAGCTGCAGACGCCTGATTCTTTATGTGCTTCAAACTTTGCATCAGCAGACGCATTAGGGGGATGCTCATGCTTATTATGGCGTTGTCTGCACTAACCAGCCGTGTGCATTCCTCAAAACACTGAAGGACTTGACACATGTCTTGAATCTTCGACCACTGCACACCTGACAACTCCATGTCTGCCATCCTACTGCCTGCCCGTGTATGTGTATCCTCCCACAAAAACATAACAGCCCGCCTCTGTTCACACAGTCTCTGAAGCATGTGCAGTGTTGAGTTCCACCTTGTTGCAACGTCTATGATTAGGCGATGCTGGGGAAGGTTCAAAGAACGCTGATAGGTCTGCATACGGCTGGAGTGTACGGGCGAACGGCGGATATGTGAGCAAAGTCCACGCACTTTGAGGAGCAGGTTGGATAACCCCGGATAACTTTTCAGGAAGCACTGCACCACCAGGTTTAAGGTGTGAACCAGGCAAGGAATGTGTTTCAGTTGGGAAAGGGAGATGGCAGCCATGAAATTCCTTCCGTTATCACTCACTACCTTGCCTGCCTCAAGATCTACAGTGCCCAGCCACGACTGCGTTTCTTTCTGCAAGAACTCGGACAGAACTTCAGCGGTGTGTCTGTTGTCGCCCAAACACTTCATAGCCAATACAGCCTGCTGACGTTTGCCAGTAGCTGCCCCATAATGGGAGACCTGGTGTGCAACAGTGGCAGCTGCGGATGGAGTGGTTGTGCGACTGCGGTCTGTGGACGAGGTCTCGCTTATGCAGGAGGACGAGGAGGAGGAGGAGGAGGGGGTGCGAACGGCTACAGCCAACTGTTTCCTAGACCGTGGGCTAGGCAGAACTGTCCCAAACTTGCTGTCCCCTGTGGACCCTGCATCCACCACATTTACCCAGTGTGCCGTGATGGACACGTAACGTCCCTGGCCATGCCTACTGGTCCATGCATCTGTTGTCAGGTGCACCTTTGTGCTCACAGATTGCCTGAGTGCATGGACGATGCGCTCTTTAACATGCTGGTGGAGGGCTGGGATGGCTTTTCTGGAAAAAAAGTGTCGACTGGGTAGCTCGTAGCGTGGTACAGCGTAGTCCATCAGGGCTTTGAAAGCTTCGCTTTCAACTAACCGGTAGGGCATCATCTCTAACGAGATTAGTCTAGCTATGTGGGCGTTCAAACCCTGTGTTCGCGGATGCGAGGCTAAGTACTTCCTTTTTCTAACCATAGTCTCATGTAGGGTGAGCTGGACTGGAGAGCTGGAGATCGTGGAACTAGCGGGGGTGCCGGTGGACATGGCAGACTGAGAGACGGTGGGAGATGGTATTGTTGCCGCCGGTGCCCTAGATGCAGTGTTTCCTACTACGAAACTGGTGATTCCCTGACCCTGACTGCTTTGGCCTGGCAAAGAAACCTGCACAGATACTGCAGGTGGTGCAGAAAATGGTGGCCCTACACTGCCGGAAGGGATGCTGCGTTGATGACTAGCTTCATTGGCCGAGGGTGCTACAACCTTAAGGGACGTTTGGTAGTTAGTCTAAGCTTGCAAATGCATGGTGGTTAAATGTCTATGCATGCAACTTGTATTGAGACTTTTCAGATTCTGCCCTCTGCTTAAGGTAGTTGAACATTTTTGACAGATGACTTTGCGCTGATCAATTGGATGTTGTTTAAAAAAATGCCAGACTGCACTCTTTCTAGCATCGGATACCTTTTCAGGCATTGCAGACTGAGCTTTAACCGGATGGCCACGCTGTCCTCCAACAGGTTTTGACTTTGCCACGCGTTTTGGGCAAGATACGGGCCCGGCAGATGGAACCTGTTGCGATGTTGATGCCTGCTGCGGCCCCTCCTCCTCCGCTTCAGAACTGCTGCCGCCTGCACCCTGTTCCCCCAATGGCTGCCAATCGGGGTCAAGAACTGGGTCATCTATTACCTCTTCTTGTAGCTCGTGTGCAACTTCGTCTGTGTCACCGTGTCGGTCGGTGGTATAGCGTTCGTGATGGGGCAACATAGTCTCATCAGGGTCTGATTCTTGATCAGCACCCTGCGAGGGCAATGTTGTGGTCTGAGTCAAAGGACCAGCATAGTAGTCTGGCTGTGGCTGTGCATCAGTGCACTCCATGTCAGATTCAACTTGTAATGGGCATGGACTGTTAACTGCTTCACTTTCTAAGCCAGGGACGGTATGTGTAAAGAGCTCCATGGAGTAACCCGTTGTGTCGCCTGCTGCATTCTTCTCTGTTGTTGTTTTTGCTGAAGAGGACAAGGAAGCGACTTGTCCCTGACCGTGAACATCCACTAACGACGCGCTGCTTTTACTTTTACCAGTTTCACGAGAGGAGGCAAAAGAGCTAGAGGCTGAGTCAGCAAGATAAGCCAAAACTTGCTCTTGCTGCTCCGGCTTTAAAAGCAGTTTTCCTACTCCCAGAAAAGGGAGCATTCGAGGCCTTGTGTAGCCAGACGACGAACCTGGCTCCACAGCTCCAGACTTAGGTGCAATATTTTTTTTCCCACGACCACCTGATGCTCCACCACTACCACTACCCTCATTACCAGCTGACAATGAACGCCCCCGGCCACGACCTCTTCCACCAGATTTCCTCATTGTTTTAAAAACGTTACCAAACTAACGGTATTTGTTGCTGTCACACAACTTACACGGTGAGCTATAACTTCAGTATGATTTAGCTACCCCTTTACAGGTGGGTGAGACCACAACGAAAATCAGGCACAATGTTACACACTCTGTTGTTGGTGGCAACAAATGAGAGAGATGCCACACACGCAGGACTGTCACTGAAGCGCAAATGTAAATATTAATCTCCCACTGATTTTTTTTTTTTTTTTTTTAAGGGAGACTTTAGAAAAAAAAAATAAAAAAAAATGATTTTTTCACGAAGAATTTAGAAACCAAATAAAATAAAATGATTTTTTCAGGGAGAATTTAGAAAACAAATAAAACAAAAAATAGGCTTTCTAGGGCCCACTGAGTGAGAGAAGACGCACACAGGAGTCAGGAGTGGCACACAAGCCCAGAGGCCAATATTTATCTCCCACTGATTGATTTAGTGATTTTTTCAGGTAGATTTTGGAACCCAAATCAAGCAAAAAAATTAATAGGCTTTCTATGGCCCACAATTGGAGAGAGAGAGATGGCACACCCAGGAGTCAAGACTGGCACACAAGAAGAAAGGCCAATATTTATCTCCCACTGATTGATTTATTGATTTTTTCAGGTAGAATTTAGAACCCAAATCAACCCAAAAAATAAATAGGCTTTCTATGGCCCACTATTTGTGAGAGAGATGGCACGCTCAGGACTGGCACACAAGCCCAGAGGCCAATATTAATCTCCCACTTTTTTTTTTTTTTTCCAGGGAAAATTTATAAACCCAATAAAAAAAATAATAAATAGGCTTTCTATGGCCCACTATCTGAGAGAGAGAGATGGCACGCTTAGGACTGGCACACAAGCCCAAAGGCCAATATTAATCTCCCACTGATTGATTTATTGATTTTTTCAGGTAGAATTTAGAACCCAAATCAACCAAAAAAATAAATAGGCTTTCTATGGCCCACTATTTGTGATAGAGATGGCACGCTCAGGACTGGCACACAAGCCCAGAGGCCAATATTAATCTCCCACTTTTTTTTTTTTTTTCCAGGGAAAATTTATAAACCCAATAAAAAAAATAATAAATAGGCTTTCTATGGCCCACTATCTGAGAGAGAGAGATGGCACGCTTAGGACTGGCACACAAGCCCAAAGGCCAATATTAATCTCCCACTGATTGATTTATTGATTTTTTCAGGTAGAATTTAGAACCCAAATCAAGCAAAAAAATTTATAGGCTTTCTATGGCCCACTGAGTGAGAGATGGCATACACAGGAGTCAGGAGTGGCACACAAGCCCTGAGGCCAATATTTTTCTCCCACTGATTGATGTTGTGATTTTTTCAGGTAGATTTTGGAACCCAAATCAAGCAAAAAAATAAATAGGCTTTCTATGGCCCACTGAGTGAGAGATGGCACACACAGGAGTAAGGAGTGGCACACAAGCCCTGAGGCCAATATTTTTCTCCCACTGATTGATGTAGTGATTTTTTCAGGTAGATTTTAGAACCCAAATCAAGCAAAAAAATAAATAGGCTTTCTATGGCCCACTGAGTGAGAGATGGCACACACAGGGATGGCACTCTAGCAGAAATGCCAATCTTAATCTCCCACAAAAAAAAAAAAAAAAAAAAAAAGGAACTGTCCTTCAATTACTATCTCCCTGCAGTAATCTCAGCCAAGTATGGCAGGCAGCAATAAGGAGTGGACTGATGCAAAAATTAAATAAAAAGTGTGGACAAACAAACAAGATAGCTGTGCAGAAAGGAAGGAACAAGAGGATTTGTGCTTTGAAAAAAGCAGTTGGTTTGCACAGCGGCGTACACACAGCAATGCAGCTATCAGGGAGCCTTCTAGGGCAGCCCAATGAGCTACAGCGCTGAGGAAAAAAAAAATGTAGCTTCCACTGTCCCTGCACACCGAAGGTGGTGTTGGGCTGTGGAAATCGCTACAGCACAAGCGGTTTGGTGGTTAATGGACCCTGCCTAACGCTATCCCTGCTTCTGACGAAGCGGCAGCAACCTCTCCCTAAGCTCAGATCAGCAGCAGTAACATGGCGGTCGGCGGGAACGCCCCTTTATAGCCCCTGTGACGCCGCGGACAGCAAGCCAATCACTGCAATGCCCTTCTCTAAGATGGTGGGGACCAGGACCTATGTCATCACGCTGCCCACACTCTGCGTTTACCTTCATTGGCTGAGAAATGGCGCTTTTCGCGTCATTGAAACGCGACTTTGGCGCGAAAGTCGCGTACCGCATGGCCGACTCCGCACAGGGGTCGGATCGGGTTTCATGAAACCCGACTTTGCCAAAAGTCGGCGACTTTTGAAAATGAACGACCCGTTTCGCTCAACCCTAGTCACCACAGTTCAGGTGACCGGCGGTAACCTCAATGACATCACCGGTAATCAATTATGCTGAACAATGGACAGATGAGGGATATGGTTGTGTTTTATTTTTGATTTAATACAGAAGACAGGGGCTTCAATGGAATGGGCGTTAGGTGAGTATAACTGAGTTTGTTATTTTTAAATAAAAAAGTAAAAATGTGTTTTGTTTAATTTCAAATGAAGGACTTTGTTCTGGCTGTGTGTTTATTTACAATATAACTATAGTATTAGTAATGGATGGCTGTTTTATAGACAGCTCTCTAATACTAACCCATGGGCTTGATGTCACCTGACAATACAAAGGAGACATCAATCCCACAAATATTACCCCACTT
This sequence comes from Ranitomeya imitator, assembly GCF_032444005.1. NCBI lineage: Eukaryota > Metazoa > Chordata > Amphibia > Anura > Dendrobatidae > Ranitomeya > Ranitomeya imitator. The sequence continues at coordinate 371,897,170 of NC_091285.1, forward strand.
GCCACCGCTACAGGGCAAGTGGGAAGAACAGGGCAAAGCAACAGAATTGGCACATCTAATAGATGTGCCTCTCCTGGGTGGCTGCAGGCTGCTATTTTTGGCTGAGGGCAATGTCCATGGCCCCTTACTAGCCTGCGAATACCAGCCCCATCTGTCTGCTTTAGCTTGGCTGGTTGTCAAAAATGGTGGAGACTCCATGACATTTTTTTAAAATTATTTATTTAAATCATTTAAAAAATTGGAGTGGGGACCCCTTTCTTGATAACCAGCCTTGCTAAAGGTGACAGCTGAGGGTTGCAGCCCTAGTACTCCCATCAGCAGCCACCTACGCTCCTGTTATTAGCGGCAGCAGGCGTAGGCTGATGGGAGCAATAGTCTCATCAGCTTATGCCAGTGACCGGAGGTAAAATTTTTACCTCTGATCACAGTTGCGGGTTTACGCTGTCCTTTTACAGCACGGGAACCGCAGCTGTCTGACCGCCAATCTGAAGCAGTGTTTGCCGCGATGTCATGCACATGACAGCATGGCAAACACTGGACGTTCAGACCCCCCATTCAAGAGAATGGGGTCCGGGTTCGGATACTGTTCTGGTACCCAAACCCAAACTTTTTTTTAACTGTTCAGCCGAACACGCCGGACCCAAACATCCAGGGGTCCACTCATCTCTAATTCTCATAGCTATGGGTCTCCAGCAGCCTAAGCCTTTTGAGTGGCTGTGATCATACAACCCGACCAGGTGAGCATCAATGTCCTTATTCTATTAAGTTTAATCTGTATAAGACCCTATTGCGCTTATTGTCCTTCTAGCTCCTGCATTCTTTTACTACTGGTAGAGCCATAGAACAGCTCCCTGATTCTTGACTCCAAAGTTGATAACTTAGCTCCATCTATGTCAGCACAGAATATAGGGACAGCTTTGTCACCCCCTACCATCTACATAGGATTCTATTGAAAATGGGTCTCTTTATGCATGTGATTCAATAGAGCAATTGTTTCTTCATATACACATGTAATTGCTACATTCATTGCCACCAACCATGCCAGCCATAGCCATGTGAAGGCTTGATTTTTTGCAGGACGCCTTGTAGTTTTGCTGCATGACCAGCTCTATCCTCGCCTACTGTATCCTCACCCATCCCTAGTAAATTGTGAGCCTTCGCGGGCAGGGTCCTCACTCCTCCTGTACCAGTTATGACTTGTATTGTTTAAGATTATTGTACTTGTTTTTATTATGTATACCCCTCCTCACATGTAAAGCGCCATAGAATAAATGGCGCTATAACAATAAATAATAATAATAATAATAATAATAATAATAATAGTTTTGAACAACGGCATTTGTTTAAAATGGAAAAAAAATGCATTCTGCCCTGAGTTTGGTGGTTTTGTTTTTTGTTTTTTCTGCATACACTTTGTCATAAAAATTGTTCTGAATTATAATTCTTGGCACAAACGATTATGGCAAAAGCAAACCTGTATAGATTTTTCATTTAAGTGGAGATAAAAAACGCAGATATTTCTATGTGTTGCCTTTTTCCGAGACCCATACATTTTTTATTTTCCCATCAATTCAGCTATTTCAGTGCTTATTTTATTGCAGGGAGAACCAACATATTTATTAATACCAATTTGGGGAATATTTCACATTTTGATTTATTTTTATTGCATATCTGGTGTTTTGAATTTTTTTTTTCTTGTTACCACATTTACCGATCATATTAAGTTTATATTTTGATAAATCGGACTTTTATGAAAGCAGCAATACCAGATGTTTATACTTTAATGATAGTTTGCATTTATTGATTTTCAATGGAGGGAAAGGTGGGAGATTTTAACTTTTATATTATTTTTTTTAGGTTTGTAATAACATTTTTACTTCATTTTTTAATCCCCTTAGGGGATTTGAACCTGCAATCATCGGATCGCTTATATTATATACTGCAGTACCATAGTATTAATTAGTAAAAATCCTCGTCTACTTTGAAGCTCTGCATACAGTTAAACTTCGGATAAGTACCAAGTGGTGGAGAAGCAGGCCTTCACCATGCCAAAACATGTCATGGTAACCTAACGGTGCACTACGATTGTGTTACAGGGCTCCGATTTGTTCCAGTTAACATGCATTCCATTTAACCGCTACATTCAGACACTGCCTCCAGCATGTAAATAGTTAACAGCTGTGGTCGGAGTTCAGCTTTGGCCGTATCTGTAAAAGATAGAAGGGGGACTAATTGATATAGCTGGTATCTCCCACATGTGCGGCGAGGACTGTTCCACCACACGTTGTGTACTCCAGTCTATGACTGGAGAAAATTTCTGTCATAATTCAGGCAGCTTTTGTGGCATAATTTTTGTGAAATTATTGGCCACACTCCTCATGCCTCTTCCCGGCTAAACGCCACTTACTCTCCCACTTTATGGTGTAGCTGGCTGGGAATGATATAAAAATGGCAAAAGTCACAGCATTTTTGTGCAACTTCTAGTGTCTCAAGCATTTTAAACATTTTTATGCCAGATTTCTGGAGAAAATTGATGAATCGAGGCCATGAGCTTTTTCTCAAAATCTTGTAAAAGTGACCAAACGTGCACCTGTTACAGCCAAATAACTTGATTAAAAAAATGGCACTGGTGATATAAAAATGATGAATTCGCAGATAAAAAACATAACAATTTATTATTATTATTATTATTATACATTTTTATAGCGTCATTTATTCCATGGCGCTTTACATGTGAATACGGGGGCAAATATAGACAAGTACATTAAACATGAGCAAATAAGGCACACGGGTACATAAAGAGGGAGGACCCTGCCCACGAGGGCTCACAGTCTGCAGGCGATGGGTGATGAAACATTAGGAGAGGGTAGGGCAGGTTGTGCGGCGGTTCAGTAACTTCAGGATCACTGCAGGCAGTAGGCTTGTCGGAAGAGGTGAGTCTTCAGGTTCTTTTTGAAGGTTTCTATGGTAGGCGAGAGTCTGATGTGTTGGGGTAGAGAGTTCCAGAGTATGGGGGAAGCACAGGAGAAGTCTTGGATGCGGTTGTGGGAAGAAGAGATGAGAGAGGAGTAGAAAAGGTGGTCTTGAGAGGATCGGAGGTTGTGTGTAGGTAGGTACCGGGATACCATGTCACAGATGTATGGAGGAGACAGGTTGTGGATGGCTTTGTATGTCATTGTGAGGGTTTTGAACTGGAGTCTCTGGGCGATAGGAAGCCAGTGAAGGGCTTGACATAAGGGAGAGGCTGGGGAATAGCGGGGAGACAGGTAGATTAGTCGGGCAGCAGAGTGTAGGATGGATTGGAGTGGTGCCAGAGTGCTAGAGGGGAGTCCAGAGAGTAGGTTGCAGTAGTCGAGGCGGGAGATGATAAGGGCATGCACTAGCATTTTAGCGGTGTCGCGGTCAAGGAAAGCACGGATGCGGGAAATATTTTTGAGTTTGAGACGGCAGGAGGAGGCAAGGGCTTGGATATGTGGCTTGAAAGAGAGGTCAGAGTCGAGGATCACCCCGAGGCACCGGGCGTGTGGGACTGGGGAAAGTGAGCAGCCATTGACATTGATGGATAGGTCTGGTGGAGGGGTAGAGTAAGATAGGGGAAAGATGATGAATTGAATGAAATAGCAGACAGACAGTGCGGGATTTTGGTAAGTAAGGAGGTGAAGTCAGGTCCGGATAGGTAAATCTGCATATCGTCAGCGTAGAGATAGTACTGCATACTGTGGGATTCTATGAGCTGTCCCAGGCCGAAAGTGTAGATGGAGAAGAGTAGGGGTCCTAGAACAGAGCCTTGAGGAACACCGACTGACAAGAGGCGAAGTGAGGAGCTGGTGTGGGGGAGGGAGACACTGAATGTTCGGTCTGTCAGATATGACGAGATCCAGGAAAGGGCCAAGTCTGTGATGCCAAGAGATGAGAGGATTTGTAACAAAAGGGAGTGGTCCACAGTGTCAAAGGCAGAAGACAGGTCCAGGAGAAGGAGGACAGAGTAGTGTCGCTTGTTCCTGGCAGTTAGTAGGTCATTGGTGACTTTAGTTAGGGCAGTTTCAGTTGAGTGATGGGAACGGAAGCCTGATTGTAACCGATCAAAGAGTGAGCAGGAGGAGAGGTGGGAGGACAGTTCAAGATGGACGTGTTGCTCCAGCAATTTGGAGGCATAAGGGAGAAGAGATATCGGGCGATAGCTAGACACACAGGATGGGTCGAGGGAGGGCTTTTTGAGTATGGGTGTGATCTTGGCATGCTTGAAGGATGAGGGGAAGACACCTGTTGTGAGTGAGAGGTTGAAGAGGTGCGTTAGGGTTGGGATGAAGACCGTGGAAAGGTTAGGGATGAGGTGGGACGGGAGCGGGTCAAGCATGCAGGTGGTGAAGTGTGATCTTGACAGGAGGGTGGAGAGCTGATCTTCAGTCATGGTAGAGAAGCTGGTTTTGGAGGAGCAGGGTTGAGCAGCTAAGAGGGGCAGTGGGCGCTGTGGGCCAAATCTTTCTCTGATTGTATCGATCTTCTGTTTTAAGAAGGAGGCAAAATCTTCAGCAGAAATGAGGGGGGAGGTGGGAGGTGCTGGGGACGGAATAGAGAATTGAAAGTGCTGAAAAGCTGTTTAGGGTTGTGAGACAGGGAGGATATGAGAGATGAGAAGTAAGTTTGTTTTGCGGCAGTGAGTGCAGACTTGAAGCTGGCGAGGGACTGCTTGTATGCAGTGAAGTGGTCAGCAGAGCGGGATTGCTTCCATCTCCGCTCGGAAATCCTGGAAGCCCGTCTCAATTCTTTGGTCAAGCTGGTCAGCCAGGGCTGCCTGTTGATTGTACGAGTTTTACTATGCATGAGCGGGGCAGCTGAATTGAGTGTTGCTGTTATTGTGGTGTTATAAAAAGTGGCAGCAGCATCTGTGACATGAAGGGAAGCTATGTCTGTGAGAGGGAGAAGGGACTCCGAGAGTGATGCAGATGCAATGCAGATGATCTCTCTTATTTACAATGGGGATTTACTATTTTTTCAACATTACTTTTGTTTTCTTTCCGATATTAGTTTCCTTCTCATAAAATCATTACATCGAGACATAACCAAATGACGGTAAACTATTAAGTAATACAACATTTTAGGTAACATATGACAATGTTTTCTAAAAGCTCTCCAAATACATTTTATGAGAATATAACACAATCAGCAGAGTGCACATTACCATATAAATACAAACCATCAACTTGATCTGAGGATGATTTTCTCTTGCTTTATCTAATCTAAGCCTTTATGCCCCTGGGTGCACAGCATATGTCCAATGAAAAGCAAAACATATGACTGCAAAAATCTGTCAACCATACATGCCTACAGAGGGAAATGTATTTTTCCAGTTGAGAAAGCAGAATTTGCTTTAAATTTACATAGTACTGTATATGCAGTATATAGAATTAAAAATTGCTCCAATAATTGATATACTTTATGCATCTAGGTATTGTTCACATATAATAATATTCATATTCATAATCGGCAATTTTTAAATATGACAATATCATAGACTATTAAAAGCTAAAGGGGTATACCCATCTCCACGAGCCTATCCCAAAATGCAGTAGGTATAATAATAACAGTATTGGATTGTACCTCCAATTAGAAATATAGTATAGTTCTTCTGATTCACTTACCCCTTGTGCAGGGCATTGAAGTAGCTTAGGTAACCATGGTTGCGACCACAAACAGCCAACTAATTGTCATTATATGTGTTGTCATAACCATGGATGCCTAAGCTACAGCAATGTTGTGCACATTGGGTAAGCATTGCAACATAGTGAATCAGAAGAACTATGCTACAGTACAATTCTTGTTGGAGATACAGGAACACATGGGCTACTTGCACAGTGAACAAGTCTGTATGATCATGTTCACACACCACCAAGAAACCTGAAGACACAAAAGAGAATAGTAAAACCAAAAATACTCAGTTTGAAAAAATGTTGCAGTAATCCGCAAGTGCTAGTAAAAGTAGCCCATGTGTTCCTGTTTCCATAATTGTTCTCTTGTGTCTACAAGACTGGGGAGTTCCACCACTCCTCTTGGGCTATCTGCACAAAAGCTGTTCTACCCTGTATGCACACATGGATTTTTCCTCTCTGAACCCTGTTCACACAGGTTATATACAGATGATCAGGTTTTTAAATACATCAGATAGGGATTGCATACATTAGTTAGGACTGCTCTGATAAGGGTATACCGTGAAGATTGGTAGAGCAGCTTAGTATACATTTTTTGCAAAAAACGTATCAACCAAATACCCTGTTTTTTACATCTTTTACTAGCACTTGCGGATTACTGCAACATTTTTTCAAACTGAGTGTTTTTGGTTTTACTATTCTCTTTTGTGTCTTCAGGTTTCTTGGTGGTGTGTGAACATGATCATACAGACTTGTTCACTGTGCAAGTAGCCCATGTGTTCCTGTTTCCATAATTGTTCTCTTGTGTCTACAAGACTGGGGAGTTCCACCACTCCTCTTGGGCTATCTGCACAAAAGCTGTTCTACCCTGTATGCACACATGGATTTTTCCTCTCTGAACCCTGTTCACACAGGTTATATACAGATGATCAGGTTTTTAAATACATCAGATAGGGATTGCATACATTAGTTAGGACTGCTCTGATAAGGGTATACCGTGAAGATTGGTAGAGCAGCTTAGTATACATTTTTTGCAAAATACGTATCAACCAAATACCCTGTTTTTTACATCTTTTACTAGCACTTGCGGATTACTGCAACATTTTTTCAAACTGAGTGTTTTTGGTTTTACTATTCTCTTTTGTGTCTTCAGGTTTCTTGGTGGTGTGTGAACATGATCATACAGACTTGTTCACTGTGCAAGTAGCCCATGTGTTCCTGTTTCCATAATTGTTCTCTTGTGTCTACAAGACTGGGGAGTTCCACCACTCCTCTTGGGCTATCTGCACAAAAGCTGTTCTACCCTGTATGCACACATGGATTTTTCCTCTCTGAACCCTGTTCACACAGGTTATATACAGATGATCAGGTTTTTAAATACATCAGATAGGGATTGCATACATTAGTTAGGACTGCTCTGATAAGGGTATACCGTGAAGATTGGTAGAGCAGCTTAGTATACATTTTTTGCAAAAAACGTATCAACCAAATACCCTGTTTTTTACATCTTTTACTAGCACTTGCGGATTACTGCAACATTTTTTCAAACTGAGTGTTTTTGGTTTTACTATTCTCTTTTGTGTCTTCAGGTTTCTTGGTGGTGTGTGAACATGATCATACAGACTTGTTCACTGTGCAAGTAGCCCATGTGTTCCTGTTTCCATAATTGTTCTCTTGTGTCTACAAGACTGGGGAGTTCCACCACTCCTCTTGGGCTATCTGCACAAAAGCTGTTCTACCCTGTATGCACACATGGATTTTTCCTCTCTGAACCCTGTTCACACAGGTTATATACAGATGATCAGGTTTTTAAATACATCAGATAGGGATTGCATACATTAGTTAGGACTGCTCTGATAAGGGTATACCGTGAAGATTGGTAGAGCAGCTTAGTATACATTTTTTGCAAAAAACGTATCAACCAAATACCCTGTTTTTTACATCTTTTACTAGCACTTGCGGATTACTGCAACATTTTTTCAAACTGAGTGTTTTTGGTTTTACTATTCTCTTTTGTGTCTTCAGGTTTCTTGGTGGTGTGTGAACATGATCATACAGACTTGTTCACTGTGCAAGTAGCCCATGTGTTCCTGTTTCCATAATTGTTCTCTTGTGTCTACAAGACTGGGGAGTTCCACCACTCCTCTTGGGCTATCTGCACAAAAGCTGTTCTACCCTGTATGCACACATGGATTTTTCCTCTCTGAACCCTGTTCACACAGGTTATATACAGATGATCAGGTTTTTAAATACATCAGATAGGGATTGCATACATTAGTTAGGACTGCTCTGATAAGGGTATACCGTGAAGATTGGTAGAGCAGCTTAGTATACATTTTTTGCAAAAAACGTATCAACCAAATACCCTGTTTTTTACATCTTTTACTAGCACTTGCGGATTACTGCAACATTTTTTCAAACTGAGTGTTTTTGGTTTTACTATTCTCTTTTGTGTCTTCAGGTTTCTTGGTGGTGTGTGAACATGATCATACAGACTTGTTCACTGTGCAAGTAGCCCATGTGTTCCTGTTTCCATAATTGTTCTCTTGTGTCTACAAGACTGGGGAGTTCCACCACTCCTCTTGGGCTATCTGCACAAAAGCTGTTCTACCCTGTATGCACACATGGATTTTTCCTCTCTGAACCCTGTTCACACAGGTTATATACAGATGATCAGGTTTTTAAATACATCAGATAGGGATTGCATACATTAGTTAGGACTGCTCTGATAAGGGTATACCGTGAAGATTGGTAGAGCAGCTTAGTATACATTTTTTGCAAAAAACGTATCAACCAAATACCCTGTTTTTTACATCTTTTACTAGCACTTGCGGATTACTGCAACATTTTTTCAAACTGAGTGTTTTTGGTTTTACTATTCTCTTTTGTGTCTTCAGGTTTCTTGGTGGTGTGTGAACATGATCATACAGACTTGTTCACTGTGCAAGTAGCCCATGTGTTCCGGTTTCCATAATTGTTCTCTTGTGTCTACAAGACTGGGGAGTTCCACCACTCCTCTTGGGCTATCTGCACAAAAGCTGTTCTACCCTGTATGCACACATGGATTTTTCCTCTCTGAACCCTGTTCACACAGGTTATATACAGATGATCAGGTTTTTAAATACATCAGATAGGGATTGCATACATTAGTTAGGACTGCTCTGATAAGGGTATACCGTGAAGATTGGTAGAGCAGCTTAGTATACATTTTTTGCAAAAAACGTATCAACCAAATACCCTGTTTTTTACATCTTTTACTAGCACTTGCGGATTACTGCAACATTTTTTCAAACTGAGTGTTTTTGGTTTTACTATTCTCTTTTGTGTCTTCAGGTTTCTTGGTGGTGTGTGAACATGATCATACAGACTTGTTCACTGTGCAAGTAGCCCATG